>NW_017619623.1:1646696-2096696 GCF_001879475.1 Ipomoea nil | reverse complement strand
TTGTCTATATTTGGATGGTCGTATATATGTACAAATGCCTGGGTAGTATGATTGTACATTCTCGTGTGCTGATTGTGCAACCTAGTGTTGTAAGTTGTGCACCATAGGCTAAAGAGTTATGCGTTATATACATATTTCAGTGCATCGTAGGACATTGGGATATCCACTGTAGAATTTTTTTACGGTGTTTGAATGCACAACAATAAAGTTACCGATGCACAACACTCAGTATAGGAATGCACAACATTTTGTATAGGAATGCACATCTTTTAATAAGACTGATTTACCATAAATTTATATATTTTAATATTTTAAAGGGATTTGTTTCCTAAATCCGTGTGATGTGTCCCTTTTAATCTCAGTCATACATCATTCTGATTTAATAGTCTAGATTAATACTCACGTCTTCACCTATATATATATATATATATATATATATATATATATATATATATATATATATATATATATATATATATATATATATATATATATATATATATAGGGTTGAGTTCAAATGAGGACAACAATATATAGAGGACTGTGAGGACAAATAATAGGCACACAACAAATTAATACCAGGCACAGAACTTAATAAATAATGGCACACAAGAATAAATGTAAACATTAGGTTTCGAACCCAGGCTCTATAAATTAACAAATCTAGCACGCGACATACAAACTGTGGCACACGACTACATTCGGCCATGCACATGACATACCGGCTAATGGCACACACTATATTTGTCCCCACAGTCCTCTATAATATACTTGTCCTCATTTGAATACACATCTATATATATATATATATATATATATATATATATATATATATATATATATATATATATATATATATATATATATATATATATATATATATATATATATATATTTAGGGTAGGGATCAGGTGCGGGTGGTGCTTCCCGTGCGTTTGTGTGGGTGGACTCACATTAAGCATTACTGTAACACCCCACTTTTCTAACTCTTAATTAACTCTCTAAACAGACTTTAAGAATATCTAAGCAGCGAAAAACTAGATAAAAGTAGTGTGGGTGTCACCGCTACAACCACCACTCTTGGTGGTTGCACAGGCTAAAGGGGTAAAATTAGAATTAAAGTAAAAGTTTGGCATCTAAATAAAATTACTGGAACGTAAGGGGGGAAAACATCACCCCAAATAGTCTACAACTTCAAACGTCATAAGTCTAGATTCGTAACATCATCATCAATAAAAACTTAGAGTTTAGACAGCTCAAACTAAGAGACTAATCTAACTCGATCTTCTCTCACTGCTGGGCCCACCTGAAAGGGGTTTTGCAAGCAACACACAGACAAACAGGAAAAAAAAAAAAAAAACCCGTTAGCACGAAGCTAAGTATAACCACACTCAACCCTTTAAGGCATTCTAGCATATACATGGAAAACATTTGATATCAATAAACTAATCTCGAAGTATCTTTAGATTATCACATACTTTCTAGATGCTTGCACCCTATAATAACAACTGACATGCTTACATATGTATAAGACTGATCACGTATATTCATCAACATGTAGACTTCTCAAATAGCTTATCAAGCATTTCATGCTTACAGATAAGATCAAGTTTAAAGATCATATAACAGGTGTTCACATGCGATCACGCTCTTATCACATAACTTATTAAGTAGAACTTCTACTACATCACCATAATCATGCTCAAGGAAATATCTCCAGCTAGTTTTCTCATTAAACAATCTTTTACGATATTCTATTCTCATACAATCATGTATAACATTATGATCATGCTTCTCACTCAATCTAGTGCAACAATATCGTTATTCTCTTATGCAATCTAGTGCAACAATATACTCATGTTCTTATGCAATCTCGTGCAACAACATAATCATACTCTTATGTAATCTATTGCAACAATATAATCATACTCCTATGCAATCTAGTGCAGCAACATACTCATATTCTTATGCAATCTCATGCAACAATATACTCATATTCTCATGCAATCTAGTGCAACAATATACTCATGCTCTTATGCAATCTCGTGCAACAACATAATCATACTCTTATGCAATCTAGTGCAATAATATATTCATACGCTCATATATAAAATAGAGTACTTTCTATGGAGGTTTCTTTGTTACTTTCTCGAGTCTCTCTTGACTCTCTTTCTTTCTATCGATTCTATATTGACTCTCTTTCTTGAGTCTCTGTTGACACTCTTTCTTTCTCTTATACTCGTAAACGGCTTAGGGTTTCACAAAAGTGTGACTTACCCCATTGGGAACGGCATAATTCCGACCCAATATCTCCTACCGTCTACAGAACCAATCTTGTGGTTCAAACTCTTTGGAATCAGGTATCGAACTGTTAGTGTGCACACCCCCTAACCAGGATTCCAAGCCCGGCGGGAAGTTTCCAACCTCATAACGTGGGAATACACCGCATTACATATACTGGGATCGCAATGTCCATAATCATCTCCCGAGAGGAACATAGTCCAAACGGTATCCTCCAAAACCTCACCGATATAAATATTACATAAATATATCTCTCATGCATCAATATCATGCATGCAACAATTATAGTACTTCTCAATGCATCAAAGAATGATATACCACATGCTCATGGTTTTTGAAAGTATTCTTGGACTCACGTTGGTCCCTTATGCATTTTCAAAATATGACTCATGTGAAATGTCAAAATGCTCTATAACATGATTTTAAATCATGTATAAACTAACATGAAGTATTCAAGGATATATTATCATGCTTGGTTTGCAAAAATAGCAATTTCTATACATTCCACTCAACAAGTATGCTTCTATTCTCATGGATCAAATAATAGAATTTAATCATGCTTTCGTAATAAATCCTATTCTCAAAGGATCATGCTTCCTTACTTAATAAGAACATTATTTGATCACAAAATCAACAATTTCTGAAACACAGAGAATTAGGCAAAATATGCACTGTGTAACATTTCTTCATAAAATCCTTCTTAACATACTTGTTTTTAATTCAAATTCAACCAAATCAAAGCCAAAGCGTGCGTCAAGACGATCCCGAAGAGCCGAGCCACAAGGGCCCGTAACACTCGGTCTGAAACGACACGTAGCTGAGCCACAAAGGCTCGACCACTGCACAAAACCTTCACAGTACAAACTCAGGGACCTAGGGCGGGACTCCTCATGGTCCGGCCCATGAGCCCCATTAAAGTACCGGGACTAGGCAACGGCCCTCTCCAAGGGCCGTGCCCTAGTCCCGTGGTGGCACGGCTCTAGCCGGCGGCCCTTCTGATGGGCCGCGGCTAGGGCCGCCACTCTGATCTGGTGCACACTGTGTTGTGCACCAAATAAACTTCTACCTGCAAAAACTTGTCCAAACACTTCCAAAACAATTCCAACAATTCACAAACACATCCTAGATCACTTCCAAACATAAACACATTAAAAACTCATAATTTCTACTCATTTATACTCAATACTAGGCTTCACAGAGCCAAAACTAGAGAGGAATCCATGGGGTTATACCTCTTGTAGACCTCTTCTTCTTGCTTGGTTTTTCAGCTCCACTTCACTCAAGGATCTCTATTCTTTCACCACCTAAACATTTCAAACAACCACACAAGGCCTAAGTCTAAAACCTTAAGAAGAGATGTTATGCAGAGAAAAAGAGAGAAGGAGGAAATGAATGGAGAAGAAGCTTACTACTATGGTGTTGGCAGCCAAGGAAGAGATCAGGAAGAAATGAGGCCAACACCATTCTATTAATAAGGGATCAAAACCCTAGGTTTATACACAATGATTGGTTGAGGGCAAGGAGGTAATTCTACTAGCTAAAAAGATGAATCAGGATAATATTTTAGATGCTTTGTGGTCCGCCTTGCAACATGAACCATGGGCTAAAAGTGATATTTCTTTATTACTTTGGGGTGGAAAGTGAATTTTCCCAAAAGCTAAATGGTTGAACACTTGTTCAGAATTCCATTTTTAAATCTCCCGGTCTCACTCGGGTAAAATTCTCGATTTAAATCTTGGTATGCAAAGTACTCGAAAACTTTGGAATTTTTGAATGAAATTCATTTCTTTGGTGTCGAATTAACTTTAAAATGGAACAAAAATTATTTTATTCAAACACCGATTGCTCGCAAGAAAAAAAAAATTAATGGAGTGAAAAACTACTTTGGGATTTCTTAACACTGGATTTATAAAATGAAATTTTGGGTTGTTACAATTACACTGGCGCACTTTAAGTACACAACACACGCACATTAAACACACAAACAAAATACATTCAGAAGACAAACTCACGCACCTTAAGCACAAAAGTCACGCATCTTAAGCACAACCCTCACGCACTTTAAGCACAAAACTCACGCATCTTAAGCACAAAACACATGCACCTTAAGTTTTAAATACAACTCACATTAAGTACACACTCACACACATTAAGTACAAAACTCACGCACCTTAAGCACAAGACTCATGCACCTTAAGCACAAAACTCAGGCACATTAAGCACAAAACTCATGCACTTTAAAGTTTCAACAACAACTCACATTAAGTACACACTCACGCACATTAAGCACAAAACTCACGCACCTTAGGCACAAGACTCACGCACATTAAGTACAAAACTCACGCACATTAAGCATTACACACTCACGCACAATAAGCACAAATCTCACACACCTTAAGCACAAAACTCACGCACATTAATCACCCGCACAACCGCACGGGAGACACTTACCCGCACTGGAACTTAATTAATTAATTAATTATATATATATATATATATATATATATATATATATATATATATATATATATATATATATAGACTTGAGTTCAAATGAGGAAAAGTATATTATAGAGGACTGTGAGGACAAATGTAGTGTGTGCCATTAGCCTGTATGTCGTGTGCATGGCCGAATGAAATCGTGTGCCATAGTTTGTATGTCGCGCGCATAGATTTGTTAACTAAGAGCCTGAGTTCGAAACCTGATGCTTACATGTATTCCTATATGCCATTATGTATTGAATTGTGTGCCTGATATTGATTTGTTGTGTGCCCATTATTTGTCCTCACAGTCCTCTATATATTGTTGTCCTCATTTGAACTCAACCCTCTATATATATATATATATATATATATATATATATATATATATATATATATATATATATATATATATATATATAGAGGCGGGTTCAGGTGCGGCAGTGTCTTACGGTGCGGTTATTTCTTACGGTGCGGCAACACCAATAGTTCAGCAAATATGCACCATCAACGTTAGGAAATACACCACACAAAACAGAGTAAACAGAGCCCTGCATCACCAAACACACACCATTAGATGTGAGTAAAAACACCATACACTGTTCAGAAATACACCATTGGGGGTGGTGAGTTATATGGTGTGTTTTTTTTGAGTCTGTGGTGTATTTTGTGATGTTTTATTACATGTCATTGGGGTGTGTTTTTATTACACTGTTGGTGCATATTATTAACACTGTTGGTGTATTCTGGAATTTGACCGCACCGCCGCACCGTAAGACCCCGCCGCATATGAGCGCTCTTCTATATATATATATATATATATATATATATATATATATATATATATATATATATATATATATATATATATAGAGAGAGAGAGAGAGAGAGAGAGTTAATTCCAGCAATGGTCACCCGAGTATGGTGATTTTCTACAATTAGTCCTTGACTTTTAATTTGGACAATTTAATCCCCTGACTATTAAAATCATTCCAATTGTGATCCTTTCGTCAAATCCTGGTTAAGTGAACGTTAAATTGAGGGTAAAAGCGTCCTTTCCCCTAATATTTCATCTTCATTCCCGTGTTAGTTTTCCGAAGGCGGCAAGTCCTTTCGCTTCTCGTCATCCTCGTTTCTCCGCTGCAGAGCCTCCAGCATTTCTTCCAACGAGCTCCGAGTTCTTGCGCCACGCGAAACAGAGAACATTTTTTCGCCTTCACAAATCTCTCCTCTCACTATATATCTCAACTCAAATAAGATACAAAAACAGTATCACTAAACTCGAAACATGCCAGCGTATCATTGCCAGAAAACTCTAGTTCAGATCATAACTCCGACGAACGCCGCCAGAAACTCGAAAGCCCGGTGCCGAGGGCATGAAGTAAGAGTATGTCATCACTGGTACAGATGATCGCCTTGTTAAAATCTGGTCAATGGAAACAACATATTGTTTGGCTAGCTGCTGAGGGCATAAAGTAAGAATAGTAACTGAATCTTATTAGCTCTTAATCTTTGTTTTTATTCAAGTTGACATGATATGTCATTGATGAGCATTCCACAATGGAAAACGAGTGTGAAAAAATTTATCCTAGTTCTGGATTCCAAAATTATGAGGATAATGGAATGATTCATTCCAGTGAACCTTCTCCTCACACTAGTATGCTTGGAAATTCAGAGGGTGCAGAAACTGCTGAAAAGTATGTAGATGAGTGCAAGAATTCTGAAGAATTGCCAACATGCTCTCATAAAATGGCTGATAATCCAGATGTGCCTTCTGTTCCTTGTGCTAATGGGACTGGTGATCACCCTCCTCTCAAAGATAGAGTTACAGGTATCCCGACAAGGTTGCGGATAAGATCAAAGCTTTTATCTGCTGACCTTGATAGTTGTAGTAAGACAGATGAGAAATCTGCATTGGAGATTTCTAGGCTCAATCCCTTTTGTGCTGCAGAGGATGCATCTCAAGAGACTCCGAAGATTTTAAGTTCCAACCTACCATGTAATGACAACTTTAATTTGAGAGACCAAGTGTGGATAATGGGCTTGATAGACAGTACATGCTCGTGGAGCTACTGGATCTTTTGTTCAGGACTCAAAGCAGTTGCACTCAGAGGATAGGATGTTAAAAAATGACCAAAAATGACTTGTCGCCTTCGGAAAATGACACGGGGATGAAGATGAAATATTAGGGGAAAGGACGCTTTTACCCCTCAATTTAACATTCAATTAACCGGTATTTGACGGAAGAATCACAATTGGAAAGATTTTAATACTCAGGAGATTAAATTGTCCAAATTAAAAGTCGATGACTAATTCTGGAAATTCACCATACTGGGAGGACCATTGTTGGAATTAACTCTCTCTCTTTCTCTCTCTCTCTCTCTCTCTCTCTCTCTCTCTCTCTCTATATATATATATATATATATATATATATATATATATATATATATATATATATATATATATATATATATATATATATATATATATATATATATATATATATATATAATTAGGTTCAAATGCGGTTGGCGTGCCCAGGTGCGGTTGTGTAGTCAAATCTAAGTCATTGATCTTGCTTAAATCAACGTCCAGGATTACCAAAATTTAAAATTAAAAAAAATCGCTGGCAATTTGGTAATTTTTGCATCTAGGTCAAATTTAAGGTGCATGGCTTTCCATCTTAAGGTGCGTGGTTTTTGTGCTTAAGGTGTGTGGGTTTTGTGCTTAAGGTGCGTGGATTTTATGCTTAAGGTGCGTGGGTTTTGTGCTTAAGGTGTGTGAGCTGTGTGCTTACTGTGAGTATTTGTCGAAACTTGTGCGTGGTTTTCATTCTTAAGGTGCGTGGGTTTTGTGCTTAAGGTGTGTGGATTGTGTGCTTAATGTGAGTATTTATTGAAACTTAGGGTGCGTGGTTTTCCTTCTTAAGGTGTGTGATTTTTGTGCTTAAGGTGCGTGAGTTTTGTGCTTAATGTGATTAATTGTTGCAACTTAAGGTGCGTGGTTTTCCTTCTTAAGGTGTGTTGTTTTCCTTCTTAAGGTGCGTGATTTGTATGCTTAAGGTACGTCACTTGTGTGAAACTTAATGTGAGTCTTTTAAAACTATATGTGCGTGGTTTGTGTTCTTAAGGTGCTTTGTTGTGTTCTTAAGGTGCGTATTTTGTGTACTTAAAGGTGAGTGGTTTGTGTTCTTAAGGTGCTTTGTTTGTGTGCTTAAGGTGCGTGTGGTGGTTTGTGTTCTTAAGGTGCTTTGTTTGTGTGCTTAAGGTGCGTGTGGTGATTTGTGTACTTAAGGTGCGCCATTTTAATGCTTAAGGTGCGTCAACCGCACGGGAAGCATATACCCGCACCTGAACCCTTCCCTATATATATATATATATATATATATATATATATATATATATATATATATATATATATATATATATATATATATATGGAAGGGATCAGGTGCATTTGTGGCTTCCCGTGCGGATGTGCGGTGGATTAATGTGCGTGAGGTTTATACTTAATGTGCGTGACTTTTGTACTCAATGTGCCTGTGATTTGTACTTAATGTGCTTCATGTTAATATGCGTGGGTTTTGTACTTAATGTGCCTGAGTATTGTGTTTAATGTGCGTGAGATTTGTGCTTAATGTGCGTGCGTATTTCAGAATTACGAGCTCAGAAGGAAGCAGAACAAAAAACTCACGCACATTAACGCCCAAGCTTCTTGTTACTTCTTCCTTCAATTTGGCCATGGATTCTGAATTATCAGCTACCTTCAATGCAGTTGAATGTTTATATAAATGATGCACGCACAGTAAAATTTACACAGCAGCTAAGTGTGGATTTCTGTTGTATTATTCCCATAATTCTTAACCACCATAGCTCGCCTCCGCATCATCATCATCAGGGAGGGTGCAAATGACTATTGGGGATGGGGAAGAAGCTACATCAATATTTTCTGCTGCATTTTACACATTCACGCACATTAAGTACAAATCTCAGGCACATTAAGTACAACACTCACGCACATTGAGTACAAATCTCACGCACATTGAGTACAAATCTCACGCACATTAATCCACCGAACATTCGCACGGGAAGCATTCAACCGCACGGGAACCTTTCACTCTCTCTCTCTCTCTCTCTCTCTCTCTCTCTCTATATATATATATATATATATATATATATATATATATATATATATATATATATATATATATATATATATATATATATATATATATATATATATATATATATATATATATATATATAATCGCACTCAGGTGCGAATGCTTCTCCCAGGAGCGAAATAGGAATGAATTCTGTCTGTCCACGTGTCCAGATCTAATGGATGAGAAACACTGATTTTTTTTAAAAAGCGCGGTGGCATTTTCGTAAATAATTGAACATCGAAGTGCAAGTAAAATGTATTACAAGTGCATGTAAAATGTATTATAGGTGCAAGTAAAAATTTACACTGAGCATCAATACAAAGTGCACCAATAGTTATAAGTAGTTGCACATATAGTTCTAAGTAGTTGCGCACATAGTTATAATTAGTTGCACCTAGGTGCATGAATGTTTGCGGGTGGTTTTCAGGAGTATTACTACCCGCTGAACTCAGATCAATGAATGTTAACGAGGCAAAATTACATGCACTGATAGATGAAAGTAGGTGCACCTATAGTTATAAGTAGTTGCACCTGTAGTTATAAATAGTTGCACCTATAGATATAAGCACACCTAGGTGCATGTATGTTTGCGTGAAGTGAATGCTAACACGGAAAAATTACATGCACTTATAGGTGAAAGTAGGTGCACTTGTAAGTGATTTTACATGCACTTCGATGTTTAATTATTTACAAAAATGCCACCGCATTTTTTTAAGCTATTAGATCTGGACACGTGTCGCATGCTGATTCGTTCGCATATTCCTTCCTGGGCACTTATTCGCACCTGAGTGCATCCCTCTATATATATATATATATATATATATATATATATATATATATATATATATAGACACACACTTGACATAACTAGTTAAGAGCCACATATATGAAAATTCAATTTAAGAATTTTCCTATAATAAGTGATAGGGATTATTCCCAATGCCACACGTCAATGCGTTGACCGGTCCTGAACGTATCGATCATGCTTGGCTTAAACCGGTTAGCATCAGGTCGGTTAATGGGTCTTCCCGATCAGTTGAAGCTGCTGAGCTCCCTGAAAGGGATGTACTGTTCATACTGAGGGGTCGTTTCCTCCCGGGTGCTTCTGGTCGGTTCCGACCCAAAGTTATGAGTTGATTGACTTGACGTTATTCAGGAATTTACCGCTTCGTGGCCCCTCTCGATCAGACTGAGCATGCACCTAATGCATGGCCGCCACGCGGCCAGCATGCCTAAGGCCCGGGTTTTGTCCCCTCAGTTCCTATATGGGGCTGGCCAACAGACCATGGCATGGTCCGCTGGCTAGCACCGTTGGGTGATCTGGTGCACTAGACACCTTCCTCTTCCCTGAAACACAAACCAGTGCAAACCAACACTCCAAAACCATAATAAAATCAATCATAGATCATCTACAATACACCAATAGCTCAACCACAACATCTATCTAGCATTTCTACACATTTAACCACAACCTAACAGTTAACAGAGAACAAAATGATAGTTTGGGAGTCCATGGTTTATACCTTTGCTTGTTCTTCTTCCTTGTATGGATCTCTTCCTCCTCTCTACTCAACTTTCACCACTTCCACTTCCTAAACTCCTCAAACAACCACACAAACAACACACAAGAAGAGAAACCTCAGAGATTGAAGGCTAAGAGAAGAAACTAGAAGTAAAATGATGAATGGAGGAGGATGGAAGCTTAGAAACTTACTGTGAATGGTTTCTTCCTACTACAGAGAACACAAGGGAGAAGAGGCAAGGGAAAGAGATAAGAGAATCAAGCAATGTAATAGTATGGCTTATAAAGGGTGCAAAACTCTAGGAGGATCTTCAATGACTGGTTGGGGGTGGAATGGTAATTTGACTTAATTTCTAAAAGATCGGACAAAGGGTATAAAGCTTATGGTCCACCTTGCGTCATGGACCAAAGTCTAAAAAGTGGATTTTGGATAACTTGGGGTAAAAAATAGATTTTCTAAAAATATTTTATAGTTAAAACACTTGGTTCAGGTTTCTTAGGTTCCTTTCCGGTTTCACTCAGATTGACTTTTCGGGTCAAAGCTTGGTATATAAATGTACCCGAAATTTACGATTTTCGAAGTATAATAAATCTCGGTGTTGAATTTATTTAAAAACTTGGTTTAAAATATTTAATTCAAACACCGTTTCGAAATAAAATTTTGGAAGAGTGAAAATGGCTATTTTGGAATTTAGAAAATAAATTTTGGGTTGTCACAAGAACCCCATAATACCTCATAAAATATATGAGGAAAGAGCTGAACGGAAACATCAAGGGGGCTTTGAGAGAATCAAAATGAATCCCAAGCCAATCCCCTTGAGTGCGTTCAATTATGTTCCCTACTGACCGGCATGTATCGAATTTAACCTGCCAAGTCAGCAAAGCTTTAACCTCTTCTACTTCAGCCTGGGTAAGAATGCACTCTTTTTGGCCGAGGGATTCATTGTTCAAGAAAAGCCACTTAGCCGTGGCCGGTGGAACAAAAGTAGGATCCATGTCTGGTTGAATTGTTTGACGACCGAACATGGTAGCCTGGGCCATTCTTGCTAGGTCCGCCTGAACGACCCGTGGTGATTTTCCATGACTTGAGTATCTATCCTCTTCGGTCACCAAATGGGTGGTCACCGTTCGATTTCCGTTATCGTCGGGCGACCGGGAAAATCGTGCCCCGTGGCCCTCAGAGACTGGGAAACGACTGACCGCCACTGTTGTTGGTTGAAGATTGGGGGGGGGGGGGGGGGGGGGCGGTTCAGCATGTTCCCCCGGATAATCTTCGATCGCCTGAAGGGTGGAGTTGTCGTCGGAAGCCGATGAGGTTCCAACCTCTATTGCGTTGTCGTAACGTCGGACATGCGCATTCTGGTTATCAGAGTCAGACAAGTCTACTCCCTAGAGTTAAAGGGGAAGACGGTTCAGAAAGGGGTGTCCGAGAATCGTTAATAAACGACAACTGGGACTAAGAATTTAAATATAGTCCTAAAGTCGAGAGACTTACCGGTTACGAATAGTTGGAGAAGAAGGAAGAAGTTGTCGATATGCACTTGGGGTTGCTCGGGAAGCTCCAGTCTCTAAAAGGCGAAAGCGTGAAGCACAAAGGCCCTGAGGGGCGCCCTATTTATAGGGAAACTATGCGGGGGGAAACGTTTCAAATTTCGACACTGAGGCACGGTCCCCTAGGCTATTGTGAGCATTGGTGGGTGCAATTTAAAAGGGCAAAGATGGTACTCCATGATTGCATCATGTGGACACGGGGCACTTGATTTTGCCCTAGTTTTCTCCTTTAAAGCTCACCTATGTCCAGCCCGAACCCCTTCCCGCTAGACGTTGCCTAAGTCCGGGCTGGGGGGCTAGTTGATAGGGATTATTCCCAATGCCACGCGTCAATGCGTTGACTGGTCCTAAACGTATCGGTCATGCTTAGCTTAAACCGATCAGCGTCAGGTCGGTTAATGGGTCTTCCCGGTCAGTTGAAGCCGCCGAGCTCCTTGAAAGAGATGTACCGTTCATACTGAGGGGTCGTTTCCTCTTGGGTGCTTCTGGTCGGTTCTGACCCGAAGCTATGAGTTGATTGACTTGACGCTGTTCAGGAATCTACCGCCATGTGGCCCCTCTCGACCGGACCGAGCATGCACCTAATGCATGGCCGCCACACGGCCAGCATGCCGAAGGCCCGGGTGTTGTCCCCTCAGTTCCTATAAATACCGCATTTAATGCAGTTGAGAGAGACTTTTAGCTGCTTACCAAAACGACAGTCATAGAACCTGGGAACCTCTAACCCACTGTCACGTTTACCGGGCATCATTAGTTAGGCGTCGTCGTACAGTAAAGGTAGTCAGTCCGGTCAGCCGGCCTATGTAATACCTTTATACGTCCAAGTTTTAATACAACTGTATTGCAATCGTATTTACACTATCAATAAGAACTTTCAACAATTGCAGTGTGTGGACTCTCCAAGTATAAATTGAAGTATGTAAATTCTTTGGGAGAAGTATGCAAATTCTTTATTACGGAGTATTATTTACTTTTCTTTAAAAAAAAAAATTGAAGTGTGCATATACTTATCAATTATAAATTTTAAATTAATTTAAAGAGTCGAAATCAAACTTATAACACACAATTAACATAAAGTCATAAGTTAATGTCACTCAACTACAAATATTTTTTGAAAGGAGCCAAGGTGACATTTATTCAAAATAATGTGAAATCGTAGACGGTGGGATTGAATCCCAATACATAGCAGTAGAATGACTAATATCTGATGTAGCTAGAGTATGTGCTAAATAGTTCTCCGATCTAAAAATAAATCTAACTACAAATATAATTGTTCAATTAGAATATTTTAGTATTATTTAAACTATTATGATTATGTATTACACAAAATCATATAATACTTTCATTTTTTCATTAATGTTAGACCAATAAAATATAGAATTTCTCTTCAAATGAGAAGAAGGAAAAATAAATACATGTCATAGAACTTTGATATATACGGAATATCTTTTTGACTAATTCTTATTAAATGCATGTTTTCTGTCTGGATCATAAATTCATTTATATGTACAAGCATTTGATGAGACACACCGCCCA
Organism: Ipomoea nil; assembly: GCF_001879475.1. Lineage (NCBI taxonomy): Eukaryota > Viridiplantae > Streptophyta > Magnoliopsida > Solanales > Convolvulaceae > Ipomoea > Ipomoea nil. The sequence continues at coordinate 2,083,140 of NW_017619623.1, read as the reverse complement.
ATTTACTTCATTTACTTATTTTCAGGGTAAAAAAATGATGATCATCGTTCAAACTTAATTATAATTAATCTCCAATTCAGGCATTCTATTCTTTGGTTTTCTTGAAATTTCTCAGCTTTTGAATGTGTTTCTGGTAAAGTGAGTAGCGACCCGGGCACCATCACTCATTTAATTTCTTGGCCCTACGAACCTACCCTCTGTACCCGCAAACAAACATTGGGTTGTTATGCTTGAGCTTTTTCATTTGAATCTCCAAAATACTACTTATTTTAGAGTGACTTTTCTTCTCCCAAGAGATTGAATCTCCAATCTTATAAAGGTCAACACGTCCGACCCGACAGAGTATGTGAGAAGATGTAAATCACAATAACTCAGTAGTTCATCGGACAGGGTCAAATAGCGGCGTGCACAAAGATTTTGTCTACTTTGAACATAATTCCTACACTGCCGCTATCGAATTTCGAACTTTGATTTTTTTTCCCAAATATTGTTTACTGAACTATGAACTAAGCCCGTGCGGGCTCACAGTGACTTTTCTATCACACAGTCTAACATATCATTATCTAAAAAATGTAATACTAGTAAAAGTATTTGTTTTTTTTTTTTTGGAAAACAGTAAAAGTGTTTGTTATTTATAAAAGAAAATGTAATATTTTTAAGAAAAATGTAATCCTTTTAAATCAAAATGTAAAATTATTATATTTTTCTTCAAAATATTACATTTTTCCTTATAAATAACAATTATTTTATTCTTGATTAATATTACATTTTTGGAATAAGGTTTAAATTGGCCACTGAACGTAACATGAAAATGCAATTAGGCCATTGAACGGAAAAAAAAAAAAGATGCAATTAGGCCACTGAATTCTCGAAATGTATGCAATTTCACCTTATAGCAGGTTACCATCAATTTTAGCAGGTTACTTGTTTATGTGACAGCTGATTTGGCATTTTTAATACTTTTAAATAATTTTTAATAAATTTTAATAATAAATATTAAAAAAAAAATTGAAAACAAATTAAATAAAAAAATTAAAAACGACCGAGTGGCCGCCGGCCACCCCCTTTCCCCCTCCCCCTCTCCTTCGTCTCCGGTGGAGACGAAGGGGGCACCGAAGACGAAGGGGGGCGGCCACCCTGTCATTTTTTTTTTTCAATTTTTTAAAAATTTATTATTAAAATTTATTAAAGATTATTTAAAATGTCAATTCAGCTATCACGTAAACAGATAGCCTGCTAAAATTGATGGTAACCTGTTATCCGGTAAAATTACATACATTTGGAATGTTCAGTGGTCTAATTATACATTTTTTTCGTTCAGTGACCTAATTGAATTTTCAGATTATATTCAGCGGTCAATTTGAACATTATTCCTACATTTTCTAATAAAAATATTACATTTTCATGTAATCTTTACACAAGCAGGGATTAGTGACTTATATTACTCAGCTCCTTTCTCTGACCTGGGATAGGATGACAGATCAGCTCCCTCCCCTAGCCTCTGCACCTCCAAACAAACACTGGGTTGTTAGGTATTTGTGTTCATCTCGTTATAAATACCTCAGGGTTCGTTAGGCATTCTCCAGTGAGCCTTGAATCTGCACTACCTCACCTCTGCAATTCACACACATACTAGATACTACACTACTGAAAAAAAGAAATGGCTCTTCCTACATTTGCATTCACTGGCACTTCCAATTCCGCTTATCCCCAAAACCATGCTGCAGCTTTCTGCTCTTACTGGCTCCATGGAACAGATTTGCAGTTTCACCTCCATTTTAAACCCACCCAGGTAGTCTTCTCTTCTGGATTTTTGTCTATCCTTTGCGGACACCATTTTTCTGCCTTAATAAATATTTTAATGATTTTTATTTTTTTATTTTTTTATTTTTTTTTTGCGTGTCTCTAAAGTATTACGTAAACTTGCTAGAGATGCATCTTAAATGTGTAATTTTTCTGTCTGAGTATGGTACGAACTTAAATGTGCCTTCTACAATTAAGGCATGTTTAGGACACTTCGTGGCCAAAAAAATGTGTAAACTTTTTAAAAGTAAAAATGTTTTGTTTTTGTGTTAGTCTTATATTTTCATAAAATAATACTATTTGTTCCTTAATTGATAAGTATTATTAGTGAAAATATAATATGTATTGACTCATGTTATAAAAAATATATTTTATTTTTACTTAAAAGTATTACATATTTCAGACCATCTCATGCTTCTTTGAGACAATTTCATGGAAGAGAAACTGTTAAAGTCTTTGGTAGAGTTATCTTTAAGTGATGATTCTTAATCACATTATTTTTAAAAGTAGAAAATATTATGATCATATGTGTAAAACATATAATATATAAATTGAAAAACATAAATCTTCAATTTAATTGTTATCACCTTAGTTTTTTAATAGAGATAAAACACATATTTTAATTTGATAATAGAATCAATCCAATTTAAAAATTCGTGGTTATGTCACTCTATGAAAAGAGGCTATAGTGTTAGATATCAATTTTTGTTGAAACAAAACACATCCATCAATTATTTATTACTAAAAGTCTAAATAACTTATTATTTTTTATTTTTCTAAAAAAGTTTACAGTCGTTCATTACCATCACTAACAAAATTAATTTTAACAAATCATACATTCATATTAAATACTCCGTGACTTTTTTTTTTTTTTTTTTTAATGTTAGATAAAATTTTGACAATTAAACATGTGTAAGGTTGTCATACCGAACTTGGTCGCCTTCATTCGAGAAGATGATCACTCCAATCGTCTTCTCCAGCGAAAGCGACGGGCGGTTAACTTTGTATTCTGAATTGCGACAATTTTTATTTTTGGCAGTCAACAACGGCCTACATGTCATATCATTGTAATTTTACCAGTAACCTATTGCTTATCGATAAATAATTAAGAATTATTTGATCGATTTTAATAAGTTTTTGTGTTTAATTGGGCATTTTTAAAATTTAAGAACTTAATTGCTATCTTGTGTAAAATTATAAATTATATTATCAGTTTTAGTTGGATGGTTGATTATTTATTAAAACATCTATTACTGAACATATTTTTGAAACTTTATCAGTTTAGTCCTTGAAACCAAATTTCAATTGAAATGTCGATTATTTCAAAAAAAAAAAAAAAAAAAAAAAAAAAAAAAAAAACTAATGAAATATCGATTGGAAATGTTAGACAAAAACACAGGGGTAACATAGTCTTTCACCCTTTCTATCCATCCTCTTTTGGGTATCGACAATTCGACATCCACGTTTTACTGGCCCCATCTCTACTCTTACCCCAAAAGGCTGAATCCCCAATCCAAAGGGCCCCACACTCCGACTCGACAGAGCATGTGGGAGGATGTAAATCACAGTGACTCAATGGGTTAGTAGACATGGTCAAATGCTGGTGCGCATAAGAAATATGCCCACTTTAGACCCCATCTCCACTCTCCTTCATTGTTTTTATGTTTCATAATTAACACGTGACATTAAATTATTAAAATATTAAAATAAACATATACTCAGTAATATATTAAAAATAAAGAGTAAATACCAACAGAGGTCCTCCGACTTTGGTGGCACTGCCACTTTTAGTCCTCAACTTTTAAATCAACCACTTTTAGTCCTCTTACTTTTTGTTTCTAGCCATCTATGGTCCTTCTGTTAAACTTGGCCATCTAATGCCGTTTTCTCAAGGGTAATTTGGTCCTTTCATAATTAATTTATTAATTATTATGTTTAATTTCCTCATCAGAATAGTCAAACAATGGTTTCCCCAATGAAAGCGGCGACGAATTGTGAATGCATATATGGATACACGAGTTGGTTTTGTACACGTTCATGGAGAAACCATTGTTTGACTATTCTGATGAGGAAATTAAATATAATAATTAATAAATTAATTATGAAAGGATCGAATTACCCTTGAGAAACCGACATTAGATAGCCAAGTATATCAAAATGACCATAGATGGCTAGAAACAAAAAGTAAGAGGACTAAAAGTTGTTGATTTAAAAATTGAGAACTAAAAGTGACAGTGCCATCAAAGTCGGGGACCACTGTTGGTATTTACTCTAAAAATAAACCTGAATTCAATTTGTTAAAAGGATCTTGAAATACACTATATAATTTGCCGAAAAAATGGGATACCTCTTTTTTATTTACCTAATAAGATAATAAGTAATAACAAATAATATAGAAGTTTTACTTGTAGAAATTATATTTTCTTAGCTCAGCTCCCTTGTAATTTGTTAAAAGGTGAAGAAGAGATCAAGTGGGATTCAGGCAGTAGTGACAGAGAAAGGGATGTATTACTCACAGAGGCCACCAACTCCACTTTTGGACACCATTAACTATCCAATTCACATGAAAAATCTGTCGGTGAAGGTAGAAATTAAAATCTAAAGTAGTCCATTATTATGTATATTGTTTATATGATATGATGGTTTTAATTTTTGAACTGGCCGGGGTGGGGTTGTATACTTGTATTACATTATTTAACGTAGGAACTGGAGCAACTTGCTGATGAGATAAGGTCTGATACGATATTTAATGTTTCAAAGACGGGGGGTCATCTTGGCTCCAACCTGGGTGTTGTGGAGCTCACAGTAGCACTTCATTATGTGTTCAACACACCGCAGGATAAGATTCTGTGGGATGTGGGTCATCAGGTACGGTACTATACGTACTACTGGATTAATTTTATTTGTTCATTGGAAAATTAAATTAGGTTCAATTCGTAATATAATATAATGATCGAATTACAGTACTAGATCAGATATAATTGTTTTGATCGAATTTGAGTATGTTTTCATGATTCCATCTGCAGTCCTACCCTCATAAAATTTTGACGGGTAGAAGGGGGAAGATGTCGACACTGAGACAGACAAATGGGCTTTCTGGATTTACCAAGCGTTCAGAGAGCGACCATGATTGCTTTGGTACCGGCCACAGTTCAACCACTATCTCAGCTGGATTAGGTAATTTTTTATGACAAATTATTGTACGTAATGCGGTCCGAAACAATATCGTTTTGATGTTTAAAAAAAATATTTCTTGTTTCTCGCTTGTTAGAATAATGAATATTCTGAGATAAGATAATGCATTTTGAATTAGAATAATGTATTTTATGTGTTAGAATAGTGTATTTTATTTGTGCTATAATAGTGAAGATAATGTATTTTATGAGTTAGAATAATGTCACTTTATATATGTGTTAAAATAGTGAAATTTCTAGGGCAAGATAATATATTTTATGAGTTATAATAATTAACTTTATATGTTTTTAGATCGTGGTCTACACAGCTGTGTGAATCACGGTCGTCCACGTAATAATGATTGATTTTTTATTGCAAAATTTGCGGATAATATAATAGTGTGAATTTAGCTTGTGTTATGAGCATTATCTATCACTTTCTCCCACTTTTGGTCCGATGCATTGATGGATTCAACAATATCTATCGTATATTACTTTTAAAAAACATTATATTAGTTCACCAATTTACTTTTGGTCTGATCCTTGCGTTGATGGATTTATTAATATCGTATGTTACTTTTAAAAAACATTATATTAGTTCACCAAAGTTACTAATAAAATTTACTTCTATATCTCTTTTTCCACTAATAGCATTCTAACTCCACATTTTAGTAGAAAAATATATATGCTGACTACTGACCCTAGCTAGTATACTAATTTTGTTGATTGTTTATTAGTTTAAAGGAAGTTAGTGACTTACATTTTTAAATATTAAGTTTTTAAGTTAGAGTGTGATCGATTTGAGTAGATGCGATGAAGAGAGAAATAAAGTAAAATTTTGGGCAAATTATATCGTGCACCGCAGTGCATAATTGATTATGCACCGAGCTTCAAAACGACATCGGTTTGTTTAATAAAAGAAATGGCACATGTTTTCCGCCGTTCCGCAAAAAGTAATTCTGTTATTCAGTTTCATTTTGTATACACTACAGTTTCAGTTCAACACAACTACAGTTTCATTTTGATATAACTACAGTTTCATTCGATATTTATACACTCAAATATGTGAAAATGGTATTTAATTTTATTTTATATACACTATAGTTTCATTAAAACACAACTACATTACCATTTCGATATAACTACAACTTCATTGCACAATATACACTCAAATATATGAAATGTTATTCAGTTTCATTTTATATACACTGTAGTTTTATTTCAACACAACTACAATATCATTTTGATATAACTACAGTTTTGCTGGGTAATATACACTCAAATATGTAAAATTGTTATTCAGTTTCATTTTGTATACACTACAGTTTCATTTCAATACAACTACAGTTTCATTTCAATTGCAGTTTCACTTGATAATATAAAAATAATACGTGAGACAGTATCAGTTTAGATACACTGTAGTTTCAGTTGGTAATTAATACACAAAAAATACACATTCTGTTAACGGTAACGGTGCCGTTTTTGACCGCGATGCACATGCACCGCGGTCCACAATATAACGATGAACATGCACATGCACATGCACCGCGGTCCACAATTCCGTTAACAACCCTTTTGATCGCAACCAAATTGGGGTATCATGCATCACATAACACATAGTAGCACGTATTAGCACATTGGGAAGGGGGAGACGTATAAAGAAACTTACGTGTGATCATTCACATACTAAGAATAGTCCTAAGGGGTTCATATATCTTCCTCCTAGGCCAACGGGTTACTGATTCAACTATTATGCAATACCTAAGACTCTTTTATCCTACGAATGGCACCCGGAACATCAAACTAGACTCATGCACGACAAACGGGGTCCGTTGGGACACCACGGGGATTGGGGAACATCAAACGGGGAAGCCAAAGACTCGAAGTGGGCAACAACCAGCGGGTAGCCGAAGGGTGGAGGGCTACCCGCTGGCGATAACTTTCCGGGCAGCGGGTGCCCGGCGGGCAATCGCCTGCCTGCCCGCTGCCCGCTGCCGACGATGCTTCTTTGGGCAGCGGGTAGGTGGCGGGTCCCCCTACCCCCACCTACCCCCCACTGACTCCTTATCACAATAAACGTCCCGGGATCCTTTGCGGGACCCGAAATCATGCTTAGACACTTTCAACGCAAATAACGACACCATATAGGCAATTAACGGATTAAAAGCAACAATCACGTAGAACACAACCTAACATGACTTCTAGACACAATTAACACCCGAACATGCGAATTCCCGCCCAAATATGCCAAGAAAATCCCAATACGAAATTCATGATTCAACCTAGGGCTCTAATCATATTTAGATCACAAAATCATGTTTTATCTTTAAAAGTCAAGAACATCAAGATCTATCAAGAACATCCCACAATTATCAAGAACCTCTTATCATCATCAAGAACATCAAGATCACACATAAAATCACCACAACAATTATCAAGATCATATCACAATTATCATAGACGATTTCGTCAAGACACAAATATAGAATGGGGAGCCAAAGAAAAACATTATAGCAAGGAAAATAGGTTTTGTTGAGACATGGGTTACCTCTTAGCCTTAATTAATCCTCCCTTGGCTATTAAGGTTCTTCCCTAAAATTTCCATCCGATTGATCTCCCTAGGCTTGGTGGTGGGGGAACCCCTTGGAAATACTTTTGTGTAATATAACTATGGTGGTAAGGGTTCTAATGCTTTCTAATCCCCTATTTATAGCATCAGGAATCCTAATCATAATCTGAATAGTAAAGGCCTACTTTCTACATTCCTAATAGATAATTAGGTCTAGGACTCCTAATTAGAATCTGATTAGTAAAATGTTTACTCTTTTTATTCCTAATAGGCTTAAGACTCTAGTTTAGGCAAGGGTCCATGATCCATGGTGGACCACATTAATTAATTTAAGGGAATCCTAGCCAAATTAAATCCTTTTTAATTATTATTAACGGAATTAATTAAATAATTAATCCGGGATTGAAGGCCGTAACACGGGGTGTTACAACTATGACCTCACGCAAATTATGCTCTCTCACTTCCCCTGCTTTGCACTTATTCCTTTAGTAAGAGAACTTGCTTCTCAAACTGGCTGATTGTGCTCAATATCTCATTATTTTTTAGCACAATGCTCTTGAGATTTTTGCGTTCAGCGAATAGTTGAGCATTCTCTTCTTTAAGCTTGGAATGAGTGTTCTTGACAACTTTGAAGTCTTTCATTAGCTTAAAAACTGAATCCATAGGAACTTCATTACAGTTAGAATCGAAATCACATTGGGTAGAAGAAGAGGATCGAGAGTTTACCTCTTCATTTTTCACCATTAAGCATAGATCTTCATCCGAGTGGTTCGGACTGTAGAGACAGATGAATCCCTTCTCATCGCTTGAGGTCTCACCCCAAACTGGAGGTGCACTGCTCAGGAACTTCCTTCTCGACTGTCTCCTCAGTTACCAGTGCTTTTCGCCTCTTGTCACCCTTCGAGTAACTACCCAAGTTGTTGGCTCTTCGACCACTCACCACAGCTGGGGCATTCCTTGAGTTGCTTTGGCCTCCAGAGCTCCTCGGATGATCCTGATGTTTTCAGACCACCTGATATGGCATTCCGTCTTAAAGTGCCCTGGTTTCCAGCCTGCAGTTGTAGCACAACATCTACAACTCCTCGGAATCTCGACTTCTCGAGGTATTTGACCTCTCGATGTGTCACCGATTTGATGAACTTGGTGTGGCTAGAGAGTCTATAACGACCTACTCCACTCTTTTCCTTAAACCCTAAGGAGGTTTGCACTATCTCTAGTATAAATTTCAGACGTTTACGCTTTGAACACCAAGCTAGCCGTGAACTCCACACAAATGGATTTTTCAACTCTTCACCAAGTTTACACCGCCTCTTTCTACTACTACCGAGTAGAGATACAAGTTTGAAGAAAAGGATTTTCTTCTTCTCGAACTTAGATTTCTTGGCTTTTGAATCTACATCTGGCAGTTGAACAGGTCAAGTATCTTAAAACTGGATATGAACTTTGAAGCTTTAGTTTCTCTTTCTCTTTAAGAAGATGATTGCCATTAGTCTCTTAATGACATGTTAATTCTTTACTCTGGGAGCATGAATTATCCACTATGAAAATTCTTGCAGTAATTTAGATTTTAGTTTTTCCAACTCAATTATGTTTTGTCTTGTGTTTTGCATTGTGATTAACTGTGTTGAATCTGGTCAATTCTAGCATAGGTTAATCTGTTTGAGGGATTTTTTTGAGTAAACATCATGCCTGTTAATTCCATGCTCTGAATGAGAAATGAGTAGATAATTTGATTGTCCTATCAAGTTATTTATTTGGTTCCTAAACAGGGTATTCCGTAGTTCTTTTAGGACTTAGTGGGTTTTAACTATTAAATAGAGTTAATACCTCCAATGGTCCTCTGAGTATTAGCGATTTACCAGTTGTGGTCATCCGAGTTTTAAATGGCCTCCAATGGTCCTCCATGTTTTAAAAAATAACCACCCGTGGTCCTAATTCTTAAAAAAAAAAAACGAGTTTAAAATGACTACGAGACGTCCTAAAAGGACCACTAGTGGTTATTTTTTAAAACTTGGTGGTCATTTAAAACTCGGATGACCATAGCTGGTAAACTGCTAATACTCGGAGGAACATTGGAGGTATTAACTCATTTAAATAAGTATCTTAAGTAGATGAATGGTTAAAGCACGTAACTAACTTTGGACGCCATACGATGTTTTATATTTTAGAAAAGAACTAACCCTTAATTGATTGGCAAGTTAAACTAATTTTCAGAATTAGTAAAGGTTTATTGATTGATGTTCCTAGCCTTTATCCTTTGCTGTCTTGCTTCGTGGTTATTTGATTATTTTGCTTTATAAGTCATTTGTTAGCTTGATCTAGTTATTTTTAATATCTCATTTTGATTACATTAATTTATTATGTTAATTATTCTCAAGTTTATAAATTACATTGTACCAATTTCGTGTGGGTTTGACCCTTATTTTTGCACACTATTACTACAGTGATTCGAGTACTTGTGAGTACTATTTTAAAATTGTCCATCACTATCATCTATGCTTCTTTCACTTCTAGTAGCCAATGCTACTTTTAGAATTTTTTGTGGCATCTTCCACTTAGCATTCACACCATTTTTCTTCTAGTGACCAATGCTACTTTTAGCAAGTTTGTTAGCACCTTCTTCTTAGCATTCACACCACTTCTTAATGCTAACTTTAGCAACCTTAATAAAATGTCTTCAAGAAGATTCAAACCTTGTACCTTGATATCACCTTCCTTGCTAACAACTATTCTACCATATTAGTTTGCTAAAAGTGGGATTCGAACTATGCATTTTCTTCTTTCAAGACTTACATATTAGCATATATTCCTTCTAACATTCTTGATATTTCATAATTTTGCCTTTGCTAGAATTCGAACTCAGCACTTTCCTTGACCAACCTTGCTAATATTTTTGCTACTTGAAATTTACCTTCAAGAGATTCGAACTATAAACCATTTCTAACCTTTTAGCCTGGCTAAAACTTTTGCTAGAATTCCTTCTAGAATTCGCACCATTTTCCTTCCTAAAATAGCATCCAAGACTTAGCTATTTTAAGAACCAATTTTTTTAAGGCAATCTTTGTTCGGAGAACTGATAGAAGTGTATTGAATGAGATAATTACAATAGTACAGATTACAGGTATATATAACAAGAGAGTCTTAGGGAGACTAAGATTGGGAATCATAATCTAACTCAAATATATAGAGTCCTAATACTCCCCCTCAAGCACAAGGTACAGTAGTGACTTGTAGCTTGTCTCTAAGAAAAGAAAATATAGGACCAAGTAGAGCTTTGGTAAATAAATCTGCCAGTTGATCCTTAGTTGAAAGAAAATTAACATGTATATCTCCATTCGCAACTCTGTCTCTAACAAAGTGATAATCAATTTCTAAACGCTTAGTACGAGCATAAAAATAGGATTGGCACACATGTATGTGGCACCAAGATTATCACACCACAGCCTGGGAGTGGACACCCCAGTTGTAACACCCCGTATTTTCCTAGATATTTATATTAAATATAAATATTATCCAAATAGAACAATTTACTTATAATTAAATATTTTGCTAAAAAAAAATATATACCCAAATATGTTACTATGGACTTTGGTTAATTATTTTATAAACTATGACTTTAATACCCAAATCTCTTAATCTATTGATATGGTCCACGGTGGACCGTGGACCTTTGTCTAAAATAAAGCCCGTTAGGCTTTTAGATAAAGTAAGAAGGACCCTCTTACCTTTTCAGATTCGTATTAGGAATCCCAAACCTCTTACCTTTTCAGATTCGAATTAGGAATCCTGAACCATCTACCTCTCAGATTCTAATTGGGAATCCTAAATCTATTTAAAGGGAATTATAAAGCATTAAGAACCCTCTTCTTTCACTCATTCCTATTCACTCACTCAAAAATCCCTCACCAAAAGGTAGTCAAAGAATTCCTCATCACCAAGCCTAGGAAAGATCGATTAGGAAAGGACCTTGACGAAGAATCTTAGGAGTCGTGAGAAGTTTAATTAGCTAAAAGATAACCCATATCTTACAAAATCTATTTTCCTGGCTGTGTTATGATTTATTGACCTCCTTGAATGATGATATGTGTTATCTTGTGATTATGCATTGATAGAGCTTGTATTTAGGGTTTATATGATGGTTTCTTGATATTCTTGATATTCTTGAACGATTATATGCTTATTCTTGGGTTATGCATGTTTAGAGCTTGTGCTTAGGGTTCAATAATGTTGTTCGTTGAGTCATTCTGTGTATTCAAATCCCTATAATTGTGGATGTGAGTTTTGGGTGGGTTTGGACTTGAATTTGAGTAAAATTGATGAATTCCCGTAATGGAAAATATGCCAAGAAGGGATGTTTCAGTGGGTAGTCGGTGGGGGGACGAACCCCCACCCGACCATCCACCGGAATGACGAAGTGTTCCAGCGGACGGCTAGCGGGTGGATAGCCACCCACCGGTCCACCCGCTGGAATGGGAGGTTCCGCCGGCGGGCAGTGTAACACCCCTAAATTTTAAAATGTTTAAAGCCTATGAAATAAAGGCAAATCTATCATTATTCATCCAAACAAAGCGGAACTAACAACATAAGTATTGGGGTGCTATGCCACATCTAGGTTTGAGAACCTAGATGCACAGGCTACACTAACTAAACAAGCATAAACTACAATCATTATCCACGATATAATCCAAGGCTCACAGGCCATCTAACCAATACTAAACTATCTAACCTAGGTCCTCGTGTCCATCTAGCGCACTCTGAAGCTACTGATTTGTACCTGAAAAACATACGGTGTAACAACTGTCAGCGAATAATGCCGGTAACCCATTCCAACGCGTTAAGTATAATATAGGTAGATATAAGAAAATCATTTTGAAACCGGAATACATATATAACCTAAGCAACTCTAGCTTAAACCAAGATCAAGACTCGAGATACAATAACAGACTCGACATTATAGAATAATCATAAAGGCTAGCATGCGTCCTAAAAGCACAAGGTAAGGCATAACAGACAAATAAGCTCATAAATAACAAATAGAGATAACAAAGGGATTCAAAGATAATCAATTAGTGGTTTAGAGTTTAACTCCTATACTAGTTAGCCTTAGGCCTCTTGCTATATTCATTTATCTCTTTGTAGCTTTGGTCACTTTTGGGCCTAGGCAAGACGTTATTTTGATTTTTAATAAGAGTTCCTCTTTTTCTATATAAAAAAAAAAAAGGATAATCAATTAGCAAGTAATCATCAAGTCACACAAACCATCTTCCAACCTTATACCAAGTTCCAACCTTTTCACTCCACTCCATCCTTATTTTAGTTCCAACCTGTACTTCCAGGCCACCCTTATCCCTCCTTCCTTATCCCTCCGGAGCAACTACATGCCCCAGTCCGCAACCACCAACAAGTCACCAACATGGTAGTACCAAAGTGTCATTCGCATGGTCCGTACCTCTAGTACCAATACCAAGGGGTTAGCGCATATAGATCTAACATGACACCACGGCGCTTATACCCTGACCCAAGACTTTAACCAGCAAGTCTAAGGGGTGGTCCGTGCCTTTAGCACGATAACCGAGCACTCGTTGTGCTTTCCGCCAACAATTTATTTCCACCAATCACAATCTCATCATCATCAGTCACACCGATCATTGCGCAATGACCACGATACTCATCATCATTCAATAAATCAACACATAATCAATCAATAACAATCAAGACATAACAACAACGACACGTACTACACATAAATTCCTAGAATGGTATTCAAAACATCAAACGAGACTCATACACGACAAACGGGGTACAACGTAACACAACGGAACAAGGGAAAACGTCAAACAGGGAAAATATCACGACCCACCATTAATTTCCAACGGGTGGGCGGCGGGTGGAGGATCACCCGCCGGCGGCGGTCTCAACTTCCAGCTGCTGCCCGCCGGCTGCCCGCTGGTACTGGGCAGTACGGGGTAGCGGGTAGGTGGTGGGGACTCGTCCCCCCACCTACCTCCCACTGGTACGAAGGTATAATCCTTGCTCGGGGTTCGTCGGGGTACTCAAAACCATGTCCAAACACGTTCCAACACGTAACAACAACATCACGGATTCAATTAACAAAGACTAAACCAAGAATCATTCCAAATAAGTGCTAACACAATTCCTAAACATGCCAAGGCCCGACATCAATCACATAACGGTTCGGGAGCATCCGGAACCTCAAGAACCTCAAGAACATCAAGAAATCTATATGCAAAGCCCTAAAGACAAGTCCTAAACTAAAATCAACATCCGAGCAAGCATAAACCCACTCAAGAATACCAAGAACAACACAACAACGAGGTTCACGATATAAAACCTAGGGACAAGCTCTAGACATAATTAAATACAATATCACACATATAATCAATCACAACATCAAGATCACCAAGATTATCAAATAAACACAATATAAATCCTAGGCAAGGTTCTATCAAGACTCAATCACCGAATCACATACTCAATTATCAAAGGAGCCAATGAATAAGATATAGCAAGGAAAATAGGTTTTGTAAGACATGGGTTACATCTTAGCCTTAATTAATCCTCCCTTGGCTATTAAGATTCTTCTCTAAGATTTCCATCCGATTGATTTCCCTAGGCTTGGTGGTGGGAAATCTCTTGGGAATAATTTTGTGTAATATAACTATGGGTGGTAAGGGTTCTAATTTCTTTCTAATCCCCTATTTATAGAGTTAGGAATCCTAATCAGAGTCTGAATAATAAAGACCTACTTTGTATTACTAACAGGTATATAGGTCTAGGATTCCTAATTAGAATCTGAGTAGTAAAGGCCCACTTTCTTTATTCCTAATAGACTTACAGTCCTTATTATAAACAAGGGTCCACAGTCCTTCGTGGACCACATTAATTAATTAAGGGATCCTGGCCAGATTAAATCCTTTCTAACTATTCTTTAACGGAATTAATTAAATAATTAATATGGGATTAAAGGGTGTAACACGGGGTGTTACACTCTCCCCCATCACAAGAAGCTTCGTCCCCGAAGCTTAGAAATTATTTTTGCGATAAGGAGTCAAAACTAATACGGTGGTTATAAAGGGAAAATATCCTATGGGGGAGAATATATAATTATATATCTATGTATACTAGGTCTTGGGAAGGATTGGGTTGGAAGGATAATGAGAGTGGACGATTCGGGTTTCAAACTTCAGGACAAGTTCAATTTTGGAAATAGGATCAAAGTTTTCAAAGTTGCAACTTAGGAAATAAGTTTGCCACCTTGTATGGTATCATTTGAAATAAGGAATCAAGAATGGGTTCTGAAAGGGTAGAATGGGTCCCTCAACGAAACGGTATTCGATAGACAAAGAAAGGAAATGAATTTGGCTAGAATGGGGTTAAGGATTCTTGACTTCGAGCGATAATTCCTGTTTGTAGCTTCGTTAGATTATGACATAACGACGAACTGATTGCCCTTTTAGTCTTGGCACCGCTTGTCTCTAAGGTTTCTGTTGATCTTTCCTTCCCAAGCTAAAGTCTTATCCATCTTTACCGCTTTTGAAGGAATTCCCGTGATGAATTCCGTGCATACTTTCCCAAAATGCTCAAAGGTCTTGACCTAGTCGGTTAGCAAAGTCAATCCTTAGGTCTCAACTCCCGATTCTTGTTGAGACTCCTTAAGGGTCAAGGAACTTCGGGTTGGCTCCTTTGTCTTATTAAATTTCATCTCTTCCTTGGTAGATGAAGTTCTAGCAAGACTTCGTGTCCATCTTGAAATTTGGCTTGTTGCTCCCCTTTTTGGTGATGCTTTTAGTAGTGAAAGCTCTTAGCATACTCCCCTCCTTCTTAAAATGCAGTCGGTTACTGATTCTTGTTGTGAAACGACTTGGCGATCCTTGCGAGTTGTTTTACTTCCTTGTTTAATCCTTAGGGTAGTTGAGGTTTGGATAACAGAGTGTTCCTTACACTTCCCTTGAACGTACGACCCTAGAATGGGTGCACGAAATCTTATGTTAAGAAATGTCCTTAGACTCTAGTCGTCTTCTTTTGTTCTTCTTGGGCGAAAAGGATGTAACACCCCGTGTTACGGCCTTTAATCCTCGATTAATTATTTAATTAATTCCTCTAACATATGATTAAAAGGGATTTAATTATACTAGAATCCCCATTAATTAATAGTGTGGTCCACGATGGATCATGGACCCTTATCCTTAACCAAGTCCTTAATTCTATAAGGAATATGAAAAGTGGGCCTTTACCATTCAGATTCTAGTTAGGACTCCTAAATCTATATATAGAGACTTAGGAAGCAATTAGAAACCCCACCACATTTAATTCTACCACGCGAGATATTCCCGAGGGAAACCTAGCAAAGGAATTCCCCCGCCACCAAACGTAGAGGAATCCACAAAAGGGAAATCTTAGAGAAGAACCTTAGTAGCCAAGGATATTGATTAGGGCTAAGAGGTAACCCATGTCTCAACAAAACCTATTTTCCTTGCTATATCTTATTCATTGGCTCCTTTGATAATCATATGTTTAATTCTGTGATTGAGTCTTGATAGAGCCTTGCTTAGGGTTTATATTGTGTTGATTTGATAATCTTGATGTTCTTGATATTGTGATTGATTATATGTATGATCTTGTATTTTAATTATGTCTAGAGCCCTAGGGTTTATATCGTGAATCTCGTATTGTGGTATTCTTGGTATATTTGGGTGGGGTCATGCATGATCGGGTGTTGAGTCTAGCCTAGGACTTGTGTTTAGGACTTTGCATATAGATTTCTTGATGTTCTTGTGGTTTCGGATGTTCCTGATTCTTTATATGATTATTGTTGGGTCTTGGCATGTTTAGGAATCGTGTTAGAACGTATTCAGTGTGATTCTTGATTTAATCCCATTAATTGAATACGTGGTGTTGTCGTTATGTGTTTGAAATGTGTCTGGACATGGTTCCGGGTTGCACGAGAGATCCCGGGACTGAAAAGTTGCTTGAGAGCTAGTGGGGGGTAGGTGGGGACAGGGGTGCCCGCCACCTACTCGCTGCCCGTATACACTGTTCCAGCGGGCAGCCGGAGGGTAGGCGACTGCCCGCTGGGTACCCGCTGGAACAGTAAGTCGCCGCCGGCGGGTGGTCCACCACCCGCTGGAAACCGGTCGTGGTTCGTGGTGTTTTTCCCCGTTTGATATTTCCTCGTGTCCCGTTGTACCCCGTATGTCGTGTATGAGTTTCGTTTGGTGTTTTGGGTATCGTTCTAGGAATTTATGTGTAATACATGTCGTTGTTGTTGTGTCTTGATTGTCATTGATTGATTATGTGTTGATTGATTGAATGGTGATGAGTATCGTGGTCATTGCGCAATGGCCAGTGTGAATGATGATGATGATGAGATTGTGATTGGTGGAAATGAACTGTTGGCAGTTGGCACCACTTGTGCCCAGTCATTGTACTAAAGGTACAGGCCCTAGCGGTTACTGTGCTAAAGGCACAAACCCACCTTCGACTAGCTTGCTGTAGAGCATGGGTCAGGTTTTAAGTGCTGCGGTGTCATGTCAGAGCTATATGCGCTGACCCCTTGATATTGGCACTAGAGGTGCGGATCATGTGAATGGCACTACGGCACCATCTTGATATGTTGGTGGTTGATAGGTGGTTTGTCGGTGGGGGCATGTAGTTGCCCGGAGGAATAAGGGGAGGCGATATAAGGGTGGCCTGGAGGTATAGGTTGGAACTGATATAAGGACGGAAGGGAGCTATAAGGTTGGAACTTGGTATAAGGTTGGAAGATGGATTGTGTGCTTTGTTGATTACTTACTAACTGTCTTGAATGCCTTTGTTGTCTCTATTTGCTATTTATATGCCTATTTGTCTGTTATGTCTCACAACGTGTTCTTAGGACGCATGTTAGCCTTTATGATTATTCTATACTGTTGAGTCTGTTAATGTATCTTGAGCCTTGATCTTGGATTTAAATTAGAGTCTCGTAAGTATATATGTATTCCCGTTTCAAAATGAGTTTCTTATATATACCTATATTGTACTTAACGCGTTGGAGTGGGTTACCAGCATTATTTGCTGACGATTGTTACACCGAATGTTTTTCAGGTGATGAGCATTAGCTATGGAGCACGCTAGTCAGAACCCTAGACTTAGTTTAATTAGTTCTAGCATAATAGATGGCCTGCGTGCCCTGGGGTTGTAATTGAATATCGATTTATGGATTGACCGTGCTTGGTTAGTTTAGCATGTGCATCTAGGTTCTCAAACCTAGGTGTGGCATAACACCCCGACTCTTATGGATAGTTTATGCTCTGTTTGAGATTTAAATGTTAGACTCGCCTTTATTTTATAAGTTTTAAATATCTTAAAATTCAGGGGTGTTACAAAGGATGTCTCCTTTATTTTTCACGGATTCGAGGACTTTTAGTAAGGTAAACAAAGGGCTAAGGACTGGAATGGGTTTGTACCATAGGTGTCGGTATTCTTGCTCTTTTCAAAATCTTGAAGGAGTTCTTTGAAGATGTGAACGATAACCAAGATTGTAAGAAACTCGGTCCATCCTTACGGCTTAACTTAAGGCCTTTGTAAGTCCGTAGCGTAAGTTCTCAACTCGACTTCTTGGTTTGCACGTTTTTTTTTTGTCAACCATTCCTAGTTGGTTGAATTGTAGGGTTCAACTGTAACTTCACAATTAGCGCAATCGATAATACTTTTTTGAAAATGAGACGTGGGTTTAAGTTATTTACCAAAGTCAACACCTTGAGGCGATCTGTGGTTCCTTTCCCCAAGGATTCATGCATGCCCTTACTAATCGCTCAATAGGCCGCGTCTCGTTCACAGTTGGCAAATCTTGAAATCTGCATAAGGCAGCTGGCTGTAATCCAATCTTTTGTCCTTTCCTTGTCTTGGTTAAACTCACAGGATGTGAGGATCTTAGGATTCGCGGTGAGACTGTGAGTTTATTTATAGCTTTCTGTCAGATTTCCTATGCTTGCTCTTTGCATATTGTTGCTTAATTATTTGATCAATGTGCATTATTTGGATATTTGTTATTTGATAAAATATTTTGGGAACTTGCCATTGATTGAGATCCTTGACTTTCATTCGCTTATGAGTATGTATTGTTGTTGCCTCTTGATTGATATTGAGTATCGTATCATGCTGATTATTCTGTTGTCTTTGTCATTCATATTGATCTCTTGAGTAACCATATGATGTCTGGTCGACTGAGTATGTTCCTTGATGAATATGTTGTTTCCTGGTATAATTTTACATGCTTTGTCGCATATCGTTCTTTGATTATTGATGATTTACCTTGATATGCTGAAACTTGGTAGACTATTGATTTTGTTTCTTAATAAACGCTGGACTTGGTTATTTGCTTGTGCATG
This sequence comes from Ipomoea nil, assembly GCF_001879475.1. Classification (NCBI taxonomy): domain Eukaryota; kingdom Viridiplantae; phylum Streptophyta; class Magnoliopsida; order Solanales; family Convolvulaceae; genus Ipomoea; species Ipomoea nil. The sequence goes on along the minus strand of NW_017619623.1, from coordinate 2,064,205 downwards.
AAAGTTGGATTATTTTCCTATGTGATTTTTTTATAGATTGGCTAAGGACTTGCATGAGTTTGCATGAAAGTTACAGGGACATAACTTTATTTCTTAGGAGCGGAAAATGTGATATGTGATCTTTATGGTGTCTTGAACTTTCGTTTGAGTCTCTTAAATTCCTTATTGGTAAGTCTCCCTTGTTCCTTATTGCTTTATGGTTATACTTCGGGGACAAAGCATCTTTTGAAGGGGGGTAGAGTATGACCGTGACAACCCAAAATTTAATTTTCTAAATTATGTTTTAAAAAATTCCAAAATAGACATTTTTCACTCTTCCAAAATTGTTATGATGAATTAATTATTTTGAGCTACGTTTTAAATAAATTCAACACCGGTACTCATTCTATTTCTAAAAACCTAAATTCTCGGGTACATTGCGTACCAAGTTTTGACCCAAAAGTCAATCTGCGCGAAACCGAGAGAAATCTGAGAAACCTAAACCAAGTGGTCATCTAGAAATTATTTTTGGAAAAAATATATTTTGACCCCCAAACTATTTAAAACTATCCTTCTAGACTTTGGTCCATGTTGCATGGTGGACCACAAGCTTCCAATGCCTTGTCTGATGCTTTTGAAGAATCAACCAAAAGTCCATTAAGATAATGACCCCCGATATATATATATATATATATATATATATATATATATATATATATATATATATATATATATATATATATATATATATATATATATATATATATATATATATATATATATCCTACTATTCTAAATATATTATCCTAAATTTTTATTATATATATACGTCCCTAAATTATGTAGTAATTCCAATTATATTTGTATGCTACACTTACACGCACATCACTATTATTATTATTATTATTATTATTATTATTATTATTATTATTATTGTTGTTGTTGTTGTTGTTGTTGTTGTTGTTGTTGTTATTATTATTATTATTATTATAATATTCCTAATCCTAATCACCTTGCCTAATCCTAAATCTTCCATAGTTGTGTCGTATACAGTACGTCTCTATGTATTTATATATATACTTGTAAGCCTATAGAACATCCTCCCTTATTTATACGTATTTATATAATTGTTACGATCGTATTATATATAATGATATCTCTAACCCTAATCTACCTAATTATATTTCTCTTTAGAAATAATCTGTATGAGTTAACCCTAGTTCTATCATATTTGTCCACATCTCATATCATCTCCCTGTGGCCATTCCCTTCCCTCCCAAATAAATAAAACCCTAGTTTCTCATTGTTTATAAGTCTCTCCTCACCAATCATTGACTCAAGATTTAGGGTTTAAGGGTCATCAAGTTTAGGTGCTTGGTTTTGGAATTCAGGTAAGATTTATGTCTACTCAAAATTGTTCTAACCCCATAAGAAATAAAAATATTTTTCTATGTGCCTATATGAAAATCTTTTTCCTCAAATAAAAATCTATTTCGTTATTTTTGAATAATTGTTATGTGATCCATGATCCTCGTGAATATTGTGTGTTATGTGAAAATTGTTTGATGAAGATTGTTGATTATCCTGTGGATTTGATCCCTGTATTTATCAATATATAAAATTTAGGACCATAATGCTTATATACATTTTCGTAATACGTATGTGAAGGTGTATGTGCATAATCTGCGTATTTATAGAATTGGCAATTGGAAGTTAGTTTTGTGTCATGTGTTATATATCAGCATATGATGATTAACGTGTTACATATGTATACTTAGTATGAACTGGACAATCCCGTATAACACCTTGTGTATTTATAGTACAAGAATTAGGTATAAAATATTTGTTTATGGGAATTTGTGAAATATTTCGTATGTGCTAATTTTTAGTATTTAATATTTATGTAAATACTTGTTATGTGATTACCCATTATTGTAAAATTTGTGGTGTGCAATATGAAGATTCTGATTCTATTGTCTTCCCAACATTTATTTACCCCATAAGAAGCAAAAACATTTTTCCTAATTGCTTACGTGAAAATCTTTTCCTCAAAAAATCAATTTTTGTTATTTTGAGTAATTGTTATATGAATTATGATCTTCCTGAATATAAATGACAATTGTTGGTTATGCCGCGATGTTGAGTACGTGAATTTATTTGTTGAATATGCACTAGTTTAACATGATGAACAATACGCATATGTGTTGTGTGATTCCATATGACCAGTTATTATTTAAGACTTGAAATATGTTCATGTGCCTTCATGCTCTATGCCTATAGACTTAAGGTGTCGTATATTTAGCATAATTACGACAATATATATTTTGGTGTGCCAATTGGCAGGTTTCGCATATAACATGATAGTTAATTATAAAAGACTACCCTATATGATAGACTTGTCATTATGTAATTGTGAGTATTTGGTACATTGTGTTTTAGTACACTGATTAGGTGTATATCATGTTTAGGACGTATTTGGCTCATGGCATGCTAAATTGTACAATAAATGTTTATGTCCATTCGTGAATATAGTTCGCCTGTGTTGATATATGTGTATATATGTCTTATAATGATTGTATGACTATTCGAATTTGCACACGCGTGGTATTAGTCTCCTATTTAGGTATATAAATAATTATATTTAATTGCATGTTCGGTGCAGCTTATGATCCAATATGTTTAAATCATTATAAATTATTTAAATAATAACTATGCCATGAGTAAGATTTCTATGCTGTGTTTATATTCATTCATAAATCAACATAATGTGAATTACATCTTCATAGCCGTATTATCTGGTATATCTTGATAGTACGATAGTTAGGTGTAAATCCGGCATATATGGTATTGGTGATATGTTCCCTATGGACATGATAAGTAATACCGAGGTTATAGATTTTGGGGTAAAGTCAAATGTGTTATTTGGGTATAAGGATTTTTAAGTTTGAACATGCAACAAGCCGAATTCCCTTCCTTTCTTTGTCAAATCAAATACCGTTTCGTTGAGAAATCCCTTCTACCACTTCAAACTTCGTTCTTGATACCTTCTTTCAATTGACTCCATGCAAGGTGGCAACCTTATTCCCTAAGTTGTAACTTTAATTCCTTTGATCCTATTCCTATTTAACGTTGTCCTCAAGTTTGAAACCTAAAACTTCCATTCCCTTCTCCTTTTTTGAACCGAATTTTCCCAAAATCTAGTATATATATATATATATATATATATATATATATATATATATATATATATATATGTATATATATATATATATATATGTATATATATATATATATGTATATATATATACATATATATATATATATATATATATGTGTGTGTGTGTGTGTGTGTGTGTGTGTGTGTGTGTGTGTGTATGTATTTTTCCCATAAAATATTTTCCCTATGTACTACCGTACTAATTCTAACTCTTTATCCCCAAAATGATTTCTAAGCTTCGATGACGAAGCTTCTTGTGAGGGACTAGAGTGTAACACCCCGTATTTTCCTAGATATTTATATTAAATATAAATATTATCCAAATAGAACTATTTACTTATAATTAAATATTTTGCTAAAAAATATATATATACCCAAATATGTTACTATGGACTTTGGTTAATTATTTTATAAACTATGATTTTAATACCCAAATCCCTTAATTTATTGATATGGTCCTTGGTAGACCGTGGACCTTTGTCTAAAATAAAGCCCGTTAGCCTTTTAGATCATGTAAGGAGGGTCTCTTACCTTTTCAGATTCGTATTACGAATCCTAAACCTCTTACCTTTTCAGATTCGTATTAGGAATCTCAAACCTCTTACCTCTTCAGATTCGTATTAGGAATCCTGAACCATCTACTTCTCAGATTCTAATTGTGAATCCTAAATCTATTTAAAGGGAATTAGAAAGCATTAAGAACCCTCTTCTTTCACCCATCCCTGTTCCCTCACTCAAAAATCCCTCCCCAAAAGGTAGTCAAAGAATTCCCCATCACCAAGCCTAGGAAAGATCGATTGGGAAAGGACCTTGTGGAAGCATCTTAGGAGTCGTGAGAAATTTAATTAAGCTAAAAGGTAACCCATGTCTTACAAAACCTATTTTCCTTGCTATGTTATAATTTATTGACCTCCTTGAATGATGATATGTGTTATCTTGTGATTATGCATTGATAGAGCTTGTATTTAGGGTTTATATGATGGTTTTTTGATATTTTTGATGTTCTTGATATTCTTGAATAATTATATGCTTATTCTTGGGTTATGCATGTTTAGAGCTTGTGCTTAGGGTTCAATAATGTTGTTCGTTGAGTCATTCTGTGTATTCAAGTCCCTATAATTGTTGATGTGAGTTTGGGTGGGTTTGGACTTGAATTTGGGTAAAATTGATGAATTCTCGTAGTGGAAAATATGCCAAGAAGGGATGTTCAGCGGGTAGTCAGTGGGGGTCGACCCCCCACCGACCACCCGCCGGAACGGCGAAGTGTTCCAGCGGGCAGCTGTCGGGCGGCTGGCGGGTGGATGGCCACCCCTCGGTCCACCCACTAGAACGGGAGGTTCCACCGGCGGGTGGTTGTCCACCCGCCATACCGTCCACTGGTACGGGCCGGTGCGGGGTCGTTCGGTCTCCGTTTGGTCAAACCCCGTGCCCTAGAGTGTCTTCTTTGATGTTTGTGGGTCTAGAAGGATGTCCTAAGTACCATAAGTAGGATCTGTGAGTCATGCGTATGCATGTGGTCTAAACTTGTGTTGGGTTGGTCTAAAGTATGGCCTATGTTATTCCCCGTAGGTTGTATGTTTATATTGATGTCATGTATCGTTGTGAGTCTATTCGTATGGTCTTCCCTTTCCCTGGTTATCCCTTGATGAAGTTGTTGTTGAGTCTTGAATGTGGCGTTGATGTCCATGGATGATGAAAAGATATGAGATTGGTGGAAAAGATATGTTGGCGGTATATTGCACTGCATGTGCTTAGATTATCGTGCTACGATACGATCAGGTTTGCATTGTGTATGTTGATGATATTGCATTGCGCGTGCTTATGTTATGGTGCTGCAATACCTATGTAATGGCGCTGCGTGTGCTGAGAGATCGGTGGTACATTGGAGGTAATGTAGGTGGGGTGCTTTGCTCCAGAGAAATAAGGTTGGTGGAGTACAGGGTGGCCTGGAGGTACAGGTTGGAACTGATATAAGGATGGAGAGGAGTAAATGTTGGAACTTGGTATAAGGTTGGAAAATGGACATGTCTTGTGGTCTTATTGTGGTCTGTTATTGTTTCGTGTCTTGTGGTCTCTTATTGTTGTCTTGTCTTGTGGTCATGGTTTGCATGCTTGTATCGTAATATTGTCGTGTCGTGTCGATGTTCATGGTATGTCGTGGTTCCTTATCCTGATTTGAAAGCTAGAGTTGTTTAGGACTATAATTATGTATTCCCAAGGTACAAAATGGTTTTCTTATATCTATATGTATATTGTACTCAACGCGTGTGAGTGGGTTACTTAGCATATTCGCTAACGGTTGCTACACCGCATGTTTTTCAGGTACAGATTAGTTGGCTTGTGAGCGCGCTAGACGGCGCTGCGGTTCCTAGTTTAGTTAGTGATTAGCCTTAGTTTGACGGCCTGTGAGCCATTTTGTATTCGGATGATGTTTACGGATTATGATTAGCTAGTTAGTAGCCTGTGCATCTAGGTTCTCAAGCTTAGATGTGGCATAGCACCCCTACACTATTATGTTTGGCTTCTGCTTATTTGGGTATTAATGATAGACTTATTTTTATTTCGTAAGCTTTAATTGTTTTAAATTATGCTGAAAATCGGGGGTGTTACACCAGTCGCGCCAATTTCACGCAGTAGAGAGAGGATCCAAATTACCTCAACACAGACATCTGCTAAAGCTGTCATATTCAACCTCAGTAGATGATCTAGCAACAGTTTTCTGTTTCTTACATACCCATGATATAAGGTTGGAACCAAGAAAAATAGCGTACCCACTAGTAGACTTACGATCCTCAGGACAGCCAGCCCAATCAGAATCAGAAAAAGCATGTAATTCTCTGGATACTGACTTCCGTATTCGCAGACCATAAGTAGTAGTTCCCTTTACATACCTCAGCACACGTTTCAATTGCACCCAATGAGAGTCTGTAGGAGCATGCATGTGTTGACAGAGTTGGTTGACCCCAAAGGATAGATCTAGACGAGTAACCGTAAGATACTGTAAAGCTCCAGCTAAACTCCTATACTGTGTAGCATCATCATATAAATCAGCGTTAAAAATAGTGGTTTTCGAAGCAAATATAGGAGTAGTTAAGGGTTACAGTCTGTCATGCCAGCACGTTTTAATATATCAGTCATGTATCGTTGTTGAGAAAGCAAAATTTCATCACCACATTTAACAGTTTCAATCCCAAAGAAGAAATCAGGTTCACCAAGATCCCTAATCTTGAATGTAGAGGATAATGCTGTTAGTAAAGTGCTGACAAGATTTTGATCATTACCCATTACAAGAATATCATCAACATACACTAGAACATAAATGAAGCCTGAACCCTGTGAGTAATAAAATAAAGATACATTTGTTTTCGAAGCTTTAAACCATGTTATCATCAGAGACGCATACAATAGATTAAACCAAGCTCTAGGAGCTTGTTTTAATTCATAGAGAGAACGTTTTAATAGGCAAACATGATTAGGAAACTGCTTATCAATATATCCAGGTGGTTGCTTCATATAAACAGTTTCAGACAATTTCCCATTTAAAAAAGCATTGTGCACCTCAAGTTGCTTAATTTCCCATCTAGAGGAGATATCCAAAGATAGAAGTAACCTGACTTTGGTGGGTTTGACTACTGGGCTGAATGTGTTGAAAAAATCCTGTCCAGGTACTTTATTAAACCCTTTGGCTACTAACCTTGTTTTGTATCGTTCAATCGATCCATTAGCTTCCCGTTTGGTGTGAAAACCCCATTTGCACCCAATAACATTCATATCTGATTGTGATGGAACGAGACACCAAGTCTCATTATGAAGAAGTGCATTAAACTCATCATCCATTGCCTTGCGTCACTCATCATGTTTGACTGCCTGTGTATAACAAGTGGGTTCAGTAGGACAAACTTGAGCAGACAGAGCCAAAATGGGTGCCTCAGACCGACTCCGAGTCGCCATGGTGTGCGTTCGCATTGTAGATCGCGTAGACTGCCCCCTCGGGCGGCCTCGAGGGCGGACGACAGAAGCAGCGTCGATGGGAGCAGCCGGTTCCGACTGGGCAGCAAGAGTTGGGGCCGGTTCAAGTTGAGTAATCTGAACTGTAGCCATGGGCTGGATTGGAACAATCACATATTCAGTCCATGGCTGAATCGTCTGAACTGGTGGTGCCTGCAAAACATTTTTACTGAAAGGAAATACTCATTCATCAAACCGAACATGCCTGCATACATATATCTTATTAGTATAATGGTCTAGGCACCTATACCCCCTAAATGACCTAGGATAACCAAAAAAGACCCAAGAGGAAAACTTGTAAGACATTTTGTGACTATTATAGGGACGCAAGTAAGGAACTAAGGATAGCATAGACAACCAAACACACGAAGAAAGGAATAAGATGGAGGGGATTTATGCAATAAAAGATTAGGACTAGAGTTATTTAACATAGTAAATGGCATCCTGTTAATTAAATAAACTGCAGTCTCAAAAGCATAATCCCAATATTTAGAGGGAACAAAAGCACGGCTCATGAGAGCTAAACCTGTTTCAACAAGATGTCTATGCTTTCTTTCGACACGGTCATTTTGTTCAATGTGTATGAAGAAGATTGTCTGTGAATAATGCCTAGTTGGGTTAAGGTGGAATGTAACTTTTTATATTCAGCTTCTAGGTCAGACTATATGGATTTTATTTTACGATTAAACGAACGCTCAAACATAACACGAAACTTGTCAAAAATTACATATATATCAAATTTCTGAGACATAGGGAAATACCAAGTGTAAGGAGAGTAGTGATCAACAAATATAACGAAGTAACGATAGCCAAATGGGGGCTGGTCCCCAAATGTTTGTGTAAAATAAATCAAGAATACATGAACTAGAGGACTCAACACGCGGTAAGGAAAAACGTGCAAACTTCCCTAGTTGACATGCATTACATAGACCCGAAATACAGCAAATATTATTTTTTGACCCACTAACCGAGCAAGACGAAAGAATTTGACTAATAATACATTGGTGTGGATGACCTAGACAATCATGCCAAACTGACGCGGATGTACGAGCTGAGAGAAACACAGTAGGAGACGAACTTGGAACAGGAAGCTTGTAAAGCCCCCAAAGCTATTGCCCCGTAGAAGAGTTTCCTTGTTGTTGATATCCTTAACAACAAAAAAAGATGGGTGAAACTTAAAAAACACCTTATTATCCGACGCAAATTTATGGACAGATAATAAAGATGTAGACAAATTAGGAACATGAAGGATATTGGATAATTGAAAAGATTTAGAAGGGGTATTAAAAGTATCATGACCAATACGACTAATAGGTAAGCCCATACCATCACCGATACATAACGTGTCATTACCATTGTACTCCTCCGAGACTAAAAGAACAACTATGTCCGGAGTAGCATGATTGGTTGCACCCGTGTCTAGAAACCAAGTATGAGACCCCTGAGAATCCGAAGGAGGTTCTTGATAAATGATGTTAGCCTGAGGATCTTTGGCATACCGGAGATGACATGTGACCGAAGTATGACCAATCACCGAACATAACTGACATTTAGGCTGCCAATTATCGTTCCTACCACCATCGCGATTTTGGCCGCCGCCACCACCGCGCAACTGGCCGATTTGGCCGATGTTCTGCCCGTAACCGCGGCCGCCTCCACCACGAGGCTGGGATCCACGTCCCCTTTGCTGTCCTCCACGCTGCGTCGTGAAAGCTACCGGCGAGCCACCACCGGAACTACCGCCCATCATGAACTCCTCTGCACCAAGAAGATCAGCGAGTTCTTGGAGCGTGATGGGTTGACCGGGAACATTGAGAGAGGATGTGAGCCCCCGGAACTCGGGCCGTGACCCCCGAAGAACATAGAGATTTTGTTCCTCAAGTGTCAACGGCTGGTCGGCGAGGGTAAGTTCCTGAACTAATACCCTCGCTTTTCTGATATAGTCAACAACGGATGAATCTCCTTGGTGAAGCGACTGTAGCTATCCAAGATGGTTTAAGCCAGGAGAGCGAGAGGACTACGCAAGGGCGCCGACGACGACATTCCAAACTGCCCGACTGGTACGGTGACCGATGGCGAGTGGCATTACCTCATCGGAGAATGACGACATCAGCATGGATAAGAGGGCTTGATCATGGCGAACCCAAGCTCGGTGGGCAGGGTTGGGTTGCGCCACTACGTCGTCTTCACCGTCGGAAAGTAAAGCCGGTGGACATGGGTTCGTACCGTCAATGAACCCAATTAAATCATGACCATCAAGAAAGGGAACAACCTGGGCTCTTCAAAACATGTAGTTCTTGTAGGTCAGCTTGATGTTGATAAAGTGGTGAGCGGTGGACAAGGAATTTACGGTTGATGTGACCGAGGAGATAGGAAGATTTGAGACGGTCCATTGCGAATATGCAACAGATCTGTCAACTATTGGAAAGAAACCCTAACTTAACTGATACCAGATGAGAACTGATAGAATTATATTGAATGAGATAATTACAATAGTACATGTATATATAATAAGAGAGTCTAGGGAGACTGGGATTGAGAATCATAATCTAACTCAAATACGTAGAGTCCTAATACTTAGTTCAAATAAAGCGTTCAGCTCCTTCCTTGGGCTGAATTTTTGAAGCTTGATCACACTCTACTCTAGAAACATAAAAATAAAATAAATTGGGGGTTCTAATTTTTCAAAATACATTTTACCTCATCAAAATCTTTACAATTATTCCTAACAAAATCTATATGAGAATTTCACAATATACAAGCTAAGTTTTGTTATGGCTGATTTAAGAAACAACTTTGTAGATAAAAGACAAAAAATAATATTACAGACAATTGAGAAACGAAAAGTATAGTGACGATATAATTGACAGATGAAAAATGTTAGTATTTTTTTATAATATAAGTACAAAAAGTACCAAACAAAAAAAATTAAAAATAACATTTTTAATCTCTCAATTATAATTATTGTGTAGATTTAAATTCTCAATTATTTGCAGCGCAAATTTAGTATTTCAATTATTAATAAGTCAAAAATCAACCACTTTAATAAATGACATATTTAGTTTTTTGAAAAGTAAAATCAGTCAATTTATAATAATTAACTGATGAAGGAAATAATATGAAGTGTATTATTGAGTGAAACCTATACCACTATTTATACAGAGAAGCTAACACAGTAATAGGAAACAACTACAGAGAATATCTAACAAACTACTAGAATAATGTAACTGCCTAATATAACTAAATACATATTTTAAATAATTGAAGTATTTTATCATATAAATTAGTCACTTTTTTTAACAAACAAATTAGTTACTTTATAAGTGACACAAATTAGTCAATTTATAATAATTAACTAAATATATATTTTAAATAATTGAAGGATTTTATCATATAAATTAGTCACTTTTTTTAACAAACAAATTAGTCACTTTATAAGTGACACATTTAATATATGAAAAATCAATTTGTTACTTTAATAATAATTAATAAACTATATATACTTTAAGATACATCACAGACTTTCTATATGTTTGCACCCTATAATATCAACAGGCATGCTTCAAATATATATAAAACTCATCAACATAAACACTCCAACACATATTTCTCATAACAAATCTCATCACAACGAACTCAAACTATCAATCACTCTCATACTATCAACCAATACGAAATTATCTTCATGTTTTCAAGTTCTCATCATGCAAACTAGATATATAAGACATCAAAATGCAATTAAAGCAATCATGCTCAGTATACAATCCCGATTAATCATACTCATTATGCAATCTAGTGCAATACTATACTCAAATGCAATCTCGTGCAAACATTCTCATGATGCAATCTCGTGCAATACGATAAGTATACTCATACACTCGTTTGTAAAATAGAATACTTTTCTGTGGAGGTTTCTTCGAGTCACGATGACTCGCTTTCTTTCTCTTGATTCTCTTGACTCGATATCTTTCTTACTCAAACTTTCTCATACTTCTCATTTCTCTTCTTGTGTGATGCAGGTACTCCGCCGCAGCGAAGCCCTAGAGTACGGTGCAATTTCGTGCATCCGCCACATCCGTAACTACGGAACCTCTAACTCGTGGGTAGGTAGGTCTTCACAAATCGTGAATGGACCTAACCGGCTCGGCAATCTAGCCGGCCACATACTCAACTCGCCCACAAAACCACTCTTTTGGTTCTCTATCATTCTTTCTTGCTTGCTTACTCTGTGGAATCATGTATCGTACTTTTAGTGTGCACACCCCCTAACCAGGATTCCAAGCCTGACGGTTAGTCTCCAACCTCGTAATGTGGGAATACACCGCCCTGATAAATCTGTCGGATCGCAATGTCCGTTTGTAACACCCCCGATTTCCATACCAAATTTAACCTTAGACATGCAGATAATTCTAACCATAAAAGCATACACAGCGGAAGACTTAAGCATGAAATATATGGAAAACGTAGAGTGCTATGCCACGCTCACTCAACAGTGAGCGCACAGGCGTAAACATCTGCATCATAATCCAACAATCTCAGAAACCAAGTCAACAACATAACATCTATGTCTAATCAAAGGCACGTAGGCCCGAATCATCATAAAGAAAAGGGGATCTATTCTAACAGCTTCTAGACCGCGCCCTCATCTAATCAGCACCTAAAAGAAACACAGATATATATATATATTGGAACGACGCCCGGTCATCGAATGATGCCGGTAACCCACCAATACATGTGAAATATCATATGTAGATAGTTTATATATACAAAATCATTTGCGAAACGGGATATAGTATATATCAGTTTCAAAACCAAGATAGAGATCAACACAAGACTCTTTGCACTCAAAATAAAGATAAGGGAACACATCCCAAGACAATAAGAAGCTATAACGACTCACAAGAACGGCTCAAGGCATAATCTACCATCACACAGTAGATTAACACCCGACATGCATAACACAAGAGAATAAGGACACAAGCAATGGCAACACATTGCCTTTGCGACTACACACGTCACAAATAGAGAAATACACAACAACGGTTACTAAAGCCTTCGTGACATTACCCATCACGAATTGAGATGCCTTCCTTATGCCCAGTTCCAACCTTATGGCTACCCCCAACCTTATAGCTAATTCCAACCTGTACCTCCAAGTCCCCTGTACACCAAGTCCAACTTTATTCCTCCGAGGACCGTCGTCCCCACTCTGACAATCTCCAACAAGACCACCGATTTCATAGTACACGAGGGTACCGAACACACACGACAACACATGCCACCCAAGAAATACGTGAACCTTACACACAGGTCACAAACTCCATAATCACATCATGGCCACCACGAGGACCACTGCCGTACCTTGGTGACTAATGTCCCATACCATTAATCGTGCAATCCAGGTACAGCCACACACACCACACCACAACATGAATCATTCAACGGATCACAACGAAGATATGAAACCATACTCAATCAAGGAATGGATCACAGTCCGACTCCAACACCGAACTAGCATGTTTATCAAACGGGTAAACCAAACATAGTTTCGAAGAACACACAAGACTCATCATGGTTCAACGAATCACAATGTTGAACACTTAGTACAATTCAAGACACCAAAACCTACATGGATTCCTACCATATAGTTCTAGACATACGGAACATCAAGAAGACGCTCAAATAGTTCCACAAAAAAACATCGGGAAGTCAAAAGACCAAATACCGAGTCAAAAAAGAATCACGGGGAACAAATCCCCAACCAACCACATAACGTACCCCGCGGGTAGACCACCACCCGTGGTTCCACCCGCGGGAACCACCTTCCCACGAGTGTGTACCCCGCGGGTGGGACGGCGGGTAGGCCACTGCCCGCTGTTCCGCCCATGGGTACAATACCCTTCACAAAATAATCTCTTCGGGGATTTTCAACTACAAGCTCAAATTCAAGTCCAAAACATGCCAAATCTCACCAAATACAACAAAATGACTTGAATCAAAGGAATAGCCAATCAATGGCATACAAGAACCCTAATAACAAGCTCTAGATATGCATTTTCACAAGACAATGCATAAACACTCACATGTCATAGCAAAACACATGTAGAATCCAAGAAATCATCATATAGGTAAGCAAAATAGATTTTGTAGAGCATGGGTTACCTCTTGTAGACAAAAACCTTCACTCAACACTTCATCAAGCTCCTAATAAGGTTCACCTTCCACACCCACTTCAAGAACACACCAAAAGGTCATAAAGATTCTATCTTTAAGGAAAGACACCTTAGAAAACACTAAAACGCAAGATAAACATAGATCTTACCCTCCTAGATGCTCAAAGGTAGGAAAGGTGGAATCTTAGATATAAACTTCGAAGATTTGGTAAAGCCCCAACTTGGCTTGGAAGAAAAGCTATCTAACTTTTAGAGAGAAGGAGGAGCTCAAGTTTAGAAAGTGTAAGGGGAAAGAGTGAGGAGTGTCCTCTAGGTTAGCTTGCAATTCTAACTTAGGGTGAAATGTCTTTATTACCCTTACTAAAATGAAGAGGTGTAAGGGAACAAGGGAACTACTCACAAAGCTTTAGGTATAACATTTGACTTTGGATTGACTAGTCAATTACTAGTCCCCAACTATTGAATTTTCGGGAATTTAAGGAATTAAATTATCAATTGGATTAGGATTAATTACTTAATTAATCCCTTAATTGAATTTGGATTACGGGGTGTCACACCGTTACTTTCTCTTTTACTCCGAAAGGACATAGTCCCAACGGGTCCTCCAAAAACCTCACTGATCATGCACAAAACTTATGCATGTCACATCTCAACATCTTCTCAATGCAACAAGATAAAGACTTCCCACATGCTCATGAATTTTGGAAAATAATACTTAGGCTCACGTTGGCCACTTATGCACTTTTAAAACATGATATGCTTATAATGTAAATTACTGTGCAACATGCTTCAATTCTATAAATTAATGTGAACTCTCAAAGGACACATGATCATGCTTGAAATTCATAATCTGAAAAATAATAGCAAATAATTCTCATGCATTTGGAACTCAAATTTCTCAATTTAAACTCATTCTCTGGATAAAAACATTTAAGAATAACATGCTCTGTAGACTTCAATACTTGGAATTTGACAAATAATCTCTATGAATCATAACACACTCTTTAGGCATGCTTTTCTAGCAAACTAATCAATTTGAGTTCATGCTTCTCAATTTAACAATCAGATATCAACAAGCTTTTCACATAGACAAAACCAAGTCTGAATACTTCTCAAATTCTTTCACTGGAACTGTTGTGGGCACGAGAATCAACAATTGATTGTTAGAATATTAGAATATTTTAGAATTAGTTTTATTATTTAATTAGGATGATTATCTTAAAATTATCTTAGATTTAAATTTGTTAGTATTATATTATTATTAATGTTTATCTTAGTTGGTTGGTCAGGATTAGTTTATCCTATTCTTAATAACTATCCTATTCATGTGGTTGTAATTTGGTTGTTAATGGCTATTTAAGGTCATTGCATTCTAAATGAAATATAGAGTTGAGAATTTCTGAGATAGGAAACTGAGTGTTTTCTAGAACTCGGGAGAGTTCAACCATGATCAAGTCATGGTGATCCTGACTTATCAAGTGTGAAACCTCACTTGTGGCGTCATTCCAAATCCTACGTATCACCTTATAACCCGGTGTGGCCGAGGACTTATCAAAAACCACAAAAACAAACCCTTATACCCAGCCTAAATTAAACCTTTTAATCAGATTTCACCTAGCCTAATAAACTGTTCTGAAAGATTATTTTAGTCATAGTGTGAAGAGAAGATCGGGCAAACCAGGTTCGCATCAGGAACATTTCTGTACAAAATTGCCTCACAAAATCTATCACATAATGCTCATTTCTAATCCAAATCCAACGAAATCAAAGCCAAAACGTGCGTCAAGACGGCCCCAATGAACCGAGCTACAAGGGCCCGTGACACCCGGTCCGAAACGACACGTAGTTGAGCCACAAGGGCCCGGCCATTGCACAGAACAAAACCAACGGGGCTTGCGGTGGGGCAACGGCCTAGGACCATGGCTCTTACCTAGGGCCGTGCCCTAAGGCCGTCCCGTCACGGCTTTAGCCAGCGGCTCCCCTCATGGGTCGTTGGGAGGCAGAGAATGAACAAAGTCTGTGAAAGGAAATGAAATGGATGGAGGAATGAATGGCAGAACACTTACTGTGATTTCTTCTAAGGCTTGGAGTGAAGAGGCAAATGGAATGGATCCGGAGAAACAAGGAGAATATGTTCTATTTATATGGGTTCAAAACCCTAGGTAGGAGGCCAATGATTGGTGGGGGGCAAAAGAGGAATTTGGCTTGCTTTCTACTAAGATCAGACAAAGTAATAGGATGTTTGTGGTCCACCTTGTAACATGGACCATAGACTAGAAAGGAGAATTTAAAATAGTTTGGGGTCCAAAATACATTTTCCAAAAAATACTTTCTAGACAACCACTTAATTTAGATTTCTCAGATTTCTCCCGGTTTCACTCAGATTGACTTTCGGATCAGAAACTTTGTATGCAATGTACCCGAGAATTTAGGATTTTAGATTTAAAATAAGTCCCGATGTTGAATTTATTTAAAAGCAGTTCAAAATAATTTATTCAAACACCGATTTCATCGCAAAAAATTTTCTATAGTGAAAATGGCTATTTTGGAATTTCTTAAAAACTAAATTTATAAAATAAAATTTTGGGTTGTCACAACACTGCATGTGCACCAGATGAAGCATTTTCAGGCAATTCTAGCACATCAAAAACATCAACAACACATCATAGACAAGTAATAGATCACTTAATAACTCAAACACTTCAAGAATATAGCATTTCTACTCATTTCTACCTATAAAACAATGGCTTCACAGAGCCAAACTTAAGATGGGAGTCCATGGGGTTATACCTCAGCTTCTTCTTCCTCTTCTTTGTGTGGTTCCCTTTCCTTCCTCAGATGACACTTCCTAGACTCCTCATACAGCTATACAAACCAAGCCTAGAGATAGAACTTCAGAGATTTAAGCAAAGGAAGATGAAACCTTAAGGGAAAGATGAATGGAATGAATGGTTGAGGATGAAGGTGGAAAACTTACTGTGATTTCTCCCCTCTACCAATCTGATCTCTAAAGCTTTGGAGTGAAGAGGCACAATGGAGAAATCAGGAGAAGAAGGCAATAGAATAATATCTATTTATATAGGTTCAAACCTTAGGTTGCAACCCAATGATTGGTTGAGGGCAAAAGGGTAAATTGTTGGCTCTTTAAAATGCATCAGACAAAGGCAAAGGCTTGGGGTCCACCAAGCATCATGGACCAAGGTCTAGAAATGAGATTTTTAAATAGTTTGGGGGTCAAAATATATTTTCTCAAAAATACTTTCTAGACAACCACTTAGTTTAGGTTTCTCCCGCTTTCACTCAGATTGACTTTTGGATCGAAAACATGGTATGCAATGTACCCAAAAATTTAGGATTTTAGATTTAAAATAAGTAGTTCCAGTGTTGAATTTATTTAGAAGTCTCTCAAAATAACTTATTCAAACACCAATTTTATTAAAAAAAAAATATAGAGTGAAAAATGGCTATTTTGGAATTTCTTAAAACCGAATTTATAAAATCAAATTTTGGGTTGTCACAGACCCACAATGGTGGCAGTGGGGTCAACTGCGCCCCCCCCCCTCAACTCTTTCTACTAATATATATGTACATGTGTTAGTTACAAGAGTGATCAGTGGCTTAGTTGGTTGAGTATTTAATGTGGTAATGAAGTGTCATAGGTTTGAAACCCACTTAAAGCATTTTTGTATATTTTAGCTTTTTTCCTTTATTTTAACTCTTCCCACCATTCAATAAATTAAATATTTTTTTAAGTCTACTTTTTTTGGAAATCATTTAGTTAATGTAGTTAACAAGTTTATATTATACTTCATCGTATTCAAATTAATTTAGAATCATTTATAGTTGATCTAATTAAAAGAAAATTAAAATAAGTATTTATGAATATAATGTATTTTCTATTCAAACTATTTTATCTAATCGATTATGTTTTATATTTTGTCATAAATATTCTTATAACATTTCAAAGTGTTTTAAAATTTCACCATACCCAAGTATAGTTTTGACTCCGCCCTTAATTATAATATATTTGAACGATATTATACATGTTTGATATTTTATCATTGACAATTCTAAAGTCGTGGCGAATTTTTCATACAAAATTGTGGAAGATGCAATTTTTCCTTAGAAGTTAAGTGAGATATCGAGTTAAGTACGCCCCCACTCACATTATTTTATGGGTCCGCCACTGTCCACGACTATTGTTTTAGTACCAATTTTCATCCACGGCTATTTTTTTAATGCCAAAATTCATCATGACGGTCACTCATTCGTATAAGACATGCTTAAATCTAAAATTCTTAATGGTATTTTCGTCCTTTTCAACTTAAGATCCCTATTTGATCATGAATAATGAGATTTAAGCCTTATGATCGATCCCAATTCGCAGTTCTCCTCCTCATCCTACCTTAATTTGAAGAGGAAAACTATGAATTGAGATCGATCTTAGGGCTTAAATCCATTTATTCATACTTAAATTGGGATCTTAATTTGATAATGATGAAAATACTCTTAATAATTTCATATTTCGGCTTATCTTAAACGGAAGGGTAACTAGTGTGATGAATTTTGACACAAAAACAATAGTCATTGATGAAAATTGGTACTAAACCAATAGTCGTGGATGAAAATTGGTAGGAATTAAACATGTGAACCAAAACTGCCATTTTGCTAATACTCATGAGACCAAAATTGATATTTTCTCTTCAATAAAAGGAGAGATTTGCAATTCCGTGAAATTATAATTCTCTCCCACCAAACATCGTAATTTGGGTGGCCAAAAAATTTGTAATGCAATTGCAATGTAATTCATGTCTACCAACACAACCCATCGTTGAATTGAAATTCATGCTTCTTCCCCAAGAATTCCAATTCAACATAGCATGGTAAGGAAAAAGATAAGGAAATTACTTTTTTGCTCTGGGTTATTATTATTATTAAAGAATAGCATTTTAGTCTTTATATCACTTTTGTTAAGGAATCATCGAAAAAGCAGCGATCAACAAGAAGAGGAATACACAAAGGAAAATAGAGAAGGCAAAGCGTCATCTTATTCATCGGGAAAAAGAATTAGTCATTCAACTATCTCATTATATCCTTATACATCATATATATATATATATATATATATATATATATATATATATATATATATATATATATATATATATATATATATATTTTTTTTTTTTTTTTTCTTTTTTTTTTTTGAATCCGGTGCACACCCCCTAGTCAGCCGAGCCCGTGAGCACACATCCTGATCGTTGATTTCTTTTGATCAAGGGCTCAGATGATGTTGGCTTTTTTCCCCATGTGCATTGATTGTTTACGTAAGAAGGGGTGTTATTGTAATTTGGCTTATACTTTTATTATCCCTAGGCTCTTTTCCCGGCATTAATTTAGCGTGTCTTTATTGACATCATTTAGGTTTGCTGCTGGTTATCTCCCTCGCCTCTCATCTTCCTCGCTGATTGTTCTCATCTCCCTCGCCTCTCATTTTCCTCGCCGATTGTTCTCCCTCGCCGAGTGTCTCCATGAATGGGTATAGCAGGAGGCGGTCTATGAGGCTTAGGGGTATCTCGTTGGTAGACAATTTTAATAAATGTCCTCGCAAGTGCACGAGTCAGTGTAGCAATAGGGTGCAAAAGCAAGGGTCAATCCCACAGGAAATTGATATAATGCAATTTAATTACGTAAAAGAGTGAAAAGATATCGAGAATTCAAAATAAAGATCCAATTGCCGTAAATTAAACCGAATGAAAACACTAAAGAAAATATATCAGAAGCCTAAGGAAACGGAATTGACAATCAAAATGGATTACTAAATGAAATTGCACGGCAGGAAACACAATTAAATAACTACAGAATAAAATAGCAGGCAATATTGCTACGAACATGAATCAATTAGCATTATGTTCTTAGAAAAAGGTATCTTAGAAAATCATGCTAAGGAATTCAAAAACAAGCAGTACTCCTACTGTCCTACAACCATTTCCATATTAAGAGAGTAATTAATAAAGTATTACTAATCAAGATTAATTTGTCTTAAAAGTATGATTAGTCCAAATTGAAAACAATAATAACAACAAAAGGAAATGAACTAACAGCTTTAATATGAGAACTTACTTAGTAAAACATAAATAAATTAGCTTCCACACAATATTCTTAAATGCCAAGGATAAATACAACGCAACAAACAAAGTAGCAATATTAAAAACTTAAAAGGAAGAAAGAGAGTTGCCGTATGATTTTGATGCTGCACCACGAACTTCCGCCGTAGCTGGAAACAATGAACCACTACCTAAAAGAATTCGAAGTCACCGCACAGTCCGTCCGTCGCATGCCTGAAATTAACCTGCTCACTACCTCCGGAATTAGTCCGGAGTGAAATTGATGATGCCTTCTTTGATTTTGCCGTCATTTATACTGCTTGAACTCCAATAATTTTTCCATGTTCTGCGCTCCTCCTAAGCTTTGCATCGTTTGCGATAGCCGAAGAAGACTCTACGTCGTTCACGATCTTCTTTCTCGTTCATTGGTTGTTGACTGACTTTGTTGAATGAGTTTCGACCAAAGTCTAAAGATAATTATTTTCTTTAATTAAATAAAACACATCTAAAAGCATAAGTAAATTGGAACTCAATAAAATCCTACCATTATTAAAACTCTATACTGACCAAGTATAACTATACTACTACTATTATTAGTTTTATTATAAGAATTATTACAAAAATATAATGTAAATAAAAGTGCAATAATTTAATAAAATAAGATAAAAATATAACTAATTAATAAGAATTATTAAATCAAACATTATGAAATAAAATATAAAAATTGCACTTATCACTCGTCTTCGTCAATTTTTGGTACTATCTATCGCTTTTTTTTTTTTTAATTTTTTTGTGGTGTTTTTTCCCGGATTTTGGGGGGCTTGTTACGGTAGCGAAGGGTAGTGGATTGGTGTTTTGGATTTTCGATTTCTTGTGTGTTTGAAGTTCTTGGTTTGTGTGTTTTTTCTGGGGTGTTATCATCGTGGGTGGTTTCTGTTTTTCGAGTTAGGGTTTATGGGGGTTGCAATCTGGTTGTTTTTCTCGGATTGAGAAAAGACTGGTCCCTTCTGGTCCTAACCCTCTTCACAACTGAAAATCGGAGAAGCGGAGTTCATACATAGCGGCAGCTTTTGATCATCAACTTTTTTTTCTTTTGTTTTTTCTAGATTTTAGGATTTTAGGGTGGCATTTTGTTCAGCTTCTTATGTATATGCCATAGAAAAAATTAATAAATTAGTATTCAGAGAGTGTTATTTTTGTTAATTTATGGTACTTTCTAGTATCTCATGTTTTTGTGAGAGACATTCTATTTCCATGGTTGTTTTTTGTGGCAGATAAGAGACACCCAGACAGACACAATGGGAGCAACAGAAACAACCATGGAAATAGTCTACTAATTTTTTTGTTTTTGTTTTTATTATTATTATTATTATTGTTATTATTATTATTATTATTATTTTTTTTTTAATGAAAGTTTGGATTTGGAGTCGGAGACATGAGGAGAAGTCCATGAGTTTCATTAAATCTGGTGGTGTTCAGTTGGGGTGGTGTGAATTCAATAATGGATCGGTACCTTAGGTTGGTTCGTATTAAAGTATATATGTGTTTTTATTAATATGTCTTTGTTACGGTGTGGCTGTTTTAATGCGTGTGCCAGTCTGTGCATTAGAGGTCGGGGTTGATGCACGCTCCTTATGTTGCTGTGTGTGTGTGTTTTTTTTTTTTTTTGCATGGGGTTTGTATTTGTCGCCATCCATGTTTGATTTCTTACATATTTATAGTCTGCTGATGGGATTTATGCCGACAAGACTGGTGTGGTGGCTGTGGCGTTGGGTGATTTGATGCAGGGTGGCTGCGGATGCACCGCAGGATTAACAGACTGTTGTGGATAGCCCCGTTGCAGGAAGTAAGGCTGTACGCCGGCGCAGAAAAGACAGGCGTATTTAGTTTTTTTGTAGTGTTTATCTATGTACTTTTTTTTTTTTTGATGTCTTTTGCCACTAACCCGTTTTTATAATTTTTGGTCGATGTGTTGTTATGGCATGCACGGTGGTAGTTGTATATTTACCTAGTTGGTAAATCTGTATATTTTTGGTATGTATATTTTGTATACACAGTCGTTGAAGCAGGTGAAGGATGACCATGATTAGTATTTCCCAGTTTGCACATGCTTAAAAGCCCCCCATGCATTCACCATTACGTCCTTACTACAACCATTAAGAGTACCAGCAACTGCTAAAAAATAATGAAACATGCATACTAGATTTGTAAAATTAAACTATTAATTTAAACTAATTAATTGAAAACTAATAAACAAAATAGGCACCCAGAATGCACAGACTGTTGTTAGCAGACGCACAGGTGAATGCACAAACTAATGTCTCTGTGCACCAACCCCATGAGGTCACCTGTAACGTTGATGGATTAGTATTTCCTAGTTTGCACATGCTTAACAGCCCCCATGCATTCACCAGTACGTCCTTACTACAACCATTGAGAGTACCAGCTTCTACATTTTTTCATTTCGTTTTCGTTTCACACTTTTATCAAACCATACTCTACGCACACACATCCCTTAACTTTGAGTTTGTCCAATTAAAAATATCCCATACGTAAAAATCTAAATGCCAAAAAAAAAAATCAATGTGATTACCATTGCTGCTTCACGATACGCACATACTACACTTCGTCTGTGCACCTACCACAGTAGCTCACCGTTATCGTTGCCAGATTAATATTCAAAGTTTGCACAAGCTTAACTGCCCCTACGCACCCACCCCTACCACCTTTCTACCACTACTCAGACTACCCTCTACCACGTTTTTTCTAGTACACGGAAAACCCACAACCAAAAAAAAAATACACATTCATCTACGAATGCACAGGCCGAAACTGGTAATGCAAACACATGTGCTGCTATTACCCATCTTCTTCTGAAATGTTGGGAAATGTTGGTATTACGCACACGCGAACACACGACTATGCACCGATATAGTGCCTAATCATCTATAATGCCTATATGCACAGGCCTATATCCTCATACGCACTTTACACTGTAACTTTCATTAATACAGTGATATAAGTTATACTCACCGTGCTTACCCTCCCACACCGTTCCAGTTCTTTAACTCACGCAAACAATAGTCGTCTCACTTTAGTCGCCCAACCAAATCCCCGTATTATAGTTTAAAAAAATTCGACCAAACCATAAATTCAACATTATAACATTCTACGCACATACTATTTGCTGTCTACGCATCATCCCGCCATCCTATCGGTCAAATAAATAACCATGTACACACCCACCTGAACAAGAACACGCTACGCGCGTCAATGGACTACTACTTCGTCCAACAACCACACCCCCCCCCCCTCCCACCCCCACCGGGGGAAAAAAACCCATTCTTCAGCATATGCACAGACGTTGACATGTAAATGCACTTACTGCTACTAGCCATTTGAGAAATGTGCTCCAGTATTGTTCTTGCCCTCCCACCGCTTCGTGTTCTCCTTTAGCATTGTCCATGCCACGTTCACTTCTTCAAGCTTTGTAATAATTGAAACTATTAATTTCCATCCACAAATCCCTAAAATAATGCTTCAGATTCCAATAATATTATGTCCATAATTAAATTACAATTACAATTACTAATATGACCTTTACATTGGTAAATGTCATTAATTACTACCCTAATTTCTTATAATCTCAACCATTCATGGAAATTGAATCAATGGATATTATGAGGCCTCATGGTCTCATCTATTAGAGGGGGTGCACCGGATTCGAAGCATATATATATATATATATATATATATATATATATATATATATATATATATATATATATATATATATATATATATATATATATATATATATATATATCTAAAAACATAATATCTAAAAACATAATAAGTGTGAATGAAAGTTATACCCCTGATTTATGTCCGTTTTTTCTGTTAAGTTTTTTTGTACATTATGCTATAAAGGTTGTACATTAAAATATTTTGGACAAATATACCCTTACTGTTATAACTTTCGTTATTTTTTCCACTATTGTTACCATGCACATGCATCCACCATATATTTTCTTATCTTCTTCATTAATAATAATAATAATAATATATACACATTATATATTTGAGTTATATGTTAATTATTACATAAAATATAAATATCAAATTTATAAAAGTGATTTACATTATTATTATTATTATTATTATTATTATTTAAAATAATTTAAATATCTAAAATCTAAATAAATTTAAATTTTAATATAATATATTAATATTGGGCACCCATTTTTTGTGTATCGCGCATAAAAAATACTAGTATATATATATATATATATATATATATATATATATATATATATATATATATATATATATATATATATATATATATATATATATATATATATATATACACTCTATACAAATTGTCTGTTACAACAGTTACAAATCAAGTAATCAATGCTATAATAATGTCCATAAATAAAAATTTATAACATTCTTTTTTCATCTTTAATAATTTTTTTTCTCCTTATTAATGTAACTAGTAGGTGCACCCGCGCGATGCGCGGCTATATATATAGTATGATATATATACATTATAATATAATTAGATGAAAAAATATATAGTTTGAAAACCTAATAAATTTGAAATAATAAACTTTGTAATTTTATGATTACTCATGTATTGATTAAAACTATCTACCACATCCAATGTTGGAGTCAAAATAACACTGTTCTTAAGATATGACATATCACTTATACAGCGTCGAAACAAAGGGAATGTGTTATCAACAATTGCAGCAATACAATCATCGTCACACTTGAGCAATAAGTGATCTGGAATTGTAATATCTGCTTCACTATCAGTTGAATTACCAACTACTCCATCACCTATATTAGCTATCCATTTTGCAAACTCTTTAATCTCTTTAGCCTCAATCTATGATTGTACACTTCTTATGCGTAGATTCTTAGTTAGCCTAAATACTTTACAGGATCTCCAAAGATATGAGGAATTGATGCTTACCCCAACAATACCTTGTCTTGTGATTACCTTAATTAATTGTTTGAACCTATTTAGCTTTATTAAATATATATACTATTAATATACATAAAATAATGCGTATTCAGTGAAATACACTGTTACTATACGGTATTAATATACATAATATAATATATCTTTAATAATGGAATATGGGCCATGAATAACAAATACACTATTAATATACACGTAATACATTAATTTTAAAGAATGAAGTAGATTTATGTCAAATACATGATTGAAAGAATAAAAGTACATTATGGTATGTATCTTATCAAACAATGTATATTTAGTAATTTTAAACATGTAGATTTTGCAAATTATGCCATGGAAACGTGTTCACCAGGCTTGGTGAACACGGTCCCAAACGACATCGTTTTTACCAGAAAAAAAATTTAGTTAATGTGCTGTTAATGACGTTCCACAAAATTTTAGTGTATGACATAATGATTGTGTAGATTTAGTGTATTTAAAATGTACACGATATTCAGAATCCACACAACTAATTGCACCATTATACAACAAAATTTTACACTTAAATAATCAGGCTAATTAATATAATTAAACAATCAGGCCTATCTATATTATAAAACAATACAATATATACTTAAAAATCGAAGCCCAAGTCGGTGGCCCAATCTTATGACCCAATCCAAATTTCTGACCCGACCCAACGCCCTGGAGTATTTAAGCGATTTTGGCTTCATCTCTGATCTAGAGCGGACGCTTCGCCTTCTTTATCCTCTCTCTCCTCTCTCTCCTCTCTCTCGAACATTCTCCCGTTCTCTGTCTCTTGGTCCGAATGTCTCCAATCCAACCTATAATCTCAGCTCTACGACCAATAATCGTTTTCTACATCAGTCTTTCACTTGTACTATAAAATCGCGAGGTTGATTTCAAACCCTAATTTCAGAAAACCTATGAGATAAGTTATCTGGTCTATCTATTTTATACTGACTTTTTCGACTAATTATTTCGATTTTCTTGCCTATTTTGTTTTTCATGTTAGTTTAAGATTAGATTAGTGTTTTCCTATGTACATCAAATAGGGTGATTTGGTTCAAAAGCTGTTTATTTAAACTCTAGACCTTTATGCTATATTTTGGTGATTTGGTTCAATGTTCTGTGGATCATGTATGTTTAATTATAGTTCTTTATTAGAAACTGGGAATATAAATTCCTGTTTATTGAGCATGAATTCTGTAGTTCATGTATCCTATCCTAAGTTGTAAACTGATACTAACTAATTTAACAACTACTAATTCTTGCAGCTTAATGCAATTTCAAAAATAATTGATTCAGAAGATGAAGGCTAAACATCAGAAGGTAGTTAAAGAAATGTAAAGACTGTTAATGTAACATGCATACATCAAGTAAGAGTTCTAATTGTACCTTTGTTGTCAATACACTGCTTCTTGATGCTTTGATTTGCCTCATATCGTTGATGTTGTTAGCTAATTTTTGATGGTCAGCATGTATTTGAGATGTATGAAGCCTGATAGTTGCATTATGTAGTTTTCTGATTTTATATTCATTAATTACAGTTGTCAAAAAGCTTTTCACAAAACCATTAACATGATGACAATTCATTTTTTCCTTGAAATTGCTATCAATGTGTGCTACTTAATTTCTTCATTAAACAATTGTGTTCCCAATTTTGCCTTATTTTAGATTATTTAAAGATTACTCACTTGTTTGTTTTCAGATTTTGACAAATGATGAATCCCAATTCTGATGCCAAATATTTTTCAGTTTTTTATCATTTCAGTTTGTACGTGTACACAGTTGATAGTTAGATGGGCCAAGTCTTCTATAGTTGTAGTATATTGTGTAAATTTTGTAATTTTTTCTTTTGTTGAAGAGTAATGTAGCTATCAGACAATTTTTGTTAATGGTTTTGTAAACTTAATTTAAAGTTGAAGTTTGGTATCATTCAATAACTTTTTTTGACTTGAAAACATTCTTGAAAGTATGTAAATTATAAATTTAGTGATTTTTAAATTTAGATTGTATTTTTTCCAACATCAGTTCTTCCATTTGGAACTGATAGTTGCTAACAAACCATTTTCTTAATTTACTGCTGATTAACCACTGTAACCTAGCATTAGTCCAGATTAGTCTGTTACCCTTTTTTGTAACTTACATTTTTTAAGGTGGACATATGTTTATTTACTTAGAAAACATTCTTTTAAGTATTTTATTTTCAATTTAGTGATTTTTAACATAAGATTATATTTTTTCCAATCAAAGTGGTAGTCATTTTGAATTGATAGTGGCTATAACCAAACCATAAGCTCTATAAGTTATGTAATGGTCTGATAGTCAAACTTAAAATGTAATGGTATGATAGTAAAATCAATACCATTTATTTGTTTTTTTTTTTTTTTGAATGTTACTGGCCCTATTACATTGTAGTATCTGTTCATATACTTTCTCAACCTACTGAAACACAAAAAACCAATAACGCCTCCACTGAGGCTTGAACTCACAACCTTCCAAATGGAAGTCCAACCCGGATACCATTAGACCACATAGTCCTGGTAATACCATTTATTTATTCTTTCAAATTTTAACTTTATTTTTTAACCAACAGTTTTCTTTAAAGGTCTTTTATAAGGTAGACAGATGTTTTTTGATTTGGAAACATTCTTCTAAGCATTTTCTTTTCAATTTAGGCATTTTACATTGGGATTATATTATGATTTAACAAATTCACACTTTTTAGTTTGTTTTTTTTTAAAGTCCAGACATGTTTATTCCTGCAAACACAGTTTTTAATTTGTTTTGCACAATTTGTTTTTAATTTGTTATTTTAAAGTCCAGACATAACAAATTGCAATGTTAATTGTTATATAAATAGATACATATTATATTTTTGTGATTTGCCTTGACCAGTTTCCATTACACTTGTTCCTTTTTTTTTTTCTTGGAATCTTTAGAAAATATTTATTTTAGAAACAGGCAACTCGCAAGACTCAAAATAATTTCTTCTAATTTTTTTTGAATATTTCTTTCTTCTATTTAATACAAAATATCTCATGTGTTTTTGTTGAAGTTAATAGATGACAGAAAACATGCACGTTTTCAAAGATAGTGATAATAGTCAATGAAATAGGCATGGACGTCACTTTACAATGTTCTTTCATTTCATGCAGGCTATTTATCTATAAAATAATAGGGTATGTGGTTCAAAATGAGAGCTTGATATCCAGAGCCCCGAGTAAGTGTAAACTTATTCCCTACTTGTATTTTGAAATTTACAATTTGCATGTGTTTTATATACTTAAATCTCTAATGATCTTATAAGTTAGCTTTACACAGTAAAGTTGTGTACACTTTAGGAAATAATAAAGTTGTTAGAGAAAAGCTATTGTCAACATAATATTGGTGGCATGTTTTATGACTAATACACTATATTGGTGGCCTGCTTTATGACTATATTCTTCAATAAAACCCTGATTTTGCCTCAATCACCTCAAGATCATGGAATGCCCTTATTTGATTTGTTTACACCCCTAGTTTTAACTATGATGGTACATATGTATCTGCGTTTTGATGGATTCTAAACATTTTCTTTTTCTTATTCCTCAGGCCCAACTACAGTTACTGGAAACATTTCAGGCCTCAAACCTGGACTTCATGGCTTCCATGTTCATGCCCTAGGTGGTACAACAAATGGCTGCATGTCAACTGGTAATTGGGACTAAGGAAAGACTTGGGTGGTCAATAATAAAATGATTCTTTGCTGCAATAAGGATCAGTTGTTTGTAATACTTTGATCTTATAATTGTTCAGGACCCCATTTCAATCCTGCTGGCAAGGAGCATGGTGCCCCTGACGATGAGAACCGCCATGTGGGTGATCTTGGTAACATCACAGTTGGAGAAGATGGTAAGGAATCTTTCTTTAATTGTTGATTTTGTAGCTATTGTTTTTTAATCCATAATAGTTGAGTTATGCATGCATAGGTTAAATTACCTTGCATCTTTAGTTTTGCTCTTCAAAATTTATGCAAGTGTTCTTTGCTTAATGTCTATATGGAAATGTTTCAGGAACTGCTTCTTTCACCATCACTGACAAGCAGGTGAACAGCTTACATTTTCATTTTGATTTCAAATTGAATTATAAAGATACGTAACTTGGTTTGATATTTATTTATTTATTTATTTATTTATTTATTTTTTGCTATGGACTCTACTGCATTGTTCAATCCTTGTAGATTCCTCTTACTGGAGCACATTCTATCATTGGAAGATCTGTAGTTGTCCATGCTGATCCTGATGATCTTGGTAAAGGTATGAATCCCTAGTTCCCATTGACCCATGTGATTGAGGTTTAGCTTTAACTTGTTTAAACTAGTATGTCCTTTTGTTAGAGAGAGTAATCCTGCAATTAGACATAACAAAGTCTAGTGTATTGTGAAAAAATGTTCTTTAAAGTTCTAGGTTTATGATGAAAGCAAATAATGGAAATATTATCTTACATGTAGACAAGGTGTAGATTTGGTTAGAGGGGAGGGGAGCATTGGTGAAGCTGGTTTCAACTATTCTACATAATTAATAATTACACTTAAAGTAGCATGCTTGGGGAGATGGTAAAATGATGGATCTAGTGTAAAAGATTCATCCATTAATCCATAATGAAACATTGTAAGAAAATTTATCTTTGAAGATAGTTTGTACAGGGCTGGCATGAAGACTAAGACCTAGTTGTCCAGGTGTGAGTAGTGCTTACTGCGTACTAAGCACACTATAGCGCGCTGTATGCTTATGGAGAAACAATAACTTTTCAGTTTTGGACAATGCCTCTATTATACAGCAATATAATGAATATATTTTAGAGCTTTAGGAGCAAGCTTTGGGGGTTTATTTGATCTTTCTTCTTCATTGTGTTTGTTTTGTGTTTTTGTTTGCTTTTTTTTTTTTTTTTTTTTTTTTTTTTTTTTTTTTAAATTTGTATAACTAAATTCAGTTTTGAGTTAATACCTGATTTGGTCCCTCGACTATTAGGATTTCATCACTTTGGTCCTCATCCAAACTTGCTCAATTTCATCTCCAACTATGCAATTTTTACCTAAAATAGTCCTTTTTCCAAACCAAAATGGTCCTTATTAGGACCATTTTGGTTAACAATTACATAAGTGGGGATGAAATTGAGCAAGTTTTGAAGTTGAGGACCAAAGTGGTGAAATCGTAATAGTCGAGTGACAAAATCGGGTATTAACTCATTCTGTTTTAGTATAAATGTTACCATATTGGTTACTCTATGTTAAATTGCTGCTGTTGTTGCATTAGGTGGTCATGAGCTCAGTAAAAGCACTTGAAATGCTGGTGGCAGAGTTGCTTGTGGTGAGGTTACTCATCTTTTGTTATGTTTAGGGTGGTTGCAATTGCTTAAATAAAGAGAGAGATTGTCTGATCTCTGGAACGTAAAGGTTATAAAAACTAGAAAACTAGATTTGCTTAATAATGTAAGACAGAAAGTTGATGCCTGATGACACAGATTTAGAATGTGAATTGATTGTCAATAGAACACAGAATTAGAAGATGTTTATATACATGGCGGGGGGATTATTTCTGGTCACCTGTTTGTTTCCATTTTAAGCACTTTCTAAAACTAACATCATATTCACATTTTGCAGGTATCATTGGTCTGCAGGGTTAGATGTGAAAACTCAGCTTCTAGCAGACAGAGGAAATGAAACAATGAAGGATTCATCAATATTGATAAATATGTTTGTAAGCTTTTTTGACCAACTTTCATTGGCTTTTAACTGAATATGCTATAGCTCTGCAGAAACTGCTGAAGCTTTTTTGTTAATGCATCTTTTTGCTTAAAATGGCACTGCATCTTACTGCTTTTGAGCTCTTAAGTTACTGTGATGGAAATTGAGTACTTATTGTCGTTGATGTTTTTTTGTTGTTTGTCTGGATCCAATTCGGTCTAAATCTTGGGACTTTCTAACGCATCTAATAGCACGGAGAATGGCCTTACTGCGGGGATTTATGAATGTTTTGAATGTTTTATTTTGGGTAGAAATTTTGGTGGCGTTTGGTTAGGAACTTTTGTACTCTATTATTTGATTTAATAATCATTTTTATGTTTTGTTTATTTAGTTTTGTTATTCTGAGAGAGTTAATTGACCTGGGTGATTTGAATCAATAAGTTTGAATAAAAAATATGGATAAAATAGTAAAGAGAAATTGATTGTTAGGAAATTCTTTGGATTAGTTTTTTAATATTACAAGATTAAAGATTGTGTAATGAATTGAACATGATCTGTTATAAGAGCATTCACATCAAATCAATGTTTTTGTTCAGGTTTTTGTTAGGCCATATAGGAGAGGGGCAGAAAGAAAGAGGAAAAAACAAGAGAGAATGATCAAATAGGCCCCTAAACTTTACCCCAAAGGTCAATTAGGTCTCTAAACTTTAAAAAAATTTAATTAAATACTCAAACATGTCAAATTGGGTCAATGAAGCCCAAAAATCGATAAATGATTTGTTATTACAGATCATTCCAATTCTGGCGACGGATTCTGGTCACCGGTGACAATTTTCGGTCGTCTGATCGTCTTCCGGAGAAAACGACTGGACGATCGCCTTCTCGGAGAAGACGACCAGATCTGGTCGTCTTCTCCATTGGAGAAGACGGCCGTCCGATCGTTTTCTCTAGTGGAAGATGACCGGAAATTGTCGCTGGTGATCAAATTTTGTTGCCGGTGGCCGGAATCCGTCACCAGTGGTCGGAATTGAAGTGACTTGTAATAACAGGTCATTTATCAGGCTTCATTGACCCAATTTGACATGTTTGAGTGTTTAATTGAATTTTTTTAAAGTTTAAGGGCTTAATTGATATTTGGGGTAAAGTTAGGGGCTTATTTGATCCTTTTCTCAAAAAAAAAAAAAATGATATTATCAGCTTCTAGGTGCCAAGCACTGGGTGAGATTTTTTTTTTTTTTTTTCAAATTGTGGACATAACAAAAAAAGAAAATATTATAAGAACTTTCACTTCTTACTCTTAACTCTTATTCCCTCTCACATATTTTTAATGTAGATATTTTTTTTGGGTCCTATTCTTGTTGATCATATTATAGAGTAAAAATAAGGAGTAGAATTTGAAAGTACATGTAGTAAAGTTCAACAAAAAACCTTTGCAAGTTTTTGTCTGAATTGTAGATTTAACAAAAAAATTTCATCCTCGCAATTTATTTTTTTTTTCATTTTTCTTCTCTTTTCTCCCATCCAATTCATACACTCCATCCTCCAATTGTGAAAATAAAATAAATAAATAAATAAATAAAAACCATTTGATGTAGATTCTTTAAGATGTTTAGTGTGAGAACATGATTATGCCTTGGCCTAGACAAGGTTAATTTATACTGAGGTGGGCTTGTAAACTAAGTCAAGACTCGCCATTCTGAGCCTAGAGACGGACTTTGGAGGTGCTGCCAGTCCAGGCTAGCCTTGAGTTTTGTCCTTTAGTCTCTCACGTCATGCTCGGTTCTTCGCACCTCGTCTAAACGTCCCTTGATCTTGGGTTTATACCTCGTGAGCCACATATGTTTTGGGCCTCACTTCTTAGGCCAATCTCGATATATCTGTAAGCTCCTTACCCTCCAAGTTGCGAGGAGTCCTAACGAGAGAGAGTATTCACTCTGAGTGCCATGACACGTGGTGAAGCCCCTGAGTTCGTAGCATAGGGGGTCCTCACGACTGACCTCGAGGATTTGAGTTAGTGTCCTTGATGTTCATAAGTATTCCTTTGAATCTTTACTTTCGAATGTTAAGCATTTGGTAGGACCATAACCCTTTCTTGCCTTCGGTATCTTTCCTTGCTTAAAGATGGAGTTGGCGATGAGCCCCACAATTTCTTTGAGGCTAACTTGTCCAATTGATATACCGTGCCTCTTAAAACGATGCCGTTTTGTTAAGTTGTTAAAAAAAAATTATCTGTTTCGAATACACAAACTCATAACAGAATACACATAAACTCATAACATAATGCACATAATCTAACATAATGCATAATATACATAAGCTCATAACACAATACACTTAAACTTTTAACTGAATACACATAATGAGTTTCGTTAACATAGTACACATAAACTCTTAACTGAGTACACATAAACTCATAACATAGTACACATAAAATTTTAACTGAATACACATAATGAGGTTTGGTCTGTTCGGATGGACGGAGTGACATTAGTATGACGTCAGCATGAAACGCGCGCGTTTTGTGCCTGGGTGCATATTGCTATTTGCGCCGTGGTGCACAATATAAATTGCCTAACTTACCTCCAGTCTTTCTATTTTGTTTGGAGATGAGATCGACGGTGAGCCCCCATCTCTATAGGCCCAACTATGCTCCTCCGGGAAGGGTGTGGTAAGTTCTTAACCCCTTCCAAACATAAGTTACGGGCTTGGTTTGGTATGGACTTGCCAATGTATGCACGACATGGTTGAATCAATCCCCAGCTCAAGTTCTCTTCCGTCTTACCTCAGAGAAGGTAAGTTGCTTTGAGCTCAACCCAACTCGGTGATGTGCCAAGGTTGTCCTCCGGCTCGCCTAAAGAAGGTAAGCTGCTTGGGCGCTATTCTATGATTTTTCACGCCTCGAGTTGTGAAAGATTGATATTAAGAGAGAGTAGTTGTAAAACTACTCCAGTTTCTGAACTTTTAAAACTTATATAATAAAGGTAATTTCTTATTAAATCCCAAACAGAGCATTACTAAACATAAGTGTGCGGGGTGCTATGCCACATCTGAGCTGGAGAATTTAGATGCACAGGCTAAACTAACTAAATATCCTCAATACAACGTCATGGCACACAGGCCGAAAGGAAAAATTATCTATCTAATCCAAGTTCTTCTAGCGCGCTCCGGAAGCTAATCATCTGTGCCTGAAAGCCAAATATATCTGTTCAGCTAATGATGCTGGTAACCCACTCCAACGCGTTGAAATACAATATAGGTAAATATATATATAGATATATGAAAACCAATTTGAAGCAGGAAGATATATACTTAGGAGACTCTAGCTTTAAAACCAGGAATAGACTCAACAGGTAAGGATAGACACATTAAACAGAGATAATCAGTTATATAGAGATAACATCATAAAGAACATGTATCTAAGGTCACAGTTCACTTTCAAATCATTCACATCATCATTCAATCAACATTCATGTCATACTTGCACACTTTGGTGGCGCCACGGGTCCAATCGCATGCCCCGAACATCAGGGTTTGTGTATATAGTACTAACACGGCCTCGTAGCACCCTACCTCATACCGCAGCATGAAGGAATTGACCGCAGCCAATTGTATAGACCGTCGATAGTTTCAACGGCGGATCATAGCCCTACACACCGCTGACGCGCTCAGTCGGTGGACTGTGATCCTCTTTTGGGGACTGCGACCCTACACACCGCTTGACGAGCTCAGTCGGTGGGTCATAGCTGTTCAAAGCCCTACACACCGCCTGAGGGACTCATTCGGTGGGCAATGATCTCCCGGGAGTACGACCCTACACACTGCTGGCACATACACTCGGTGGATCGCAGCCGACCATAGCCTTACACACCGCCTGATCACTCATTCGGTGGACTATGGCCTTCCCCGGGCTAGTGGCCCTACACACCGCCTGGAGCGTCCTGTCGGTGGACCATAGCACACGAGGCCCATGTGGACCGCAACCCAAGAAGTGAGTCACTGACCGCAGCCAGGAGAATGAACCGCAACTCATGAGTAACCAGCTTAACCGCAGCCAAGATAACGAACCGCAGCTCGTGTATAACCAATTTGATCGCAACCAAATTGGGGTATCATGCTCACATAACACATAGTAACACATATTAGCACATTGGGAAGCGGGAAATCGTATAAATAAACTTATGCGTGGTTATCCACATACTAAGAATTGTTGTAAGGGGTTCATACATCTTCCTCCTAGGCCAACGGGTTACCTATTCAACTAGCATGCAATATTCGAGACTCTTTTATCCTACGAACGGTACCCGAAATATCAACTAGACTCATGCACAACAAACGGAGTCCGTTGGGACACCACGGGGGTTGGGGAACATCAAACGGGGAAGCCAAAGTCCCAAAGTGGGCAATTTCCAGCGGGTGGAGGGCTACCCGCCGGCTGCCCGCCGGTGATAGTCCTCCGGGCAGCGGGTGCCCGGCAGGCAGACGTCTGCCCGCTGCCGGCGGCGTTAAAGATGGCCGCGGGTTGGTGTCGGGTCTCCCTACCCCCACCTACCCCTCCCACTAACTCCTTTTCAAAATATACGTCCCTGGATCTTTTGTGGAACCCGAAACCATGCTTAGACACTTTTAAACGCAAACGACGACACCACGTAGACAATTAACGGATCAAAAGCAAGAATCACATAGAACACAACCTATCATGACTTCTAAACATAATCAGCCCCCGAACATGTGAATTCCCACCCAAATATACCAAGAATATCCCAATACGAAATTCACGATTCAACCTAGGGCTCTAATCATATTTAAATCATCAAGATTATGGTTCATCTTCAATATCAAGAAACATCAAGATTTATCAGGAATATCACACAATCATCAAGATCCTCTTATCATCATCAAGATCATCAAGATCACACATAAAATCATCTCATCAATTATCAAGATCATATCTCAATTATCATAGAAGGTTTCATCAAGATACAAGCATAGAATAAGGAGCCAAAGACGAAGATTATAGCAAGGAAAATAAGTTTTGTTGAGACATGGGTTACCTCTTAGCCTTAATCAGAATCCTTGGCTACTAAGGTTCTTCTCTAAGATTTCCATTCGATTGGTCTCCCTAGGCTTGGTGGTGGGGGATCTCCAGGAAATATTTTTGTGTAATATAAT
Source organism: Ipomoea nil (assembly GCF_001879475.1). NCBI lineage: Eukaryota > Viridiplantae > Streptophyta > Magnoliopsida > Solanales > Convolvulaceae > Ipomoea > Ipomoea nil. The sequence continues at coordinate 2,028,828 of NW_017619623.1, read as the reverse complement.
CATGGGTGGTGAGGGTTCTAATTGCTTTCTAATCCCCTATTTATAGAATCAAGAATCCTAATCATAATCTGAATAGTAAATGCGTACTTTGTTTATTTATTCCTAATAGATGTATAGGTCTAGGATTCCTAATTGGAATCTGACTAGTAGAAGGTTTACTCTTTTTATTCCTAATAGGCTTAAAACTCTAGAAATCATTACGGGGATAACAAGTCAAAAGTAGTACGGTGGTCATATAGAGAAAGTATTATACGGGGGAAAATTATATAATTGTATATCTATGTGTACTGGTGGTTTGTTTTTTTTTTTTTTTTTTGGGCAATGATTGGGTTAAAAGGATTAAGAGAGTGGGTTTCAAACTTGAGGACAAAGTGAATTTAGGAATTAGGATCAAAGTTTTAAAGGTTGCAATTTAGGAAGTGAGGTTGCTACCTTGTATGGAATTGTTAAAATAGGGAATCAAGAATGGGGTTTGAAGGGTAGAAATGGTTTTGCAATAAGGAGGGGCTTGATTGTCCAAGGGAGGAAAAGGAATTTGGTTAGGATGGGTTAAGGGTTCTCGATCTCAAGTGACTATTCTGGTTTGATGCTTTGATCATGACGTATTGACGAACTGATGATCCTTCTTCTTTGGTGTTGGCACTTGCTTGACTTTAGGATCCTTGTTAGACCTTGCTTCTGAAGCCAAAGTTTCATCCTTCTTTTCTATCTTGAGGGAATCTCCCGCGATGATTCAATACTTACTTCTTTAATGCGCCCAAGGTCTTGGCCAAGTTTGGTCAAGCCAACCTTTTAGGGCGCACTTCCCAAATTCTTCCCAAAGTCTCTTGGGAGTCAATAATCTTCGGGTTGACTTTCTCTTCTTATTGAATTTAATCTCCTCTTTAGTGAATGAAATTCTTAGTAAGACTTCATGTCCTCCCTGGAGTTCGGCTTGCTGTGCCCTTTTATGTTACTTTTAATGATGAAGGTGCCTTTGCCTGCTCCTCTTCTTCTTGAAGCGCAGTTGGTTACCTAATCTTGTTGTGGAATGACTTGGTGACTTTACGAGTCATCTTATTTCCTTGAGGGGTCCTTAATAACCCTTGAAGCCTTGGCACAAATGTGTTCTTTACTTTTTCCTTAGCACCACGGACAAAGTCATTCTTGATTTTATACAGCTTGTAAGGAGCCCTCTGATTTACTTAAACTATATCCATGGTTTTGAAGGAGTCTCGGTCCATCCTTAGCATTTTGATTTTTTAAGGCCTTTGTGAGTCCTTAGCACGAGTTCCCAACTCGCCTACTTGGTTTGCACAATCCTTCACGTCAATCATCCCTAGTCGATTGCATCGTAGAGTCCAACTACAACTTCACGTGTAATGCAATTGGTTGTGCTTTTCCGACGGTGCCTCACGGGTCAAGGTCTTTTACCGAGGTCACCATGTTTGGGCAACCCATGATTCCTTACCCAAGACTCGCTTTCATCAATCGAGGCACACACGTGTGCCATGAATCAATAAAACGAGGAGTTAAGAAATCAACACGTTGTACCAGTGGGCGCAGGGTGGGCAGTCGTCCGCCTGCCAAGCTCCTGTCAGGGTCCCGTCAAGGACCCGTTAGGGTCCCATCAAGGTCCCGTTGGGGACCCGTGGGAAGGTGACTAGGAAGAGGGAATTCCTTCGGGAAAAATACCAAGAATGCACAGATTCAAGTCCCGACAAGTCCCATACCCATGTGAACAATAAAAGGGACTCGAATACATGGAATGACTCATCGTACAGTTTTATAGATCCTTAAGCACGAGTTCTAGATAAGTTAAGACTCTCGCATGTTCTTTCCGCTCAGTAGGTCGGGTCTGGTTTCCAATTAGCAACCTCGTCACCTTCACCGGGTAGTCGGTTATAAGCCAATTTTGTCTTTTCCTTGCTTGATTAATGACAAGCCTTCTTGGTCTTTCTTGGAGTTTGGCTTGTCTCCCGTTCCTTGTTCAATCCTTTGGTGACCAAATGCTTAGTGATGCCTTTTTCTTTCTTGGAATGCATTTGATTGACTGCCCTCGACGTCGCATGGTGTTTTGGTGATTTTGTGTGTCACATGTACTTCTTACGGTGTCTTAAAACCATCAAGGTCCTTGTTCCAAGGTAAGACCTTTATTGCAGGGAAGCTTTAGTTGTATGATACTTTCTACGCGTCTGTCGCATCTTCTTGTCATGTCGAGTCCATTTCGACAATTCGCACTAAAGATTAAGAAAAGATGTTGTTTATGTGCTACTTTACTTCCTTGAATTTAATTGGCGTTTCCAGTCCTCTTTACAGGTGGTCCCCCCACTTCTGTTACTCCATCTTTCGGGTTTGTTCCTGAATTTCACATTGTAGAAGTTAGATTCGATAGAAGTCGGCAGCACTGGTGTAGGCTTCGTTAAGGGTTCGGAGTTTGCTTACAATTAGGGCCTTATGGGTTTCGTAGTTTGTGGTCTGTCACAAACTTCTTTATCTTGGTTGTCTCTTGTAGGATCTAATTCGGGCGCAAGACGAGCCAGCTGGAGGAATTGTTTGTGGTATTCCCTGACGGTGGCCATCCCTTGTTTTTAGGTGGAGAAATTCCTCGTACATGGTTGCCCTTACGTGTGCGGGGTGGAATCGTTCTCGTAGCCCTGCTTCTAGGCACTCCCGGTTGAACCCCCAGTTGTTGCCCATAAGTGGGTCCTTCGTGGATTTACCAAAGACTGGCCTCGTGTCTGAAGTAGAATGAGGCTATCTCTACGCGGCGTTCCTCTAGGCATTCCACTAATTCGGGGATTTTGTTGAAGGTTCGAATCCATTCTTCGTGAAGTGTGGGGTCCTTGACTGATTTCTTTGTTGGCGCCATGCTGCTGGTTTTCAGGGCCAACATTTATTGTAATGATGAGTCAGTGTGCTGCACCCTTACCTTAGTGTGGTAAGCGTAGGGGGAGTTCTTTAAGTTAAATGCAGGGTAGAGTGAGGGAAAGTTATGTGATGATAGGTAGACTCACAATCTCACCGCGCGTCCTAAGGTTCCTGAATCCTATGTTCCTAAATACCTATAGTTCAAGCTTAATGTCCTAAAGTCTGGTCTTAAGAGTCTTATCCTAGGGTCAAACTTAGGCTCTGATACCATCTGTAACACCCCAGATTTTTAAACTTTTAAAACTTATAAAATAAAGGTAATTTCTTATGAAATCCCAAACAGAGCATTACTAAACATAAGTGTGCGGGGTGCTATGCCACATCTGAGCTGGAGAACTCAGATGCACAGGCTAAACTAACTAAATATCCTCAATACAACGTCATGGCACGCAGGCCGAAAGGAAAAACTATCTATCTAATCCAAGTTCTTCTAGCGCGCTCCGGAAGCTAATCATCTGTGCCTGAAAGCCAAACATATCTGTTCAGCGAATGATGCTGGTAACCCATTCCAACGCGTTGAAATACAATATAGGTAAATATATATATATGAAAACAATTTTGAAGCAGGAAGATATATACTTAGGAGACTCTAGGTTTAAAATCAGGAATAGACTCAACAGGTAAGGATAAGCACATTAAACAAGGATAATCAGTTATATAGAGATAATATCATAAAGAACATGTATCTAAGGTCACAGTTCACTTTCAAATCATTCACATCATCATTCAATCAACATTCATGTCACACAAGCACACTTTGGTGGTGCCACGGGACCAATCGCATGCCCCGAACATGAGGGTTAGTGCATATAGTACTAACACGGCCCCGCAGCACCATACCTCATACCGTAGCATGAAGGAATTGACCGTAGCCAATTGTATAGACCGTCGATAGTTTCAACGGCGGATCACAGCCTTACACACTGATGACGCGCTCAGTCGGTGGACTGTGATCCTCTTTCGAGAACTGTGACCCTACACACCGCTTGACGAGCGTAGTCGGTGGGTCGTAGCTGATCAAAGCCCTACACACCGCCTGAGGGACTCATTCGGTGGGCAATGAACTTCCGGGACTACGACCCTACACACCGCTGGCACATACACTCGGTGGATCGCAGCGGACCATAGCCCTACACACCGCCTGATCACTCATTCGGTGGACTATGGTTTTCCTCGGGCTAGTGGCCATACACACCGCCTGGCGCGTGCAGTCGGTGGACCAGAGCACACGAGGCCCATGTGGACTGCAGCCCAAGAAGTGAGTCACTGACCGTAGCCAGAAGAATGAACCGCAGCTCATGAGTAACCAGCTTGACCGCAGCCAAGATAATGAACCGCAGCTCGTGTATAACCAATTTGATCGCAACCAAATTGGGGTATCATGCTCACATAACACTTAGTAACACATATTAGCACATTAGGAAGGGGGAAAGCGTATACATAAACTTATGCGTGATTATCCACATATTAAGAATAGTCATAAGGGGTTCATACATCTTCCTCCTAGGCCAACGGGTTACCGATTCAACTAGCATGCAATATACGAGACTCTTTTATCCTATGAACGGTACCCAAAACATCAACTAGACTCATGCACGACAAATGGAGTCCGTTGGGACACCACGGGGGTTGGGGAACATCAAACGGGGAAGCCAAAGTCCCAAAGTGGGCAATTTTCAGCAGGTGGCTGGCGGGTGGAGGCCCACCCGCCGGCTGTCCGTCGACGATAGTCCTCCGGGCAGCCGGTGCCCGGCGGACAGACGTCTGCCCACCGGCTGCGTGCTGCCGACGGCGTTAAAGTTGGCCGCGGGTAGGTGGTGGGTCCCCCTACCTCCCCACTGACTCCTTTTCAAAATATACGTCCCAGGATCCTTCGTGGAACCCAAAACCATGCTTAGACACTTTTAAACGCAAACGACGACACCACGTAGACCGTTAACGGATAAAAAACAAGAATCACATAGAACACACCCTATTATGACTTCTAAACATAATAAACACCCGAACATGTGAATTCCCACCCAAATATACCAAGAATATCCCAATACGAAAATCACGATTCAACCTAGGGCTCTAATTATATTTAAATCATCAAGATTATGGTTCATCTTTAATATCAAGAAACATCAAGATTTATCAAGAATATCACACAATCATCAAGATCCTCTTATCATCATCAAGATCATCAAGATCACACATAAATTCATCTCATCAATTATCAAGATCGTATCACAATTATCATAGAAGGTTTGATTAAGGCACAAGCATAGAATAAGGAGCCAAAGAAGAAGATTATAGCAAGGAAAATAGGTTTTGTTGAGTCATGGGTTACCTCTTAGCCTTAATCAGAATCCTTTGCTACTAAGGTTCTTCTATAAGATTTCCATCCGATTGGTCTCCCTAGGCTTGGTGGTGGGGGATCTCCCGGGAATATTTTTGTGTAATATAATTATGGGTGGTGAGGGTTCTAATTTCTTTCTAATCCCCTATTTATAGAATCAAGAAAATCCTAATCATAATCTGAATAGTAAATGCCTACTTTCTTTATTCCTAATAGATGTATAGGTCTAGGATTCCTAATAGGAATTTGACTACTAGAAGATTTACTCTTTTTATTCCTAATAGGCTTAAAACTCTAGTTTAGGCAAGAGTCCACGATTCATGGTGGACCTTATTAATTATTTAAAGGGAAACCCAACCAAACTAAATCATATTTAATTATTATTAACGGGATTATTTAAATAATTAATCTTGGATTGAAGACCGTAACACGGGGTGTTACAGTAGTCATACCCGGGCTTGGCCGTTCAGGGCTTGTCGCCCTTCGATCTACAAGGTGTGGCATCTCAGACATTCTCCCTTAGCCGAGGTTGTTCCGCGCTTAAAGAATAAGTTTTTGGGGCTATCATAGGCTACAATGTTCTGAGGGGTTTCAAGTCGACCTCAAGCCCTATGTTCAAGAGCACTTGGAGGAGATCGTGGATGGTTGAGAGCGTACAACGCTGTGGTTGAAAAGTTGGCTACTAAAGGCGCGATCCCGTATGGCGCGGGGTGCTTTGACATGCAGTAAAGGATATATGTCATGCTTGATTGTGTTTGGCAACCTCGGGCTCGATAAGAAAGGTCCCGGTTATTGGTTGGGGAACTAGGGCCGGTCGCTCGCCTACTATACTCCACTTCAGCCCCAAGCTGAAGTATTCCCCCACTCCTGGTGCTTAGCAACCTTGGGCTTATTGGTAAGGAAGAGCCAGGTTATTAGTTGGGGGACCGGAGTCGGTTGCTAGCTCATGCTTGATTGGACTAAGTATGTCACTTGGACTATTTTAGTTGAACAAAGTAAGCCGTTCGGGCTCCCTTTGAGATTATTTTCATAATGTTAGGAACATTTGTAATTAGATTTTGATGATATCAAATGATTAGAAATTATAGTCTCTAATTTATTTTATGTTCTAGTCCTAGGATTCCTACTCTTCGTTTTAAATAGTCTGAATAACTAATTCAAACGGTTACATTTCGGATAGTTAAATCAACCAGAACAGTAACCCGAATGGTTACGTCTCGGACGACCAGGAAAAAGCTTCAGAAGATTCAAAGGATTCAAAGATTTCAAGACCGAAAGGTTGCAAAGGTTGAATGGTGAAAGAGTATACCTTTCGATGTAAAAAGTGGAACGAATGGTAAGGACAACCATTCGTAACTGAGAATAACAAGTGTTAATGTTTGAAATGTTAACTTGAATAGTTAATCATTCGAAAATCAACGCCACGGGAAGTCGATCCTTGGCATAAGGGTGGAAGTGTGAGGACCAATGCTTAAGTCGAGACCACAAAGAGTTTCCCCGGGACTAAAACACGGAGCTCCATGCCGGAGGAGATTGGACCTTAGCTTAAGGTTTGTGAGTGGCCTATGCCAAACCATTCGCTTATTTTCTTGTAAAGGACTATGGCGGTATAAGGATGGGGTCGATTGGTGTGTACACATCGTTCCCACTAGCGTGGCTCGGCTATAGGCCTTTGCAAACTGGGAGGTGAATACCACTTTTAGATTGCATGCTTGACGAATGGTGTGAGAGTACAACTCCCTTTGTGATTGAATTTTGCCATACTTCCTTAGTATATTCATGGAGTAATGTCGGTAAGGGTACATGACTAGCATATTTATTGTATGATGTGAGGGATTTCACCCCCTCCGTTGGTGGAAGCACTTATCTTGATTGACCATTGAATGAATTAGGTTATCTTGAATCTTTGTGTGGATGTGTTTTTGACACTTACATGATCATTGGTTGACTGGAACTTCCTTGGGGACATGCAAGACTTAAAGTGTGGAAACTTGTGATAAGTGCCAAAAACTCCTCTTTTGAAGGCCTTTTCATAAGCCATTTTAAGTTAGAATTGATCGTTCATGTCTAGTTTGAGGTCATTTAAGCTTGTTTTTCTTTATGTTCCAAAAAATAGCGCTATACTTTTGAATTGTATACTTTTACAGGTGAATTCATGCGGAAACCATGCTAAAATGGCGCACCCTGGAATCAAGCGGGACAAAGAGTCAAAGTACGGCCAGGCAACACACCTTACAACGTGCGTTGGGCAGACGTTGTGAAGATGAAGCAAAACTTGGGATTTCCAGAAAGATCAACGCATGTTACAACGTGCGTTGTACTCATCGTTGCAAAATAGAAGGAAAGTCCCAGATTTCCAGAAAAATCAACGTACGCTACAACGCGCGTTGTGCGGTACGTTGTGACCGGCGTTGACGTGTCACTTACGCGATTTTAGGTTTAAAAGAGGGATTTTTCAGGATAGAGGGAGACACATTTTTCAGATTTTCATTTCTAGATTAGAGAGAAGGTAGAGTAGAACTAGAGAGAGGAGAGATAAGCTATTGGATTGGATTGAAGACTATGTAATTGAAGATTGGAATTGCTTAGCTTGGTAATCTCTTTCTTTAATACTTTTGAAGCTTTTCTTAATCTTTGTTTCTCTATTTTCCTTGCTTGAAATCCATGCTAGATTTAGGGTTGTTGTTTGCAATGATAATTAATAGCTAGATTTGCTTGGTTGAGTTAGGATCTAGGTTCATATAACCTTGGGATTGTCTGCTTTGATCTAAGTGGAGTATGTATTCAATGAATCTTTGTGTGTTGAGCTTGAATGGTTTGGAATTTGTTTGATTGATGGTCACAATTAAGCAAAGGATTAGGTTGGAGAGAGGAGCAAGACATTGCCCTCTCACCATAGCCCCTAGGCTCACCATCCCGCCCTACGATCCGAGAGGGCTAGGTCCAGGAGGGGCGGTAGACCAAGTGTTCGATGAAATGCCTCCACCGACGTAGGTAGAAGGAGAGGCTAGGTCTGTCGTGATTTAGCGTTGTGCCGAGCACCCCCGCGAGAATTCCTTTCATTTGGCATATTTCGGTCACTCTTATTAGAGTTGTGTATCCCAAGGCCGTGGAACCGAAGAGACTAACTCAACCGAGTGCTTACATTTGTATTCTTCCTTTTCCTTCACGTGTTTAGTTGAAATGTCCGTTTTGTTTCTAACTTAGCGTTCTAACCCTTAAGTTTCCAAAAGTAGAACGAGCTAATCAACTCCCACTTGTCATCTTTTGAGAACGACAACCCCGGGAATTCCCTTTCCCAAACTTCTTTCCACCTCATACACTATGCACGCTCGTCACACATCCCAAGGAAGACTTTTTCAAAAGTCTAGAAACTTTTGTGCAGAACAAAAATATATGTTAAGTGCAAATTAAGTGGTCTAATAGCTGGAAAGTTTGACGCATAATAGTACTTTCTGGAAAAATTGCATGTAACATCCCGTGTTACGATCTTCAAGCCCGGATTAGTTACGTAATTAATCCCGCTAAGAATAGTTAAAAAGGATTTAATTTAGTTAGAATCTCCTTAATTAATTAATGAGGTCCACAATGGACCGTGGACCCTTGTTTATATTAAAGACCTTAAACGTGCTAGGAATAAAGAGAGTAGATCTTCTACTATTCATATTTTAATTAGGAATCCTAGACCTATATATCTGTTAGGAATAAAGAAAGTAGACCTTTTACTCTTCAGATTCTAATTAAGGATCCTTGACTCTATAAATGGGGGATTATAAAGCAATTAGAACCCCTACCACCCATAGTTATATTACATGAAATTATTCCCAAGAAACCGAGCGAAGAGATTCCCCACCACCAAACCTAGGGAGATCAATCGAAGGGAAATCTTAGAGAAGAACCTTAGTAGCCAAGGAAGGATTAATTAAGGTGGTAACCCATGATTTACAAAACCTATTTTCCTTGCTATTGTTTATTGATTGGCTCCGTCGGTTGATTGAATGTATGATTTTGATTGTATATCTTGTTAGAGCTTGTCTTTTGGTTTATATGGTGAATTATTGCTATTCTTGATATTCTTGATGGCCCTGTGTGGTTATTGGTCTAATTTTGTATTTAATTGTGTCTAGAGCTTGTCTCTAGGGTTTATATCGTGAATCTCGTGTTGTGATGTTCTTGGTATTCTTGGGTGGGTTTATGCATGTTCGGGTGTTGATTCTAGTTTAGGACTTGTCTTTAGGGCTTTGCATATAGATTTCTTGATGTTCTTGAGGTTCCGGATGCTCCTGAACCGTTTTGTGATTGATGTCGAGTCTTGGCATGTTTAGGAATTGTGTTAGAATGTAATTGGATTGATTCTTGGTTCAATCTTTGTTAGTCGAATCCGTGTTGTTGCTGATACGTGTTGGAATGTGTTTGGGCATGGTTTTGGGTTCCACGAATGTACCCCGAACCGGTTTTCTACCTTTGTAACAGTGGGGGTAGGTGGGGGGAACGAGTCTTCACCACCTACCCGCTGCCCGGCTTGCCCAGCTTGCCCAGTTCCAGCGGGCAGCTGGCGGGCAATGGTTTGCCCGCCGGGCACCCGCTGGAATCACGGCGTGTGACAACCCAAAATTTTATTTTATAAATTCAGTTTTAAGAAATTCCAAAAGAGCCATTTTTACTCTATAAAAATTTTTGCGATGAAATCGGTGATTGAATAAATTATTTTGAGCCACTTTTAAGTAAATTCAACATTGAGACTTATTTTGAATCTAAAATCCTAGATTATCGGGTACATTGCGTACCGAGTTTTTGACCCAAAAGTCAATCTGCGTGAAACTGGGAGAAACAGGAGGAACCTAAAACTAAGTGGTTGTGTTGAAAGTATTTTTGGAAAAATGCATTTTTACGCCAAAACTATTTTAAACCATGATTCTATACCTTGGTCCATGAAGCTTGGTGAACCACTAGACTCCACATCTCTTTGCCTGATATTTTTGCAAGCTAAGCTAAATTAACATTTTGCCACACTCCAATCATTTGCAAGCTTCCTAGGGTTTTGGACCCTATATAAACATCACCTTTGCTTTGCCATCTCCTTATTTCTTCATTTCCTCCTCTACTCCAAGTCTGATAACAGAGAAGGGAAAATCACGGTAAGATTTCATCTCATCCCTTCATCTTCTTCCCTTAAGGTTTCATATCTTAATCTTCCATCTCTGAGGTTGACTTAAGCTTAGAATGTACCTATGTTTGTTTGAGGAAATAGGTGGTGAAGGAAGGTAACATCTGAGAAAGAAAGGAAAGGGAGCCACACAAAGAGAAGAAGTCTACAAAGGTATAACCCCATGGATTCCCAACCTATTTTGTGACTCTGTGAAGTCACTGCCTTGTAGTTAGAAATGAGTAGAAATGCTAGAATATTGTGTGTTTGAGCTATTAGATGTCTTGTTGTTGTTGTATGATGTGCTGTTGATGATTTGTAGGTGGAATATTGCCTGGTTTTGCTTTGCAGGTGAAGAAGAAGCCACTGGTGCACCACTAAGTGTGCACCAGTGGAAGTCACGGGCGTAGCCAACGGCCCACGAGGGGAGCCGTTGGCTAGAGCCGCCTTGGCTAGACGGCCTTAGGACACGACCCTAGGCCGCCGCCGGGCGGTTCCAGGCGGCGGGGCTTCCCTACCCTCGCCGCTAGGGCCGTTTGTGGTTGTCAGTGTAGTGGTTGGGCCCTTGTGGCTCAACTACGTGTCATTTTCGACCGGGTGTCACGGGCCCTTGTGGCTCGGTACCTTAGGGCCGTCATGACGCATGTTTGGACTTTGATTTCGTTGAATTTGGATTAGAAATGAGTATTATGTGATAAATTTTGTGAAGCAATTGTGTTACAGTAATGTTATTTGAGAAGCATCAGACTTGGTTTTCCTATGTGATCTGTAAGATGCTATTTGATTGTTAAATTAAGAAGCATGATCACTAATTACTTAGGTTTTGTTAGAAGAGCATGCCTAAAGTGTATTTTATGATTCATGGAGTTTATAGTAAAATTTCAATTGATGAAGTGTTCAGAGTATGTTGTTGTGATTTCCAAACATGATTAACTGTTCTTTAAGAAATTCACAGTAATATAGAATTGGAGTATGTTGTACAGTAAATTGCATTTCAAGCATGTCATGTTTTAAAATTGTATAAGTGGCCAACGTGAGCCTAAGTATTATTTTTCAAAACTCATGAGCATGTGGAAAGTCATTATCTTTTTGCATTGAGAATTTGTTGAGAAGTGACATTCATAACTGTGCATAAGTAGAAGTGTTTCCTGAGATATATATGCTATTTATATAAGTGAGGTTTTGGAGGACACGTTGGGACTATGTCCTTTCGGAGTAAAAGAGAAAGTAACGGACATTGCGATCTGTTGGTCCTGATAGGGTGGTGAAAGTCTAGAGGGGGGGGGGGGGGTGAATAGACTTTCAAGCTTTTTAAAATTAAATAACTCTTTAGTAACTTCAACTCTAAGTAACAAGTAAATAGAGTAAGTTTGAACTGCACAACGGAATAATAGTATGTAAAGAGTTATGCCCAACCAATAATTTATATGCGCATGTAAGATGGGTACAGATGATATGTAAAGTGACAGAGATATCTTGAATATATAAAGGAGATGGTGCACTCAATATATAATAATAATATTCAATATTGTAAATAAATATCGTGTCACGTCGACCGTGTAACGAACGTTACATGCAACACGTCAAACTTGCTCAGAATAATTCAATATTTAAGCTCTAGAAGTTTGAGTCACATGCATATGTGAAAACACACTAAACCCGAACGATTAAGATTGACTGTGAATAGTAAACAGGTTAGTCGGATAAGATAGATAAATAGAGCAAATTATGTAAGTGCGACATGTAATTGAGAGAGGCAATTTATAGTGGTTCGGAAGTGGCGTAATCTTCCTAGTCCACTTTACTCCATTCACTTCTAGGAGTAATTCACTATTTTCCACACACAGTTACAGTGAATAAGCGCTACACAAGCACATCTTCCGGATGTCTTGCACACAGCTACACCCAACTCCGAGTGTCTCGCACACAGCTACACTCAACTCCGAGTATTTCGCACACAGCTATACTCAACGCCAACTAAGTGTCTTGCACACAGCTACACTGACTAGAGTATTTTGCACACAGCTATACTCTTTCTACAATTACAAATACAAAGGTAATTGTATCTCTCTCCAACTAGATTTGAGACTCTTCAGACTAAGTCTCAAAGAATATTTGAGCACTTGCACTTTTTAATTTTGCACTTTGTTTATCCGTGTGTATTGCACCTCTATCTCTCTTCAAGTCTTCATGGCTTTTTATAGGCAATCAAATATATCCGTTGGAGTGGGATAATTTGATATTTGAAATTTGAATCTTCATAGCCTAATATTGTTGACAATAGTAGATCTTCAATTTTGATTTGATTGTCAACTTGCCTGATAAAATAATATTTTATCTCAACTTGATTTTCAAGTTGTTTTTTAAATATTATTTTTTGTTGTCAATTTGAATATCCAACGAATCTTTGAAATAAATTCATCTGATAGAGTTTATTTCTAGGATAAGTTTTTATATTCATGTCTTCATAAATATTTTTCCGTTCTGATCAAATATCTTCAGGCAATTTTGGACTCTTGTGGCATGTGGGCTGATCCAAAATAAATTCCTTCGAATTTATTCATTTTCTGAACATCTTGCTTCTTTGCCACATTGTGCTCCTTTGACTTGGGCACTTCTTGCTTGTTTGACTTGAACATTGTACTCTTTTTGATTTGGTCACATTGTGCTCCTTTGAACACATCGTGCTTGTTCACATTGTGCTCCTTTGAAAACTTGACTTGTAAAAAATAAGTACTTAGGGGGGAATCGATCTCGGGTGTAATCATTTTGAGTAAGGACTTCTACCATTTTTCCATTAGGCTCATTCGGTCATTTCTTGCAACGCCATTCCTTTATGCTTCTTTCTCAGATGAATACTCGTAGGACCAAAATTAATTTCCTAAATTAATTTTGTTCTTCCTATGGTATATTTCTTTTGACTCGATATTCTGATTTATTATGCTTGTACTAAAAGACCTAAAAACTAAGGGGATCTAAAGTACATTTGGCTCATCAAAACTTACAAAAAAATTCCTATCAATTTTCCCCTTTTTGATGACGCCAAAACCTATACTCAGTCATTTGGCTTGTTTTTTAAAAACAATTATTTTTCAAAAGATTTTATTAATTTTGACATAGCCAAGACGAGTTTAACATTTGATTTTGACTCTAGGAAAGGTATTTTTAGCAACTAAATTTCTATTTGCATTTTTTGGATTTTAAAGATAATGAATTTTGTAATTTTTCCAATTCATGCGATTTGATACAATCTAAGCTAAAAATGTTACCTTTCAAGACAAATAAAATAACAATAGATAACAAGGAAAACTTAATAGCATCATAAATAGATAATTCGAACCATTTCAAATTGTTCCATGATCATGAGTTCAAGTTCGTGGACCATAACAAAAAAAATGTGACAATCATACAAATCACTTGATGATTCTGTTTCTCCTTTCTTCAAGCACATGATTTATATGATTTTGAACTTCAATGAAATTATCACTAATGGCATAATTGTTGCATACCTGCCCAATCACATAATAGTTGAATGCTTCAATAATGTTGTCCCCGGGCAGTATTCCTTCTTCATACCATATGATGCACTCTTCTAGACTCCTTCCTCCTTGAAGCTCGGCATCTTTGACTTTGATATGGTCTTTAAGAACCATGATCATCAAAGCTCTAGCATAGCTTTTGATCATCCCGAAGTTCTCATTCGAAACCCACAAAATTTTGGTCACTTGGACCACTTTTCTTCATTCCCTTTGGTAGGTCATTCAAGGTTGCCAATCTTGGCATTTCAACTCTACCATCTCTTGGTGTGGATTCCAAATAGAGAGCTGCTTTGTTGTGCCAGTTGATTTGCTCAACATTTCCACCTGCACAAACAATGTCACGAAATGAACGGTTAGTGGTATTTGCACTGCTTGATCCTCCTGGACTGCCAGCCTCACCACTACCGAACCAATATTCCAATCCTCCTCTTCTAGCAATATTTCTTCCAGCAGATCTGCCTCCTCCTCCTCTACTACTGCTTGTACCAACATTTCTGGTAGCCATGGCAGTCATCATCATTTCAAGCATGCCTTCCAAATGATTGAATCTCTCTTCCCCCTTTTTGGCGTAATCAATGAGTGTATAAACTGACTCACGAAGAGATGAAACAGATCCGGATATGTTTTCATACGAACCTCGAAGGCATCCCACTTTGGTATTGATGGAGATGAGATCTGTGTGAACATCACTAATCTACTTCTCATGTTGATGAACCACATTGAGAATTCCTTGACTTTGATTCACGGTAATTGCTTCATTTGCTTTTCCAGAATTTTTGAGGATTTAAGATAGTTAGATATAGAACTCATTGAGTTGTCCTGTGACATTTGTGTTCAATCCACCAACTTGTTTCTCAAGTGCTTGATGTGTGTCAATCAGGTGTTGTTGACTCCTTCGGTTTTCATCAAATGATGCTTCGAATTTTCCTCCTTGAGTATTGACAACATTATCCACATGAGTGTAGATACCTTGAAACATACTCTCCAATCGGTCAACAAGGCTTAGTACAACATTTTCCAGATTTTTCAGTCTTTCATTTGAGGTTGTGCCACCAATGTTTTGATCTTCTTGGGTTGCGGGAGTACATCTTGCTCCTTCTTGAGCAAAATTGTCTCCAAGCATGTGAGATTGTGCTTGATTTTCTAGTAAATTCCCTTATCTTTCTGGCGTGTGTAACACGTGTGTGTCACCTTGCATACTTTCTGCATGAATAGATTGAATTTCCTCCGTATGGTGGCTAACTTGCATGGCATGATGTTCTTGACTAATTTCAGTGAGATTCAACACACTAACATCATATAGACCACTGTCCATCAAATGTGCACCATGTGTGACATTTTCTTCTTCTCCGTTTCTTGTAACAAACTCATCAATGTCAACTAAAAAATCATCTTCAGTTGGCATGTTTTCTTGGACTGTGTCATCAGGAGAAGTCTCGGCCAACATGGCTTTTAATTTTCTCACAAAAGCTCCATTTACGGTAGAAATCAATGTTGCTTGACCAACATCAAAACTGCCAATCCAATTCGAAGAAAAAATTTCTTCTTCTTGCATACTCGGTCCTCTTGTCATCAACTCTTGATAAGAACCAAGTCTCCAATTTCTCCAATTGAGAACTCTTCGGTATTCATTCACCAATGTCAAATCAAGTCCATCAACTTGATATATTTCCTCATTCATCACTGTCTCCAATTCGGCTATTCGGGAAAAAGGGTTCAAGACATTTTGGCTTATGTTGGGATTAAGGTTTGATGTGGGATTGTGACTCATGGTGGGATTTTGGCTTGTGGTAGGATTTTGGCTTGAGTTAGGATTTTGGCTTGAATTTGGTTCGTGACTAGAGGTTGGGTTTTCATGGGGTTGGATTGAGGGTTGAGAATCTAAACCAAGAATTTCTGCTACTGGCCTTTTCCTAGCAGGAATACCTCTCGGTTTCCTCTTTCTTTTGGAATTCAACTCGGTTGACACTTCATGATCTTCAAACAAAATCCTGTTGTTTCCAAATGGCTTTCTCTAGACCTCATTGGCAATCCTTTTCTTTTTATGATTTCTCCAATAAGTAAACCGAACCCTAGAATGTGGTTGAACTTGCCATTCCTAATCTTTGCACCTTTCACAAAATGTGCAATCCAGCTCAAAATAAGCTTAATCCAGTCACCCCTAACATCATTCATCACGGCATGTAAATATCCAATTCTCACAGGTGATATATCCTCCATACTATTCAGTTTGCATAATACACATTTGTAGAGGATTTTGACTAACATTTCATACTCTAACTTCAAATCAGATTTTTGACCGGAAAGGTTTGGTTCGAGAGAAGCATTCTCATTTCTAATTTCTGTCCAAACTTCTGTGTGATCATATGTGTGTATATCAAAGTCCAACAGTGGTTGTTCTGGACTAGATATAGGAAGTCCAAAAGTTGTGTGCAACTCTTGTTCATCAATGGTGATGAGAGTTCCATTTACGGTGGACTCAATGGTCCATCCAACAACCTTGGCATTCACATAAAAATCTGCTACATCTTCATCTTAAAATCCTGAGTATGGATAAGAACATAACCTCATGAGATTGCTTTGTTGAAGTGCATGGATGATCCTTTGTGCTAGTTGGGAGTTCTTGGCTTCCTTGAGAAATCCGTGAGGGTCAAAACTTCCCTCTGCCTTGATTCCAACTGCTAGCTTGGTGAGATTGAGTTGTTCTTCATTCGGGTGAGAGCTTGAATCTCCAATGGCAGCCATAAAGTGTTTGGTATTTTTGGATTGAGATTGAGAGAGATGAAGCTTGAGAGGTTTCGGCTATGGAAGGTGTAAAGGTTTTGGAGAGTTTTGAGTGGAATGGTGGCTTTACGACCGGTTGGGTGAAAAAGGAGGTGCCTTTACAAAAATATCCTCACAATTGAATTTTGACTTTTAATAAGTGAGGGGTATTTTTGATATTCCAATGATTTCCAACCTTTGACCTAACTGATAGTTAGTTTAGGTTATATATTCTCCATCCAATTTATCTGCTGATGTGGCGCCAAAAATTTAGATGCTCGGACTGATTTTACCTGAAATAAAATTCATAGAGCACTAAATCTGTTCCGAAAATAATATGTGCATGTATATATACACGTTTAATGTAGTTGGGAGAAAGAAAAAAAATTGATTCTTTTTAGACCATTTATTATGTGCAACTACCATAAAAAGATGTTCCCATTTAAGATAACTCATCATCATACCATCTTGTCAACTCTTAAATGGTAAGATTGTGTAAATCTAAATAATTTTTATTTGTGCATATAAGTGAATAGATACACGGTTAGACATGAATGCAATATGTGCTTTTTCAATATTTATTGTAGACTTAAATGTTAAGGTGTGACATATTTGTATGTGGGACACATAAGCACGAAAATGATTAAATTGAATCAGATAAAGTAACGAATTTTTCAGATGAAAATTGAGCTTTAATTTAAAAAGAGTTTAGAAACTTATCACAATTCAATCATGACCATCTCGTGTCTTAATTTTGAAAATCTTGATTCACACAAAGGCTTTGTGAGAATATCAGCTATTTGATTTTCGGTCGGGATGTATTCAATTGACAATTCCTTCTTTTCGACATGATCTCGGATAAAATGATGTCTCACATCATTGTGTTTTGTTCTTGAATGTAACACGGGATTGTGTGTTATGACTATGGAACTTGTATTGTCACACAATATGTTGACATTTTCACAATTCACGCCATAATCTTTCAGTTGTTGTTTCATCCACGCCATAATCTTTCAGTTGTTGTTTCATCCACGCCATAATCTTTCAATTTGCGCACAACAACTCCAAGCGGCTATATATCCTGCTTTGGCTGTACTTGTAGCTATGGAGTTTTGCTTTTTGCTAAACCATGATACCAATCTTCCCCCTAAGAACTGGCATGTCCCTGAGGTACTCTTTGGATCGATTTTACATCCTGCAAAATCTGCATCTGAGAAACCAGTTAGTGTAAAATTACCTTCCTTGCGATACCATAATCCCACATTGATTGTTCCTTTTAGGTATCAGATGATTTTCTTGGTAGCAAGAAAATGACTTTCTTTTGGCTTTGACTGGAACCTAGCACATACTCCCACTGAGTAAGATATATCTGGTCGACTTGCAGTGAGATAGAGTAATGATCCAATCATTCCTCGATATTTTGTTTCATCAATGTCCTTGCCTTCATCACTTTATCCAATCTTAAAGATGTGCTCATCGAGATCTTGATTATCAACTTGAGAATTTTGATTTTCCACGTGTGAATCTTCATTAGCTTCCATGTGTCCTTCACTATTGCAATCAATGTCCAATTGCTCCATACCCTGTATAATTTGATCTTTAAAAGATGTGTCAGTATCATTAAATGATTTTTCAACTTGACATCTTTCCTGATCATTTTTGTTGCTCTGGGTTTCCTTCTTATGAGCTTCATCAAATGTAACATGAATTGATTCTTCTACCACCATTGATTTCTTGTTCAATACTCTGAATGCTTTGCTGGTAGATGAATATCCCAAAAATATTCCTTCATCTACACGCTCATCAAAAGTCTTTAGATATGTTTTACCATTATTAAGAATAAAACATTTGATGCCAAAAGTATGGAAATAACTAAGTTTAGGTTTTCTCCATTTCCATAATTCGTACAGAGTCTTATTGTAAGACTTGTGTATCAAGCTTCGATTTTGCGTATAGCAAGCGGTGTTGATTGCTTCAGCCCAATATCTTTTAGGTAGCTCGGCTGACGTAATCATCACTCGTGCGGTTTCTTTTAGCGTTCTATTTCTTCTTTCGGCTACACCATTTTGTTGAGGTGTAGGTGCGACAGATAATTGATGTAGAATTCCTTGAGAATTGCAGTAAGCTTCAACTACTTGATTCACGAACTCAGTTCCACGATCAATTCGGATCTTTGCAATTTTCAAGTCTTTCTCGTTTTGTAGTAGCTTGAGTAGTTCTGGCAACTTTTGCTCTACTTCATTTTTCTTCTTGAGAAATATCGTCCATGTATACCTGGAAAAATCATCAACAACAACTAGTGTATATTTCTTACCACTTAGACTTACTGGGTCTACTGGATCGAAAAGATACATGTGCAGTAGACTTAGCGGTCTTGTTGTAGATTCTTGAGCTTTGGATTTGAAAGATGACTTGACTTGCTTTCCTCTCTGGCAAGCATCACATATTTGATCTGTAACACCCCGAAATTTTTCAACTTTTAAGACTTATATAATAAAGGTTAATTCTCATTAAATCCCAAAACATAACATAAAGAGTACGGGGTGCTATGCCACACCTGAGCTAGAGAACTCAGGTGCACAGGCTAACTAACTAATGTCCTCAATAATGTAAATGCATAAGCATGGCACGCAGGCCGAAAGGGAAACTATCTACTTCTACGCTCCAAGACTCTAGCGCGCTCCAGTGTCTACTCCTCTGTGCCTGAAAGCCAAATATATCTGTTCAGCGAGAGATGCTGGTAACCCACTCTAACGCGTTGAAATACAGTACATATAGATATATACATAGATATAAGAAAAACTATTTCGAAGCATGAATATATATCCTAAGAGACTCTAGCTTTATAAAACAGGGCATAGACTCGACAGATAGGGATAAGCACAGTCAACAGTCATACAATTCACAAGCATAAGGAACAGGCTCGACAGATAGAGATAAGTACGGCCAATAGTCATAACCAAGCATATATAGTTTACTAGCATGTATCCTATGGTCACGCTTTCATAATACTCATAACATCAAACCATCCATATCTCATCACATAGCACACTTTGATGGCGCCACAGGACCAATCGCATGCCCATACATGAGGGTCAGCGCATATAGCTCTGACACAGCCCCGCAGCACCCTGCCCCGTATCGCAACACGGAGGGGTCGATCGCAACCGACTGATGAACCGCAGCTCATCATAATGTTTGATCGCAACCGAACAGTGGACCGCAGCCCAAGAGTAGTCATCTGACCGCAGCCAGGAATATGAACCGCAGCTCATGTAAAACGTTTGATCGCAACCAAACGGTGGACCGCAGCCCAAGAGTGTAAATCTGACCGCAGCCAGCTTTTGAACCGCAGCTCAGGAATAACTAATTTGATCGCAACCAAATTGGGGTTTCATGCACACATAACACATAGCAAACACATGCAACCCACATTGACACATTGGGAAGGGGGAGAAATCGTATAACGAAACCTATGCGTGATCATCCACATACTAAGAATACTCCTAAAGGGTTCATACTTCTTACACCTAGGCCAACGGGATACCAATCCAACTAGCATGCAATATATAAGACTTATTCAACCTACGAATGGTACCCGAACATCAAACTAGACATAGGCACGATGGACGGGGTCCGTTGGGACACCACGGGGGTCGGGGGAACATCAAACGGGGAAGCCGGAATCCCGAGGCGGGGGAATTTCCAGCGGGTAGCCGGTGGGTGAAGGGTCACACGCCGGCTGCCCGCCGGTGACAAGTCTCCGGGCAGCGGGTGCCCGGCGGGCAGTCGCCTGCCCGCTGCCGGCGACGTTAAACCTGGCCACGGGTAGGTGGCGGGTCCCTGATGGACAATTTTAATATAATGTCCTCGCAAGTGCACGAGTCAGTGTAGTAATAAGGTGCAAAAGCAAGGGTCGAACCCAAGGGAATTGATACTAAACAATTTAATTTATAAACTTGAACTAACAATTTAAAGGTAAAAGAGAGAATTCAAAATAAACCTTCAATTGCAGTAAATTAAACCAAATGAAAATAACTTAGGAAAATATAATAATCTGAAGTTAATGAAACATAATTGAAAATCAAAATGGATTAACTAAATGAAATTGCAAGGCAGAAAATAAAGGCCGAAAAAACAATTGACGTAACGAAATAGCAGCTAACAAAAGGACTAGAAACATGAGTGAATTAACAAATCATCAAGATCAACAATAAAAGAACAATCAACCTCACCAGCTAAACAATATAACTCAACATGTAAAACTTAAAACTGAGCATTAAACAACGTGATCAAGCTTACTACTTTCACAAGTAAACAATTTGAATTTAAGGAATTGCAACACAGTCCTCAATTGAAATTGAAGAAATATATATATCAATAGCTACGTAAATTAAGACAGGGAAAAACCAGAATGTTGTGATATGTTGTTGAACCCAAAAGCTGCCACCGCCCAACAAACTCTCCGGAATTGGTCCAGAGTAATCGCCGTACCTGCGACGCCACCGGAATTAGTCCGGGACGATTGATGATCTTGTTTCTCCATTGTTGCCGCCTTTTATACTGCTCTAGCTCCAACCGCAACTCCATGATTCAGATAGAGAATAGCCGCAGAAAATTCTTGAAGCAAGGATTGCCATTGAAAATCTTCCCGCTATTTAATCGGATCACCAGAGGACTTCATCTGCGGAATACTGATTCGAGCTCTGCGCCTTTCTTCTCGTAAGTAATTTTGACTTTCTGAAATCTATTAAATAGGCTAATAATAATAATAATAATAATAATAATAATAATAATAATAATAATAATAATAATAATAATAATAATAATAATAATAATAATAATAATAAAGTTATTAGAGATCATATATAACTAATCTACATTTATTAAACTCCTACTGAACATGTACTACTAAAATTATAATTATTATTAAATCAGGATCAACGAATTATTGGACTAATAGAATTCAAATAATAAA
The DNA here is from genome assembly GCF_001879475.1 of Ipomoea nil. Classification (NCBI taxonomy): domain Eukaryota; kingdom Viridiplantae; phylum Streptophyta; class Magnoliopsida; order Solanales; family Convolvulaceae; genus Ipomoea; species Ipomoea nil. The sequence goes on along the minus strand of NW_017619623.1, from coordinate 2,007,151 downwards.
ATAAATTTAATAAAAACAACCTAAAATGAATAATATTAACAAAGTTATTTAATCAAAATAATAAATAAAACTGTATATAAATTAATCAATTATACCAGGACTATGTGGTCCAATGGTACCTGGGTTGGACTTTCATTAGGAAGGTTGTGAGTTCAAGCCTCAGTGGAGGCGTTATTATCTCTTTGTGTTTCAATAGGTTGAGAAAGTATATGAACAGATACTACAATGTAATAGAGCTAATAGCATTCAAAAAAAAAAAATCAATTATTGTAAATTAACTATAAAAATATCATTGAAAATAACACTAAAAATAATGTTTATCAAATTTCCCCACACTTATTTATTTGCTTGTCCTCAAGCAAGGACAATATTAAAAGGAAAAGAAATTAAATTAAAATCAAACATAAGATCGAGCTTTACCCAAATAGACTTCCAAATTTATTACCACCAATGAAAAATTAGTGTCGATCTCAAAGAATGTATAAAACATTTGACTAGAAATCAAAAACTTTAACAACTAAAATAAATATAAAACGTGTGTTCGTGTGCTGACACCCCTTAAATGAACTATACAAAAGCTCAATAGGAAAATATGAAAATTTCACCAAATTCAACCTAAACCAAATTCAGAAATATTCTATCCCTGTGCAGGTGCAAAACATGAAGGAAATAAGGATCAAGGCATTTATTAAAATTGAAATGCAATTGCTCGTCTTTTCCAAAGTTCACTCCTTATTGTTCTATTTTGACTTTTTCCAAAGAGAACTTCCCCAAAAACCTCGCCATTTTACGCCAGACTTGTTTGGATTTTCAATTTTGTGTGTACTCATAAATCAGACCACGACACTTATTTATTTATTTATGGTACATGTGTATATGTGGCTGATTCAGCGGAGTAGAATCTCTTATTTATTGCAAACAAAATAAATAAATAAATAAAACACTCATTTATTTTTTAGATCTTTTTTTTTTAAAAAAGATTTTTCACCTCACTTATGCCATACAGATGATCCTTAAACCAACACACTACACCACAATTTATAGCACTCAAGAATTATTTAAGGATTTGAAAAAGGTAATATAAAGTGAAAGATACATACAAACTACTAAAGAAATTGTATAGAACACATAAGGGTATTTGTGATTTTCAAATTCTTTTTTTTTTTTTTTTTTTTTTTTGTCTAAATTTGATTTTTTTGGTTTTTTTTTTTTTGGTTTTTTTTTTTTTTGATTTGATAAAGATATAAGATTAAAGAAATTACCAACTAGTCAAAAGCAATATACACACTAAGAGCTGACAAAAACCTGCATTATTTTTATCACCAAATATTTAAAAGACTAATGGATAAAGCTCAAACTAATGCTAGAATTTTAAAATAAAAAGATTTAAGAAAATGAACATAAGAAAATTAAAAAGTTTGAAATTTTTGATTTTTTCCTGATTTGTGGGTAAAATCCCTTCCCCACACTTATTTTCAACATTGTCCCCAATGTTGTGATAGGAAAGAAAAGAAGACAAAGAGAGTCCTCCTTTATTAGATTTTTTATTTGTAGAATTTTCATTTAACCCTGCAATTTTAGAATAACAGGAAGAAATCGATTTATCAACGCCATTCAAAAGATTTTCTTTTTGGAGTTTTTCAAACCCCAACTTACCATCCTTTGCACAATCCAACCCCTTAACTGCAAAAACTTGGTTAGATTTATCAGAGAAATGCATAGATGTAACAATTGGAAACTCAACAGTTTCATCAAACACATTTTTGATCAATTTATCTGCTTGAGCATCAATAGGTATTGGGAGCAGTTCTTTTTGTAACTCTGCACCTACCTTTTCAGGCACACAACTTTCGAGCCTATTTGGAAACGGAATTGGGGGCACATAAGGCTCGGGTGCTACATAGGGCTCCTCCTCATCAAAATCTTCATTTTGCACAAGGTTGGTGTTTTCAAAACTTTCATTAACAGGGACTGGGGGCACATAAAGCTTGGTAGGCACATAAGGGTTACTAGATTTATGCAACTGAGGCTCATCATTTTCAACAACAATATCATCAACATCATTATTCAATTTTTCAATCATTTCAGTTTGTTGACAAATGATATTATCTTTTAACTTGTTTTCATCATTCAGAGCATCTTCATGTTGATTAGGTAACTTACCTGGCACATGCCCTTGCACAAATTTAGCAATTTGCTCTAAATGTGCTTCTATTCTTTTAAAGCAAGCATCATTTTCTTCAAATCGTTGTTCATCTGTTTCTTGGGGCTCATAAGCTTCTTGTTGCATCTGCAACCATTGATCATGTTCTTCTTTTTGCTTTTGGAACCATTGATCATGTTCTTCTTGTTGCTTTTGAAACCGTAGATCATTTGCTTCTTGCTGCCTATTGCTAGCCTGTATATAATCATTCAAGGAGTCCTCCAAAGATGGTTTTTCAGGTTGGGGTGGAGTTGGTTGAAAATCATTTTGATCATTACCCCAATAAAAATTAGGATAGTTTGGCTGAAATTTTTTTGATTATTCCAAGAAAAATTCGAGTGATTTTCCCAACCCGAATTATAAAACGGGTCATGCACAGGCCTTTGATTAGAAACATTAATTGAATTTTCCTGTACATAATCATCATTATAAGAATTATTTTGGTTTGATAAGAAAGAGTACATATTAAAATGTAAAAATTTTCAAATTTTGGTTATTTTGTGTGAGAATGAAAATATAATTTTCAGACAATAGAATGGACCAATGAATTAAATAAATGAGTAAGCTTAAAAAGGAAAAACAAACGAAATAATAAGAAAGAGATAGCATTAAAGAATCAAACAATTAAGAAATGAGAACATTAAATAAAGAGAATAGCCAAAGCAAAAACAAATATAAAGCAGTTTTTAAATGGACGAAAGACTTAAATGAAATGCAAGATTAAAAATAAAGAAGATGACAATAATGAAAGGATAGCGAAAAAAAATAAAATAAAAATCAAGCAATTAAAGAAAGAAAAAGAACACAAGCAAATTAAATTGCAAAATAAACAATTCCCCGGCAACGGCGCCAAAAATTGATGGACAATTTTAATATAATGTCCTCGCAAGTGCACGAGTCAGTGTAGTAATAAGGTGCAAAAGCAAGGGTCGAACCCAAGGGAATTGATACTAAACAATTTAATTTATAAACTTGAACTAACAATTTAAAGGTAAAAGAGAGAATTCAAAATAAACCTTCAATTGCAGTAAATTAAACCAAATGAAAATAACTTAGGAAAATATAATAATCTGAAGTCAATGAAACATAATTGAAAATCAAAACGGATTAACTAAATGAAATTGCAAGGCAGAAAATAAAGGCCGAAAAAACAATTGACGTAACGAAATAGCAGCTAACAAAAGGACTAGAAACATGAGTGAATTAACAAATCATCAAGATCAACAATAAAAGAACAATCAACCTCACCAGCTAAACAATATAACTCAACATGTAAAACTTAAAACTGAGCATTAAACAACGTGATCAAGCTTACTACTTTCACAAGTAAACAATTTGAATTTAAGGAATTGCAACACAGTCCTCAATTGAAATTGAAGAAATATATATATCAATAGCTACGTAAATTAAGACAGGGAAAAACCAGAATGTTGTGATATGTTGTTGAACCCAAAAGCTGCCACCGCCCAACGAACTCTCCGGAATTGGTCCAGAGTAATCGCCGTACCTGCGACGCTACCGGAATTGGTCCGGGACGATTGATGATCTTGTTTCTCCATTGTTGCCGCCTTTTATACTGCTCTAGCTCCAACCGCAACTCCATGATTTAGATAGAGAATAGCCGCAGAAAATTCTTGAAGCAAGGATTGCCATTGAAAATCTTCCCGCTATTTAATCGGATCACCAGAGGACTTCATCTGCGGAATACTGATTCGAGCTCTGCGCCTTTCTTCTCGTAAGTAATTTTGATTTTCTGAAATCTATTAAATAGGCTAATAATAATAATAATAATAATAATAATAATAATAATAATAATAATAATAATAATAATAATAATAATAATAATAATAATAATAATAATAAAGTTATTAGAGATCATATATAACTAATCTACATTTATTAAACTCCTACTGAACATGTACTACTAAAATTATAATTATTATTAAATCAGGATCAACGAATTATTGGACTAATAGAATTCAAATAATAAAATAAATTTAATAAAAACAACCTAAAATGAATAATATTAACAAAGTTATTTAATCAAAATAATAAATAAAACTATATATAAATTAATCAATTATTGTAAATTAACTATAAAAATATCATTAAAAATAACACTAAAAATAATGTTTATCAGTCCCCTACCCCCACCTACCCCCCCACTGACTCTTTTTCACAAATAACGTCCCGGGAACCTTTGTGGAACCCGAAACCATGCTTAGAGACCTTTAAACGCAATTGATGACAACACGTAGACAATTAACGGATCAAAAGCGAGAAACATGCGGAACCTATCCTATCATGCTTTCTAAACATAATTAACACCCAAACATGCGAATTCCCACCCAATACATTAAGAATAACACCATACGAGTTTCACGTTACATCCTAGGGCCCTAATCACAATTAAATCATCAAGAACGTAACCCATCTTTTAATATCAAGAAATATCAAGATTCATCAAGAACATTACGCAATCATCAAGAAACCCTTATCATCATCAAGATTATCAAGACAAAACCATATCACCAATTATCAAGATCACATCATCAATATCATAGCAATTCATCAAGACACAAGAATATAGGAGGATGCCTAAGAGAGAGAGATCATAGCTAAGAAAATAGGTTTTGTTGAGACATAGGTTACCTCTTAGCCTTAATTAATTTCCTTGGCTATGAAGGGTCTTTCTCTAAGTCTTCCTTCTTTCTTGATTTCTCCTAGGGGAATTCTTGGAGCTCCTTGTGTGGTGAGAGATTATTGTGGTGTGGGTTCTAGGTGTCTTCTATGTCCCCTATTTATATATCAAAGAGTCCTAATTAGGGCCCAAATACTATAGGCTTGCTAACTCTATTCCTTTTAGGACTAGGGGTTGGGTTTTTAGAGGTGAGGCCCACAGACTATGGTGGGCCTTTTCCTAATTAATTATTGTAATTTAATTCTTTCTTTGGATAATTGGTTAAATGATTAATTGGTTTTAGGGGTCGTAACACGGGGTGTTACATGATCTTTCTTGTAGACAATGTCGGGTAGACCTTCAACGAGTTTGTTTCTTGCTAGCTTGTTGATCGTTTTGAAGTTTAGATGATTCAACTTCTTATGCTATTCCCAACTTGTTACGTGTGAGTTGTTTGCTAATAGGCACACTGATTCTTTTGTTGTGTTCCAATCCACAACATACATATTTTTCTTCCTTATTCCTTCGAGCACGACTTATCCCGAGGAATTATTCTTCACTTGGCACTTGTCTTTGAAGAACTCTACTAGATATCCTTTGTCACAAAATTGACTTGTACTCAACAAGTTGAATTTTAGACCTTCAACAAAGGATACATCTTTGATTTTCAAACTATTTCGAAATATTGTACCAATTCCTTTTGTTATGACGTATCGTTCATTTCCACCGAATACGACTTTTGGTCCTTCGATATTTTTAAGATTCACAAGACTAGATTTATTTCCAGTCATGTGTCTAGAACATCCACTATCGAAGTTCCAAACTTCCTGCAAATAAATTACACATTTTTAGGTACCCAACTTGATTTGGGTCCTTGGGTGTTAGTCATTTTTGGTACCCAAATCCACATGTACTCACTGATCTAAGTCTAGGTGATTGGTAACCATTAAACACATTATAATCATATTTAATTTTTGAAAACATTTTTTGTGCCGGTTTTTGAAAATTTACTTGATTTTTTTGGCACGTGGGAGGTAGATTGTTTGAGCCTATGATATGCATTAAATCTGGACTTAGTCCATGGTTTAATATTATCAAACCAATCTTGTTTGGAGGGATAAAATCTCCCTGCCTCAATTCTTGGATTCCTTCCCATTCTTCTATGAGGGCTTTGTGCACTGGACTCATTGGTGTATTTCCATTTAGGAACAAACTTTTATCTTTTTCCATACTGTTTAGGCGAAATATTGTTTCTTTGAGGCTTCGGCCTAACAACATTAATTTTGACATTAGTTTGGTGACCAATTCCTTGTCTCACTGTGCTTTCTTGACCTTTTACAAATTTTACTACTTGGACTTTATTATTTAAAGTAGTAGTAGAATTGGCCAAGTTTTTGGAGGCTTGAGAACATGATGGATCATAACCGAGTCCGGTTTTATCACTTGAGGGTTTTTGCATATTTACCATTTTGTCCATTATTTTGGATGAATGTGTAAATGTTGCTATAACCTCTCTAAGGTTTTGTTTTCTCACTTCCCTTGATTTACACTCTTCTTGAAGACAAATAATTTTATCTTTCAAGTCTTTCACTTCAAGTAGAGCATTTTGCAATTTTTCATTTATTTGATCTTTTTCAAGAATCAAAAGACAATTGCGCTCTTTGAGTTGACAGTGAGTGTCCATTATGGTTTGACATTCTTCCATTAAGTGAAAGAAGGACTCTCTAGAAAATGAAGAATTGACAGAATCATAAGAATTAGATGTTACCTCATTTTCTTCATTTCCATTTGCCATAAGACACATGTCCTCGTAGGGTGTGTTGTTGGAGATGCTCATGCAAAACATTGCATTGTCATCCTTTGAGGTGTCACTTTCATCACTTGAAGATTCTTCTGACTCACTTATCTCAAGTGGGTCACTAATAAGTGCTTTTCTTCTCTCCTTTGTGAACCTTTTATCTTTGGGCTTGAATTCTTCCTGTTGAGAGTTAGAAACATTTGTATATTGACTTTTACTTACTTTGGGGTGTGGACAACTAGCTGCAAAGTGTCCAGGCTTTCTACAGTTGTAGCACAAATTCGAGTTTTCCTCAACTATTTCTTTCTTTGAGTTCTTTGTTGCATTCCACGATTTCCCTTGTGGATTTTTCTTGTAGTTGCTTCTCTTCATGAATTTCCTAAATTTCTTGACAAAGAGAGCAAATTGATCATTAGGTAATAATTCAACATTTTGTACTGACCTTAAAGTTGATGGTTGCTCAGCTACAAACGCGTTATTCTTTTCTTCATGATCTTCCTCTAATTTTGATTTCATCTCAAATTCATAAGCTTTTAGATCACTAAAGAGCTTATCGGTTGATAGGGTTTTTAGATCCCTATGATCTCTCATGGCCGTGACCTTCATGTCCCATGTAGATGGTAGACCACGTAGAATTTTGAGTGAGATTTCTTTTTGATTAATATCTTTTCCAAGATCATTAATCTCTCCTAAGATTTTGGCAAATCTTGTTTCCATGTCGGTAATATTCTCGCCGTTTAGAATTTTGAAATCCTCAAATTTCTTCAATGCTATGGTGAGCTTATAATCCTTTTCTTGCTCGTTTCCTTCACCAATTTGAATGAGTGTTTCCCAAACTTCTTTCGTGGATTGACACTTTCGAACTTTTGGAAATATCGTGTCATCGATAGATTTAAATAGAATATCCTTGGCAATATTGTCCAAGTTATTTCTTGTTCTATCTTCACGAGACCATTCCGCTTTTGGTTTTGGAATGTATTGTGGAGTGTCACTTGTTTGTACGGATGAGGTGTTGACTTGTAAAATCTCAATAGGACCACTCGTAACTACTTCCCACATTTCATCATGTAATGCGGATAGATGTACCTGCATGCGAATTTTCCAATCATCAAATTTCTCTAAGGAAAACAATAAGTTTTGGGCAAAAGCCATATCTCTTTTCATCATCTTGATTTTTCGAGATCTGTCTAACAGTCAAAGTTGACTCAAATAGTCAACTGCTCTGATACCAATTGTTGGTCCCGATAGGGTAGTGAAAGTCTAGAGGGGGGGGGGGGGGTGAATAGACTTTCAAGCTTTTTAAAATTAAATAACTCTTTAGTAACTTCAACTCTAAGTAACAAGTAAATAAAGTAAGTTTGAACTGCACAACGGAATAATAGTATGTAAAGAGTTATGCCCAACCAATAATTTAAATCTGCATGTAAGATGGGTACAGATGATATGTAAAGTGACAGAGATATCTTGAATATATAAAGGAGATGGTGCACTCAATATATAATAATAATATTCAAGATTGTAAATAAATATCGTGTCACGTCGACCGTGTAACGGACGTTACATGCAACACGTCAAACTTGCTCAGAATAATTCAATATTTAAGCTCTAGAAGTTTGAGTCACATGCATACGTGAAAAAACACTAAACCCGAACGATTAAGATTGACTGTGAATAGTAAACGGGTTAGTCGGATAAGATAGATAAATAGAGCAAATTATGTAAGTGCGGTATGTAAATGAGAGAGGCAATTTATAGTGATTCGGAAGCGGCGTTATCTTCCTAGTCCACTTTACTCCATTCACTTCTAGGAGTAATTCACTATTTTCCACACACAGTTACAATAGTGAATAAGCGCTACACAAGCACTTCTTCCGGATGTCTTGCATACAGCTACACCCAACTCAGAGTGTCTCGCACAGAGCTACACTCAACTCCGAGTATTTCGCACACAGCTATACTCAACGCTAACTAAGTGTCTTGCACATAGCTACACTTAGCAACTACGAGTGTTTTGCACACAGCTACACTCACTAGAGTATTTTGCACACAGCTATACTCTTTCTACAATTACAAATACAAAGGTAATTGTATCTCTCTCCATCTAGATTTGAGACTCTTCAGACTAAGTCTCTAAGAATATTTGAGCACTTGAACTTTTTAATTTTGCACTTTGTTTATCCGTGTGTATTGCACCTCTATCTCTCTTCAAGTCTTCATGGCTTTTTATAGGCAATCAAATATATCTGTTGGAGTGGTATAATTTGATATTTGAAATTTGAATCTTCATAGCCTGATATTGTTGACAATAGTAGATCTTCAATTTTGATTTGATTGTCAACTTGCCTGATAAAATAATATTTTATCTCAACTTGATTTTCAAGTTGTTTCTAAAATATTATTTGTTGTTGTCAATTTGAATATCCAACGAATCTTTGAATTAAATTCATCTGATAGAATTTATTTCTAGGATAAGTGTTTATATTCATGTCTTCATAAATATTTTTCCGTTCTGATCAAATATCTTCAGGCAATTTTGGACTCTTGTGGCATGTGGGCTGATCCAAAATAAATTCCTTCGAATTTATTCATTTTCTGAACATCTTGCTTCTTTGCCACATTGTGCTCCTTTGACTTGGGCACTTCTTGCTTGTTTGAGTTGAACATTGTGCTCTTTCTGATTTGGTCACATTGTGCTCCTTTGAACACATCGTGCTTGTTCACATTGTGCTCTTTTAGAACATTGTGCTCTTTTTCAGACATTGTGCTCCTTGGGCACATCTTTCTTGTACACATTGTGCTCCTTTGGAACATTGTGCTTGTCCGCATCGTGCTCCTTTAGGAACATTGTGCTTCTTTGAAAACTTGACATGTAAAAAATAAGTCCTTGGGGGGGGGGGGGGGGGGGGGGAATCAATCTCGGGTGTGATCGTTTTGAGTAAGGACTTCTACTATTTTGTCGTTAGGCTTATCCGGTCATTTCTTGCAACGCCATTCCTTTATGCTTCTTTCTCGGATGAATACTCGTAGGACCAAAATTAATTTCCCAAATTAATTTTGTTCTTCCTATGGTAGATTCCTTTTTACTCGATATTCTGATTTATGATGCTTATACTAAAAGACCTAAATACTAAGGGGATCTAAAGTACATTTGCCTCATCAAAACTTACAAAAATATTCCTATCACGATCCGACAGATTTATCATCTAACGCGGTGTATTCCCACGTTACGAGGTTGGAGACTGCTCGCCAGGCTTGGAATCCTGGTTAGGGGGTGTGCACACTAAAAGTACGATACCTGATGAGCAAGCAAGAAAGAAAGATAAAGAACTAAGAGAGTGGTTATGTGAGCGAGTTGAGTATGTGGCCGGCTAGATTGCCGAGCCGGTTAGGTCCATTCACGATTCGAGAAGACCTACCTCCCCACGAGTTAGAGGTTCCGTAGCTACGGATGTGGCGGATGCATGAGATTGCACCGTACGCTAGGGCTTCGCTGCGGCGGAATACCTGCCTTGCACAAGAAGAGAAACGAGAAGTATGAGAATGTTTGAGCAAGTAAGAAATCGAGTCAAGAGACTCAAGAGAAAGAAAGTGAGTCATTGCGACTCTAAGAAAGAAAGAGCAAGTGAGTCCTTGTGGCTCTAAGAAACCTCCATAGAAAAGTATTCTATTTACAAATGAGTGTGTAAGTATACTTATTCTATAGCATTTTATTGCACTTGAGTATAGTTTGCACGAGATTGCATAATGAGAATGTTTAATTTGCATGAAATTGCATATCGAGAATGTTTGCATGAGATTGCATATTGAGAATGATTACCCGAGATTGTATATTAAGTATGATTGCCTTAGTTGCATATTGATGTATGATATTTCTAGTTTGCATGATGAGAACTTGAAACATTAATTTCATATTAATTGATAGTACGGAATTCCTTGATAAGTTTACGTGTTAGCATGTAATTGTTATTGAAATGTTATACAGGATTGAGATTGGATAAGTTAAGTATGCGATAGTATGAGCATGTTGTTAGGTTGATATCGTTGAAGTATGCTTATTTGATATTTTAGGTTGTGAGCATGTAGAAAGCTTTGTGGTTTATATCAAGGTTTTGTCTAAGTGATTGAGATTGCTTAATTTGAGAATGTGAACAAATGTTTTTCCAAAGTATATACTGTAGTATTTTACGGGGTTGAGTGGAGTAATACATAGCTTCGTGCTAACGGGTGTTTTCTACTTGTCTATTTGCAAAACCCCTTTCAGGTGCGCCCTGTGACACCTCGTAATCCGAATTCTATTAAGGGATTAATTGAGTAATTAATCCTAATCCAATTGATAATTTAATTCCTTAAATTCCTGAAAATTCAATAGTCGGGGACTAGTAATTGACTAGTCAACCCAAAGTCAAGTGTTGTACCTAAAGCTTTGAGAGTAGTTCCCTTGTTCCCTTACACCTCTTCATTTTAGTAAAAGTAATAAAGACATTTCGACTTATGTTAGTAATGCAAGCTAACCTAGAAGACACCCCTCATTCTTTCCCTTACACATTCTACACTTGAGCTCCTCCTTCTCTCTAAAAGTTAGATAGCTTTTCTTCCAAGCCAAGTTGGAGCTTTACCAAATCCTCAAATTTTATCTCCAAGATTCCACATTTCCTACCTTTGAGCATCTAGGAGGGTAAGATCTATGTTTATCTTGTGTTTTTAGTGTTTTCTAAGGTGTCTTTCCTTAAAGATAGAATCATTATGATCTTTTGGTGTGTTCTTGAAGTGGGTGTGGAAGGTGAACCTTATTAGGAGCTTGGTGAAGTGTTAAGTGAAGGTTTTTGTCTACATGAGGTAACCCATGCTCTACAAAATCTATTTTGCTTACCTATATGATGATTTATTGGATTCTACATGTGTTTTGCTATGAAATGTGAGTGTTTATGCATTGTCTTGTGAGAATGCATATCTAGAGCTTGTTATTGGGGTTCTTGTGTGCCATTGCTTGGCTATTCCTTTGATTCAAGTCATTTTGTTGTATTTGGTGAGATTTGGCATGTTTTGGACTTGAATTTGAGCTTGGAGTTGAAAATCCCCGAAGGGATTATTTTGGTACAGGGTGTGTACCCGCGGGCGGAACGGCGGGCAGTGGCCTACCCGCCTCCCCACCCGCGGGGTACAAGGCCTCGGGAAGGGGGTTCCCGCGGGCGGAACCACGGGTGGAGGTCCACCCGTGGCTCCACCCGCGGGTACGTATATGGTGTTGTTCGGGGATTTGCTCCCCGTGATATTTTTGACTCGGTATTTGGTCTTTTGACTTTAAAATGTTCTTTTGTGGAACTATTTGAGAGTCTTCTTGATGTTTCGTATGTCTAGAACTATATGGTAGGATTCCATGTAGGTTTTGGTTTCTTGAATCGTGCTAAGTGTTCAACATTGTGATTCGTTGAACCGTGATGAGTCTTGTGTGTTATTCGGAACTACATTTGGTTTACCCGTTTGATAAGCAAGCTAGTTCGTTGTTTAAATGCTAGCGTGTGGGTTGTTTGTCCTTTCCTATTGTTTTGATGATGACTTGTGTTTATCATCGTTGTTGTTGGACTGTGATCCATTCCTTGATTGAGTATGGTTTCATATCTTCGTTGTGATCCGTTGATTGATTCCTGTTGTGGTGTGGTATGTGTGGCTGTACCTGGATTGCACGATTAATGGTATGGGACAATAGTCACCAAGGTACGACAGTTGTCCTCGTGGTGGCCATGACGCGATTTTGGAGTTTGTGACCTATGTGTAAGGTTCACGTATTTCTTGGGTGGCATGTGTTGCCGTGTGTGTGATCGGTACCCTCGTGTACTATGAATCGGTGGTCTTGTTGGTGGTCGTTGGTGGGGGATGACGGTCCCATGAGGGAAAAGGTTGGACTTGGATGTACAGGGGTCCTGGAGGTAATGGTTGGAACTAGACATAAGGTTGGGGGTAGCCATAAGGTTGGAACTGGGCATAAGGAAGGCATCTCAATTCGTGATGGGTGATGTCACAAAGGTTTGTGTAGCCGTTGTTGTGTGTTTCTCTATTTGTGACATGTGTTGTCACAAAGGCAATGTGTTGCCAATGGTTGTGTCCTTATTCTCTTGTGTTTTGCATGTCGGGTGTTAATCTACTGTGTGATGGTAGATTATGCATTGAGCCGTTTTTGTGAGTCGTTATTGCTTCTTGTCATATTGGGATGTGTTCCGTTATCTTTATTGCGAGTGCATAGAGTTTTGTGTTGATCTCTACCTTGGCTTTTGAAATTGATATATACTATATCCCGTTTCGCAAATGATTTTGTATACATAAAAACTATCTACATATGATATTTCACATGTATTGGTGGGTTCCCAACATCATTCGCTGACCAGGCGTCGTCCCATATATATATCTGTGTTTCTTTCAGGTGCTGATTAGATGATGGCGCGGTCTAGAAGCTGTTAGAATAGATCCCCTTTTCTTTATGATGATTTGGGCCTGCGTGCCTTTGATTAGACTTTAGACGTTATGTCATGGACTTTGCTTTTGGGATTGATAAATTATGTTGCAGATGTTTACGCCTGTCGTTCACCGTTGTGTGAGCGTGGCATGACACTCTATGTTTTCCATTTATTTCATATCTAGTTTTCCGCTGTGTATGTTTTATGGTTAGTTTATCTGCGTGTTTAAGGTTTAATTTGGTATGGAAACCGGGGGTGTTACAGTTGGTATCAGAGCCTAGGTTTGAGCCTAGGATGGTAGAGTCTAGACTTCTAAGTGGCTAAGTGTGGTTTGAGACCTTAAGGCGACCATAAGAATCTAAGTATTTAGTCTTAGGATTTCCTAGGATGCGCGGTGAGCTGAACGTTGTTTGCTTGTTTGTTGTCTTGTTGGTAATCGTGTTGTTGTTGTAGAAGCTTGCGATGCCTCCTCTGCGCGTACTACGGAGACCCCGAGGAATGAGCAGCTCGCCCAGAACCTACAGCAGTTGACGCAGACTATGCAGACTCTTAGTGAGGCGTTGCTGAACAACAACCATCCCGTGCCACCTCCTCAGCATTCCGGGCATAGGGGCATGGGGCGTCTCGTGTGGGTCACAGACCACTGACCTTCGTGGGTGAGGAAGACCCGGTTGTCTTGGAAGAGTCGATGAGAACATTTGATAATATCTTTTCGGTTGTTGGTTGTCCGGAAGAGCGAACGGTAGAAGCCGCGACCAAGCTTTCAAGCCAAGAATGCAACGTCTCCAACCCAAGGACCCAATCGAGCGGAGCATTGAAATCAAGCCAAGACGTTCCTGTGTCGTAGATGTGGGAAGGTGCATGCTGGTCAGGACTGTCATGGTCAAGCGTTCCGGTGTTTTCGTTGCAGAGATAGCGGTCACAAGGTTACCGAGTGCCCTCAGCAAGCCAACCAAAGGGCCTTGCCGCCACCCCCAGGAGCCGGAGGAGCAGTAGGAGGTAGCTCGAGCCGTGGAGCGGCCGAGGCCAGGCCATCGGGGAGAGTCTTCGTGATGGGGCGATCACAGGTAGAGACCGATGGCTTAGTTGAGGAGGAGCTAGCAGGTAATATTTTTCTTGCCTACCCTTGTCTTTAGAATGCGTCTTGTTCATTGTTTCCTTGGTGTGTTGCCTTGTTTTCTTTGGTTGTCTGTTGGAGTTGTCTCGTTATCCTTGTTATGTTTTCCTCTTTGGTGAATGATTCTTTTGGACTTAAGTGTAAGCCCTTCTTGATGAATGATTCTTTTAAGTTGTAAGTGCAAGCCTTTCTTAGAGATAGTTGTTCATCCCTAAGATGAGTCATGCTTGGATTAAGTCCATAATCTTTGCACATGTATAATTTGCAACCTTCCCTTCTTGTGAACCACTTAATTTTTCCTTAAGTATTCTTTGAGTTTGGAATAGAAAATCCATAAAAATCCTTTCTTGTGACAATCATTATTGTGTGGACCATATTTTGTCAGCTGTAAAATAATGTACACTCAGTACAAAAAATAATGTACATTCAGTACAAAAATAATGTGCATTAAGTACAAAAATAATGTACATTGTATTCAAGGGATTTACATTATTTTTGTTCTGAGTGTACATTATATTGTATAATGTACATTCAGTACAAAAATAATGTACATTGAGTATATTAAAAATGTACTTTTTTGTTATGGTCCACACAATAATTTGCCTTCTTGTGAAGCCTAAAAGACACGTAAACTTTTATTTGCAAGCTTTGAGTTTTGAACCCTGATGTACCATTTGCCAACCCAACCCTTTAACCACTTGAGCTAATTATGTTTCTTAGAACTTACCCAATTTTAATTCCATCTAAACCATAAATTCTCACTTTACCCAAATCCCCAAATTAAATCATATCTTTTTCCCAATTTTTCCCAAATCCCTAAATTCCCAAAATTTTCATTTCTCCCTCCCCTCTCCCTACCCGTGGAGTTCAGCCGGACCACACCCCTCCCTCAACCCGTCGCCACCACCTGCCGCCCGTCGTCACCCCGTCGCCGCCGAGGACCAAGCCGCCGCCGCCTGTCGCCGCCGTCGACCGAAGATTCGCCGTCGACCTGCTGTGTTGCCGTGAACCCGAGAGAGCAGCGAGAGAGTGAGAAGCAGCGAGAGAAGAAGAAGAAGTAGGGGAGAAAAGTCTTGGGTCCTTTTTTTTTTTTAGTTTTGGGTCATCTTCAATAATGCCTAGGAGGTCAAGTTTGGCAAGGAAAGCGGAATGGGTGGATGCCCATTATCTCGTTCTTGAAGGTAAAGCTTTTGACCCGGAATCTTTCTCTAGTTCTATGTTGGATATGCTTAGATATCAAGGGTTTCTTGATGGGTTCCTCGCCATAAGGGCCGATACATACCCAAGTTTTGTTAAGGAATTCTATCGTCACATGGTTGTGACAAAGGATGGTGGTAAGCTTGAAATTACCTCTAAGGTGAGAGGCGTGGAAGTGGTTTTGTCAGAAAAGAGGCTAGCTCAGCTTTTGAGTTTATCTACTTCGGGAGTTGCTCAGTACAGTGGTAACTCGTGGATTAGTACGGATACCATGGGGTACCGGGACTATTTGAGTTATTTGTTGGGTCGCACGAGTGGTTTCACTCAAGCTTCAAGACCGGAGAAAAAGTGGTTGTCCGCCGAGCAAAGGATTTTGGTTATGCTTGTGTCAGATTGCTTGTTGCCCAATAACAACAAAAGTCGGTTGTTGGGAAAGTTGGAGTGCACCTTTCCTTTTTGCCTTAAGAACATGGTAAAGTTCAATCTACCGGCTTTAATGTTGAAACATATGGTCTTTTGTCGTGATCACAACCGAAAGAGCCTACCATACGGTATGGTGTTCAGCTGGATTCTTGTCAAGAAGGGTGTGAGCGTTGATGGTTGTACCCTGAAGCCCGTGGGGAAAATGGTGTTGGATGCCATTAATCTGTGAAGTTGCAACTTATTTCAGTTGTACGATGGTGATTATATCACTCTTGAAGAGGTTGCTAGGAAGTCTCCCGAGGAAAGGGATGAGTTGGTTGCTGAGCTCGAGATTCCTGTTGGAATGTTGAACCTTGCTGTCCAGAGCCTGGGAGGTGATGTAGAGGACGAGGGTGAAGCAGACCAGGAAGAGGAAGTGGAAGCGCCAGAAGCTGCCGAAGCCGAGGAAAGTGACTCCGAGAGTGATGAAAACCAAAGGAGAAGAGAAGCCCGAACCAAACGGGAGCACGATGCTATGACGCACGAGGAGCGTGTGGTCACCTTGCTACGTCAGCAGAACCAAATGATTGAAGAAGGCTTCGCTTTCATGAAGACGCGGTTTGTTGCCGTTCACCAGAGGCTAGGTCAGATTGAGGCTAGCTCAAGCCGAAGAGGAGGAGACGGCGAAGGGTCTGAGGAGAACACCGACGGATCTGAGAGCGAGTCGTTCTAGCTCAGTGCTGTGGTAACCCCGTTCACCCATTTTCCTTAGCTTGTGCTATCTTTTAGTTGTTGCTACCGTTGCTAGTTGTTGTGGTTTGCTTCGTGTGTTTGCTTTGCTTGCTTCTTTGGTTGGTTTGTTGGTTTGGTGGTTCGTGTTAGGAGTTTGAGGGTTAGACCTTTGGTGGTTGAATAAAATTTGGTGGTTGTGTTTGGTTTAGAGTTTGATATGCTCATTATCTCCGTTGATTATTTCTTTCCAACTCTTGAATGTCATGACTTCTTGCTTATGTTTGGTACCTTTTTGAATCCTTTGAGTATTAAACCAAATATGGATGTTCTTGACACTCTTGTCACATTGATGTTCCATTTCATCGTTTGATCAAATTCGTCGTACCCAAGCTTCAGGGACGAAGCTTCTTTGAAAGGGGGAGAGGATGTGACACCCCATAATCCAAATTCAATTAAGGGATTAATTGAGTAATTAATCCTAATCCAATTGATAATTTAATTCCTTAAATTCCTGAAAATTCAATAGTCGAGGACTAGTAATTGACTAGTCAACCCAAAGTCAAGTGTTGCACCTAAAGCTTTGAGAGTAGTTCCCTTGTTCCCTTACACCTCTTCATTTTAGTAAGGGTAATCAAGACATTTCACCATATGTTAGTAATACAAGCTAACCTAGAAGACACCCCTCATTCTTTCCCTTTCACTTTCCAAACTTGAGCTCCTCCTTCTCTCTAAAAGTTAGATAGCTTTTCTTCCAAGCCAAGTTGGAACTTTACCAAATCCTCAAAGTTTGTCCCCAAGATTCCACCTTTCCTACCTTCAAGCATCTAGGAGGGTAAGATCTAAGTTTATCTTGTGTTTTTAGTGTTTTCTAAGGTGTCTTTCCTTAAAGATATAATCTTTATGATCTTTTGGTGTGTTCTTGAAGTGGGTGTGGAAGGTGAACCTTATTAGGAGCTTGGTGAAGTGTTAAGTGAAGGTTTTTGTCTACAAGAGGTAACCCATGCTCTACAAAATCTATTTTGTTTACCTATATGATGATTTATTGGATTCTACATGTGTTTTGCTATGAAATATGAGTGTTTATGCATTGTCATGTGAAAATGAATATCTAGAGCTTGTTAGTAGGGTTCTTGTGTGCCATTGCTTGGCTATTCCTTTGATTCAAGTCATTTTGTTGTATTTGGTGAGATTTGGCATGTTTTGGACTTGAATTTGAGCTTGGAGTTGAAAATCCCCGAAGGGATTATTTTGGTACAGGGTGTGTACCCGCGGGCGGAACCACGGGTGGAGGTCCACCCGTGGCTCCACCCGCGGGTACGTATATGGTGTTTTTCGGAGATTTGTTCCCCGTGATTCTTTTGACTCGGTATTTGGTCTTTTGACTTCCCAATGTTCTTTCGTTGAACTATTTGAGCGTCTTCTTGATGTTTCGTATGTCTAGAACTATATGGTAGGATTCCATGTAGGTTTTGGTGTCTTGAATCGTGCTAAGTGTTCAACATTGTGATTCGTTGAACCGTGATGAGCCTTGTGTGTTCTTCGGAACTCGTTTGGTTTACCCGTTTGATAAGCATGCTAGTTTGGTGTTTAAATGCTAGCGTGTGTGTTGTTTGTCCTTTCCTATTGTTGATGATGACTTGTGTTAATCATCGTTGTTGTTGGACTGTGATTCATTCCTTGATTGAGTATGGTTTCATATCTTCGTTGTGATCCGTTGATTGATTCCTGTTGTGGTGTGGTGTGTGTGGCTGTACCTGGATTGCACGATTAGTGGTATGGGACATTAGTCACCAAGGTACGGCAGTGGTCCTCGTGGTGGCCATGACGCAATTATGGAGTTTGTGACCTTTCTGTAAGGTTCACGTATTTCTTGGGTGGCATGTGATGCCGTGTGTGTGATCGGTATCCTCGTGTACAATGAATCGGTGGTCATGTTGGTGGTCGTTGGTGGGGGACGACGGTCCCATGAGGGAAAAGGTTGGACTTGGATGTACATGGGTCCTGGAGGTAATGGTTGGAACTAGACATAAGGTTGGGGGTAGCCATAAGTTTGGAACCGGGCATAAGGAAGGCATCTCAATTCGTGATGGGTGATGTCACGAAGGCTTGTGTAGCCGTTGTTGTGTGTTTCTCTATTTGTGACATGTGTTGTCACAAAGGCAATGTGTTGCCAATGGTTGTGTCCTTATTCTCTTGTGTTATGCATGTCAGGTGTTAATCTACTGTGTGATGGTAGATTATGCCTTGAGCCGTTATTGTGAGTCATTATTGCTTCTTGTCATATTGGGATGTGTTCCCTTATCTTTATTGTGCGTGAATAGAGTCTTGTGTTGATCTCTATCTTGGCTTTTGAAATTGATATATACTATATCCCGTTTGGCAAATGATTTTGTATACATAAAAACTATCTACATATGATATTTCACATGTATTGGTGGGTTACCAGCATCATTCGCTGACCGGGCGTCGTCCCATATATATATCTGTGTTTCTTTCAGGTGCTGATTAGATGAGGGCGCGGTCTAGAAGCTGTTTGAATAGATCCCCATTTCTTTATGACGATTTGGGCCTGCGTGCCTTTGATTAGACTTTAGACGTTATGTCGTTGACTTTGCTTTTGGGAGTGATAGATTATGTTGCAGATGTTTACGCATGTGCATTCACCGTTGTGTAAGCGTGGCATGACACTCTACGTTTTCCATCTATTTCATATCTAGACTTCCGCTGTGTATGTTTTATGGTTAGTTTATCTGCGTGTTTAAGGCTTAATTTGTTATGGAAACCGGGGGTGTTACAGGCCCAGCTCTTGAGAGTGCTCGAGTTAGACTAGTGTAGTTAGTCGCTATGTAGTCTAAACTCTTGATCGATTATTGATGTTTTTGGGATTTGGATGTAGATACTTGTTATTTTGTTTGGTGATAGACACCGGGGTACTTATTTCCCCAAGTTACTTTAATGTAGTAAATTTCGGATGTTAGTTTGTCTTGATGTTTAGTTTTACCCTTAGCCTGCGCAATCACCATGGGAAGGTGGTTGTGGCGGTGACATTCCAACTAAGTTTGTTAATCAAGTTTGCTCTTTCGCTGCTTAGTTTATCTTAATTTGGTTTTAGAACATTAATTAAATTTAAGAAAAGTGGGGTGATACACGGAGGTCCAGCGGCGGGTAACCGGCGGGTGGTCCACCACCCACCCGTTGGAATGTGGTGGCGCGACGGATCGTTTTCCCCCGATTGATGTTTCCCCGTGTCCCGTTGTGCCCCATTGTACCCCGTTTGATGTTTATGAGTCTCATTTGATGTTTTGAGTACTGTTCTAGGAATCTATGTGTAATGCATATCGTTGCTATTATACCATGGTTGTTATTGTTGATTATATGTTTATTGATTGAATGATGATGAGTGTTGTGATCATTGCGCAATGATGGTTGAGACTAATGATGATGAGATTGTGATTTGGTGGAAATGAATTGTTGGCGGATAGCACAACGAGTGCTCGGTTATCGTGCTAAAGACACGGACCACCCCTTAGACTTGCTGGTTAAAGGCTTGGGTCAGGGTAAAAGCCCCGTGGTGCCATGTCAGAGCTATACACGCTGACCCCATGGTAGCAGTGCTAGAGGCACGGACTATGTGAATGGCACTTCAGTGTTACCATGTTGGTGGACTTGTTGGTGGTTTCGGTGTGGGGCATGTAGTTGCTCCGGAGGAATAAGGATGGTGATATAAGGGTGGCTTGGAGGTACAGGTTGGAACTGATATAAGGATGGAGAGGAGTAATGGTTGGAACTTGGTATAAGGTTGGAAGATGGATTGTGTGCTTTGATGTGTACTTGCTAATTGATTGTTACTGGATCCCATTGTTGCCTTTAATTGCTATTTATGAGCATACTTGTCTAGTATTCCTTCTAAGCGTAGGATGTATGCTAGTATCTCTATAATATTCAAAATGTTGCCTTATTGATGGTGTTTCGAGTTTTGATAATGGTTTTAAAGCTAGAGTTGCTCAGGATTATATATGTATTCCAGTTTCAAAATGGTTTTTCTTATATCTACCTATATTGTACTCAACGCGTGGAGTGGGTTACCAACATTATTCGCTGACGGTTGTTACACCGTATGTTTTTCAGGTACAGATCTGTAGTTTCGGAGCGCGTTTGACGGACTCGTGGATTTAGCTTAGTATTAGTTAGATGACCTGTGAGCCCTGAATTGTATTGTGGATGATAGTTATAGTTTTTGTTCTGTTTGGTTAGTCTAGCCTGTCCATCTAGGTTCTCAAACCTAGATGTGGCATAGCACCCCGATACTTATGTTGTTTGTTCCACTTTATTTGGATGAATAATGATAGATTTGCCTTTATTTCATAAGCTTTAAATGTTTTAAAAATTAGGGGTATTATAGTTGGTATCAGAGCCTAAGTTCGACCCTGGGTTAATTCCTTTAGGAAAAGACTTTAAGATATTGAACTTGAATTGTAGGAGTTTAAGTACTTCGAACTTAAGAATCTTAGGACGTGCGGTGAGATTGTGAGTTTATTGCTTTCAGTTATGTTTCATATACTTGCTCTTTGTTTAGCTTATATTCTTTGAGTTAAGGCGCCGCGCCAGGTAAGGGTGGAAGTAGATTATTTTGCCTCCGTAACAGGGTGGTGTGCACTACCTGGTACGTTGCCTCATTCTAGTTACCACTAAAGACTTGATAAAGACCGTGACTAAGAAAGGAGACTTGGGTGTTTGTTAAAGCAAGGCGGCTAAGATGTGGTGTCTGCATCTGGACATAAGGTCAACTCGAAGAAGTTAGACTGCCCTACTCGCGACCTGGAGACAGCTACTACAAATCCTTGTTCTGACAAGTGGCGTGCACCTCCGGGTAAGTTGATTTATCTCGATACGTTAAAGTTACAGCCACGGCAAAAAGGGAAGAGAACTAGGACGCCAATTAAATGCAAGGAAGTGAAGTGACGCATGAACAGCGCCTTTGCTTAATCTTTGGTGCGAGGTAAGTATATCGCGTTGTCTTGTGAACCCTTTTCCTCAACTTAAAATATCATTCGCCCTTGAATCCTCGCCTCTTGATATTCCTAATTGTTGAAACCCCTGCCTCGAATCCTTGAAAGCAATTAAACACCCGTTATGCCTTTACTTACCCTTTGTTGTATCTAACTTATCCTTGTAAACCTTAAAATCTTTATGAGCTTGGAATCATTGACATTGCTCTAATTTTGTATCCCTCTCTTTCGAACCCTTGCTAAAACCCTACAAGTGGTGTAAACCCATTGCTTTGTCTAAATGGCGTGAGGGCTGATGCTTATTAGGCTGGTGTTAGGATAGTTGTTAAAAAGGACTCGGCATGTTAAGTAGAGGCGGCGGACGCTAGAAAGTTCCGTGCACTAAGCTTCACTGTAATAAAGATCTTACTTTGGAATGAGGACCTTGATGGTTTTAAGGCACCGTAAGAAGTACATGCGACTCACAAAATCGCCAAACGTCATGTGACGTCGAGAGCAGTTAACCAAATGCATTTCAAGAAAGAGAAAGGCATCACTAAGCATTTGGTCGCTAAAGGATTAAACGGGACCGGACGACAAGCCAAACTTCAAGAAAGACCAAGAGGGCTTGTCGTTAACCAAGACAAGGAAAAGGCAAAAGATTGTATTACAGCCATCTACCTTATGTAGATTTCAAGATTGCCAACTGTGAACGAGACGCGACCTATTGAGCGATAAATAAGGGCATGCATGAATCCTTGGGGAAAGGAACCATGGATCGCCTCAAGGTGTTGACCTTGGTAAATGATTTAAACCCACGTCTCGTTTTCAATAAAGGTATTATCGATTGCGTTAGTTGAGAAGTTACAGTTGAACCCTACGATTCAACCATGGCTATCGTTCGAGTATTCAAAGGACTCCTTCAAGATCTTTTTGTGAAGAGAAAGAATGCTGAAACCTATGGTACAAGCCCATTCCAGTCACGATCTTTTTGTTTACCTTACCAAAGGTCCCCGAATCCGTGAAGAATAAAGGAGACATCCTTTCCGCCCAAGAAGAACAAAATAAGACGACCAGAGTCTAAGGACATTTCTTATCATAAGATTTCGTGCATCCATTCTAGGGTCGTATGTTTAAGGGAAGTGTAGGGAACACTTTGGTATCAAGACCTCAATTACTTAAGGGTCAAACAATGAAGTAAAACAACTCTTAAGGACCGCCAAGTCATTTCGCAACAAGAATCAATAACCGATTGCATTCCAAGAAGGAGGGAAGCGTGCTAAGAGCTTTCGCTACTAGATGCATCACCAAAAGGGCGCAATAAGCCAAATTTCAGGAAGGACATGAAGTTGTGCTAAGAATTTCATCTACCAAGGAAGAGATGAAATTCAATAAATCGAGGAAACCAACCCGAAGCTCCTTGATCCTTAAGGAATCTCAGCAAGAATCGGGAGTTGAGGCCTAAGGATTGGCTTTGCTAACCGACTAGGTCAAGAATTTTGAGCATTTTGGGGAAAGTATGCACGGAATTCATCACGCGAATTCCCTCAAAAGCGGTAAAGATGGATAAGACTTTATCTTGGGTAGGAAAGATCAACAGAAATCTTAGAGACAGGCGGTGCCATGTCTAAAGAAAAAGGACCATCAGTTCGTCGTTATGTCATAATCGAAGCTTCAAACAAGAATAATCGCTCGAAGACGAGAATCCTTAACCCTATTCTAGCGGAAGACCTTTCCTTTCCTTGTCTATCGAATACTGTTTCGTTGAGGAACCCATTTTCCCCTTTTAGACCTCATTCTTGATCTGTCATTTTAAATGATTCCGTACAAGGTGACAACCTTATTTCCTAAATTAAAACTTTGAAATCATTGATCCTACTCCTAATTAACCTTGTTCAATGAAGAAGGACCCGTAAGAATCCTAGACATGAAAATAAAAGAACTCGCAGGAAGACCGTGAAGATGGTCAAGGTCCTTTGGTCCAACCATGAGACCGAAGAAGCAACTTGGGGACTGGAAAGTACAATGAGGGAGCGCTATCCCAACCTGTTCACTCATGGTACCTTAGTTTAAACCTAGACTATGTGGTTTAGAATAAGTCTCGTTACGTCTAAGCTTCGGGGACGAAGCTTGTTAACACCCCGTGATAAGATCTTCAAGCCCGGATTAATTATGTAATTAATCCAGCTAAGAATAGTCAAAAAGGATTAAATTTAATTAGAATCTCCTTAATTAATTAATAAGGTCCACAATGGACCATGGACTCTTGTCTATATTAAAGACCTTAAACGTGCTAGGAATAAAGAGAGTAAACCTTCTGCTATTCAGATTCTAATTAGGAATTCTAGACCTATATATCTGTTAGGAATAAAGAAAGTAAACCCTTTACTATTCGAATTCTAATTAAGGATCCTCGACTCTATAAATAGGGATTAGAAAGCAATTAGAACAATTACCACCCATAGTTATATTACACGAAATTATTCCCAAGAAACTAGGCGAAGAGATTTCCCACCACCAAACCTACGGAGATCAATCGGAGGGAAATCTTAGAGAAGAACCTTAGTAGCTAAGGAAGGATTAATTAAGGCTAAGAAGTAACCCATGTCTTACAAAACCTATTTTCCTTGCTATTGTTGATTGATTGGCTTCGTCGGTTGATTGAATGCGTGATTTTGATTGTATATCTTGTTAGAGCTTGTCTTTAGGTTTATATGGTGAATTATTTCTATTCTTGATATTCTTCATGGCCCTGTATGGTTATTGGTCTGATCTTGTATTTAATTGTGTCTAGAGCATGTCCCTAGGGTTTATATCGTGAATCTCGTGTTGTGATGTTCTTGGTATTCTTGGGTGGGTTTATGCATGTTCGGGTGTTGATTCTAGTTTTAGACTTGTCTTTAGGGCTTTGCATATAGATTTCTTGATGTTCTTGAGGTTCCGGATGCTCCCGAACCGTTATGTGATTGATGTCGGGTCTTGGCATGTTTAGGAATTCTGTTAGAATGCAATTCGAATGATTCTTGGTTCAATCTTTGTTAGTCGAATCCGTGTTGTTGCTGATACGTGTTGGAATGTGTTTGGACATGGTTTTGGGTTCCATGAACGAACCCAGAACTGGTTTTCTACATTCGTACCAGTGGGGGGTAGTTGGGGGGGAACGAGTCCATACCACTTACCCGCTGCCCGGTTTGCCCAGTTCCAGCGGGCAACCGGCGGGCAGTGATTTGCCCGCCGGGCACCCGCTGGAATAACGGCTGCCCAGCGGCGGGTGACTGGTGGGTGGTCCACCACCCACCGCCCACCCGCTGGATTGTAGTGGCGCGGCGGATTGTTTTCCCGCGTTTGATCTTTCTTCGTGTCCAGTTGTGCCCCGTTTGATGTTTATGAGTCTCGTGTGATGTTTTGAGTTCCGTTCTAGACATCTATGTGTAGTGTGTATCGTTGCTATTATACCTTGGTTGTTATTGTTGATTATAAGTTGATTGATTGAATGATGATGGGTGTTGTGATCATTGCGCAATGATGGGTGAGACTGATGATGGTGATATTGTGATTTGGTGGAAATGAATTGTTGGCAGATAACACAACGAGTGCTCGGTTATCATGCTAAAGACACGGACCACCCCTTAGACTTACTGGCTAAAGGCTTGGGTCAGGGTATAAGCGCTGCGGTGCCATGTCAGAGCTATACGTGCTGACTCCTTAATTGGTAGCGGTGCTAGAGGCACGGACCATGCGAATGGCACTTCGGTGCTACGATGTTGGTGGACTTGTTGGTGGTTTCGGTGTGGGGCATGTAGTTGCTCCGAAAGAATAAGGAAGGCGATATAAGGGTGGCTTGGAGGTACAGGTTGGAACTGAGATAAGGATGGAGATGAGTAAAGGTTGGAACTTGGTATAAGGTTGGAAGATGGATTGTGTGCTTTGATGTGTACTTGCTAACTGATTGTTACTGGATCCCATTGTTTCCTTCAATTTCTATTTATGAGCTTACTTGTCTAGCCTTTCAAACGGAAGATGCATGCTAGTATCTCTATAATATTCGAAATGTTGCCTTATTGGTGGTGTCTCGAGTCTTGATCCTGGTTTTAAAGCTAGAGTTGCTCTGGATTATATATGTATTCCAGTTTCAAAATGGTTTTCTTATATCTACCTATATTGTACTCAATGCGTGGGAGTGGGTTACCAGCATTATTCGATGACGGTTGTTACACCGTATGTTTTTCAGGTACAGATCTATAGCTTTGGAGCGCGTTAGACGGACTTGTGGATTTAGCTTAGTATTAGTTAGATGGCCTGTGAGTCCTGAATTGTATTGTGGATGATAATTATAGTTTTTGTTCTGTTTGGTTAGTCTAGCCTATCCATCTAGGTTCTCAAACCTAGATGTGGCATAGCACCCCGATACTTATGTTGTTAGTTCCGCTTTATTTGGATGATTAATGATAGATTTGCCTTTATTTCATAAGCTTTAAATGTTTTAAAAATTAGGGGTGTTACATTACTGGTCATTACTCTCTCTCTCTCTCTCTCTCTCCCTCTCTATCTCTCTCTCTCTCTCTCACAAATGTTAAAATGGGTTAAAAAAAAATTTCGTTGAGCATACTCTATGAGACGTTAAAGTTACATTTCGGGTTACTTGAACGTATAGTGAAAAAGTTTTAAAATCTAACAAGTCTATTCACCCCATACTCTAGACTTGTTCCCCTAACCCTCTGAGACCAACACATAATTTTCTTCGTTGTATGCCCCTTGGGCCACTTTGTTTGGATTATGCATGCGTTCGAGCCTATTTTGTACACTCGAATTGTGTATGTCGCATGGGTTCTTATCCCCTAAATTTAACTTCGTTTTTCCATATTGAATATGCCTCTCTGACCATTTGTCCAAATTGGACAAGTATCAGAGGCCCTTATAATTTAATTAAGGGTGGCGCCTGGTCTCTCTCACTTTAATCACGTTGTTTGGGTCCCATTGGCCTGATGGGATTCTTTGTTCGAATCGCACAAGCCTCTGGGACCCTTATAATTTGAAGGGTGGAGCTTGAGCTCTCTCGCTTTAATCATGTTGTCCGGGCCGCATACGCCTCTTGTGAGTTGGGACCCTTTGTCTTAATCGCACAAGCCCCCGGGACCCTTATAACTAAATTAACGGTGACAGTAGAGCTGTCTCTCTTTAATCACGTACACTGGTCGAGTTGCCGCCTAGTTATAAATCTTTTAGTAATTAATAGGACTCATTTCTTTTCTCTTCCCTAATACTTTGCAAACCAAAACTTTTAGTTTTCAACCCTTTTGAACAATCAAATTCAATATATGCGCACAACACTGAATATGAAAGAAATTACCATCACACAACAAATTATTCTATAAAAATAAATTGTTTCAAAATATTTTGCATACTGTCATTTGTAGAAGCATTGTCCAAAGTCAAAGAAAAAAAATTTTCTTATTAATACCCCACTCTTTCAAACAAGTAAACACTTTCTTGGCTAACTCAATAGTTGTGTGTAGGGGCTCCATATGACAAAAAGAGGGCATCCTCATTAGTGGTTCTTGGGGTGGTTTTTGAGGAAACAATGCATATGTGGAGGAGAGAGGGTGGGGGAGAGAGAAGGGGAGAGGTCTTTGCTGAAGGAGCTTGATTTTTGTCAGCTATGTGGGTCTCACAAAAATGCAACAATTAAAGTTGTCTCGCGTGAGGCGCCAATCTCGCGCCTAGCGGGGTGCTTAAATCTTTATTTATTTGTTTTTAATTTTTTTTCTTTTTTCCCTTCCCTCCAATTTTCTCTTTCCTAGTCTCACAACTACAACTATTGGAGATGCTCTTACTATTCGACTTCCAATCCTTATCAACATAGTGAAGAATTAGGCAAATATAGCCTTCAATTGTATAGGCAAATCTCCAATCTATGTATAATGCAATCTCATCTATTGAATTGCAAAGGCATACATTAAGAAGAACGATAAGAAAGTTAAATAGTTGAAAGAAATGGACAATTATAACCTCATGAAAAAATTATTAAAAAAGAAATTTCTAATTATATAACATGAGGGACCAAATGTGGCACATTATATGTGTATACTATAAAGGCTCAGTTTATTTTTGCCCCTGACTTTTTTAGGCGGAATTTTTTTTAATTTGCATTTCTATTCTTGTACCTTGACAAAAGTCAGTCTATTTTGCCCTTGCATATGTGTTAACGTTGGTAGTAAGACAACTGTTTAGACAACAGATGTGATACTATTCCGGTGGTGGGGGCCTCCGTCTCAACGGTCATTTACTCAGTCATGTTTTGGCTATCACCTGTCGCCCATACTCATCTTACTTGAGTGGACTGATATTGAACAAAACTCATTTTTTTGTGTATTTTGTGGTTTTATATATCCTTTTTTCAATTTGATTTAGCTTGCATCTTACTTCATTCGTACTTGATTTATGAGATTTCAGCAGAGTTGTTGGCGAAATCTGTAAGCGACTGCTTTTGCATGTTTGCTTATTATGTTTTTGACCAGTCTATATATATTACAAATACATATTACATAACAAATAATTGATAATTGATAATTGATAATTGATAATTGACTTCAGTCTTACGCTGCTTCTCTTCTTTTGCTGGTCTAAACTCTGTAATATGAGGTATGCTTTGCTCTCTGTTATGTTTTTGGTTTCATATCGGTGTTCTGATTTTGTTTTCATTTACGTCGGCTGTTTAGTGTGGTTGACTATTTCTTCTGCATTCTATTTCTTGTTGTTGTTGCCATAATTGCTTTCATTTACACATTCCATTCCTCGTCATCGTTTGTACGCCATCGTATGTCGTTACTTATTTTGATTGGATCAGGCTCCGAAATCATTTGTACATCTTTTTTTTTTTTTTTCAATCTGTTTTGTTCTCTGTTCGGTTTGCTAAAAAATACACTACGATTATCTTCAAATCTGTCGCGGACTAACTGTTTGTTACTTTCTCCGTAGCTTTGTACGAAATCTCTATTCACAGTATTCGACTTATGTAAATTTAATGCATACGAAACATTCTACCGTTTATGGCACCTCATGTTGGGTTATTGTAATGACTTCTCAAGAATGTGTCTGTAAGCATTGAAAATTTAAATAATATTGTTGGACCATGGTGGATAATTGCTCATTAAATTAATTACTTTAATTAGGCTAATTGGACTAATATTTATTTAATTGGGTTAATTAAATGGCCCATTGAATAATTAATTAGTTTAATTACTTAATTAAATGTAATTGAATGTTGGATTGTTCGGTCCAAGTTGGTGGAATATTTAATTGAGTTGGACCAGGCTGCGTGGATGAATTGGGTTGCCTAATTAGCGGGCTTGACTTGGTCTTGGCCCACTAAAATTATATGTGGATTATATAATTTTGAGGAATTTGAATATTTGATATTATTTGGAAATTTATTGAAATCATGAACTTGGACGCAATGGTGTCCCGATACATTCCTTAATTTAATTAAAATAATTAAATTAAATTAAGAGTTATCCAAAGGATAGAGATGGTTAGAGATTTGTTCTCTACACTCACCACTATAAATAGTGGTTTCATTTTCAATAATTGGAGCTCTGGAAATCTGGATACCGAAGCTCTGCCAAAATCTCGGCAGGATATCGTCTGGAACACGCAACTGCGTATATCGTATATTGCGCTGAGGAATACACCATTTGAACATCGGAAGCCCTTCTTTGAAGATCAAGCTGCATATTAGCCCTTCATTGAAGAACAAGCTACATAACTCCGGTGGCCCTTCAGCGAGGAACTACTCCCAGTTCGGCATACTCCCGAACTCGACATACTTCCAGTTCAACATACTTTGAACTTGGCTTACTTCCAGTTCGGCACACTCCCGGGCCCGAACTTGGCATATTTCCAGTTCAGCATACTCTGGACTCAGCATACTTCCAACAAGGAACTACTTCAAGTTCAGCATACTTTGAACTTGGCACACTTCTAATTCGACATATTCCGAATTTGGCACACTTCCAACAGGCATACTTCTAGTAGAGAATCAGAGGACTTCTCCTATACAGAGATTGTACCCCTGCCATTTGATATATTCTTGATACTACTTGTAACCGATACGTTGACTTTTGAATATATATAATTCAAGTTTTTCGCGTTTACATATTTTGGCACGCCTAGTGGGATAGCTCTGCCTCTCATCTCTCTACTACTAATCTATCTCTACCTGCGCATCAAATGGCATCGAACAATCCCATGTTCAGGAGGACCTATGCCCAAGCTACTAAGTCCAAGTTTACGCCTGTAGCTAGCTCTGGCACTACCCAGAAACTCAAGGTCCGCTGACAAGGAACCGCGTAAAGGATTTGGGGGTCCAAGTGCCTGAACCTCAGTCCATGGCACGACGTGTAGTTCGAAGGCTTGACAAGGCCCCTGCTGCCTCAAAGGCAATTGCTTTTGCTGGAAGTCCACCTTCTCCCAAGGGAGCTACCAATGGTGGTAGTCCAACTTCTATGCAAGGGAACGCTAATAGCGGGAGCACTTCCCCCGTAACTCCGCCACATCCATTATGGAAGGCTGCACTTGAGTGGTCACATGTCTACAATGTCATGCTAGCCATGGCGACAACACAGTCTATGGAGGAGCAATTAGCTAGAATTGCTAAGTCTCTGGAAGGAATGGCTGTCACCCTCCAAAATCAAGAGAAACGGCTTAACACCCTCGATGATAGGGTAGGAAGTATCATGGCGGAACAAGGAAGCCGTGCTCTAGGAAATCAGCCCGAAGGGCAAGAAGAGGTTGGTCAGCAATCACTACCACCTCCTGTTAGCTATGCAGCGGGTGAAGTTGCTTCCCACTTACCTGCAACTGAGAAAACTATTCCACTTACCGAAGGCATGATACCGGTGGATCAGTTGAAGGACTACATAATGGGAGCCATCAAAGGCAAGTTGGATGAATGCCAACCTTCATATTCATATTCTAAACCCTACACACAAAGAATTAAAAAGTTGAAAATGCCATACGGCTATCAACCCCCTAAGTTCCAGCAATTTGATGGCAAGGGAAACCCTCGATAGCACATTGCCCACTTTGTGGAAACATGCAATGATGCAGGGACTTATGGGGATCTGTTGGTAAAGCAGTTTGTCCGTTCATTAAAGGGAACTGCGTTTGATTGGTACACTGACCTCGCGCCCGGCTATATTGATACCTGGCATGATATGGAACGTGAGTTCCTAACCCGTTTCTATAGCACGAGGAGAACAGTTAGCTTCTTGGAACTCACTACCACTCGCCAATGGAAGGGCGAATGCGCCGGTAGCTACATCGAAAGGTGGAGGGAACTATGCCTGAATTGCAAAGAAAGAATATACCAAAGTTCTGCAATTGAAATGTGCATCCAAGGCATGCACTTTGAACTCTCCTATATCCTACAAGGGATTAAGCCAAAGTCCTTTGAGGAGTTATCCAGTCGTGCTCACGACATGGAGTTGAGCATCGAAGCCAGCGGAGGGCTCAACATATTGAACTTGCCTAGCTCCTCCAATGCACCTGAAAAACAAGAAGTTAAAAAGTGGAACAAATCATTTCCAAAGCAAGAAAAGAAGGAAGTGATGAATGTGAAGGCTACACCAATGACAGTTTTCACTAAAGCAGCTGAAAGACCTAGGCCACGACCATTCTCTGGCCCGTCAAGGGGTGGTAGAAGGCCGACAATTGAAGAAAGGCAGAAGAAGTCTTATCCTTTCATGGATTTCGATGTATCTCCTATGTTTGATGAGCTACTCAAACTTAGACTCATTGAGTTGCCGAAAATGAAACATCCTGATGAAGCTACACGGGTGGATAACCCAATTGAGAAATGCTTTATCTTCAAAGACAAAGTTATGGCACTGGCCAGAGACGGGAAAATTGAGCTTGCTGATGCTAACGCGTGCTCAAATCAAATATCGATTACACTCGGACGGTTCGCTCCGCTGTGTACTGAAAAGGAACACTACAAGAAAAATCATGAATCGCGATGGAAAATCGCGACGGACAATATTCCGTCGCCATTTAGCGACCGAATACATTCCGTTGCGAAATTGCGACGGAAATGGCGATGGAATTAAATTCCGTCGCGAATTTTGACGCAAAGATAAAACAAAGCCCGCGAAAGATTGGCGGCAAAAAATTCACGACCGAATTTTCGACGGAACTAATTTCCGTCGCCATTTCGCGACGGAAAATGAGATGGATTTTCTTTCCGTTGCGCAATGGCGACGGAAGTTGCGACCAACTGGATTCCATCGTTAAATGAATTAAGTTTTGATGTATGGACTAAATATTGCGACGGAATTAACGACCGACTGAATTCTATCGCAATATTTGGTTTAAAATTTATTATTTTCTTTTAAAGTTAAACGTTGTCATTTTTAAAGAAAATTGAAATTAAAATCAAATATAATATAATAAAAATAAAAATTAAAATCTAAATGTAACACCCCAGATTTTCAAGACATTTAAAACTTATAAAATAAAGGTGAAATCTCATTAAATCCCAAAACATAATACAAGAGTACGGGGTTCTATGCCACACCTGAGCTAGAGAACTCAGGTGCACAGGCTAACTAACTAATATCCTCAATAATGTAAATGCATAAGCATGGCACGCAGGTCGAAAGGGAAACTATCTACTTCTACGCTCCAAGTTCTAGCACGCTCCAGTGACTTATTCTTCTGTGCCTGAAAGCCAAATATATCTGTTCAGCGAGAGATGCTGGTAACCCACTCCAACGCGTTGAAATACAATACATATAGTTATATACATAGATATACGAAAAGTCATTTAGAAGCATGAAGATATATCCTAAGAGACTCTAGCTTTCAAATCAAGGAACCGACTCGACAAATAGGGGTACACACAACCAACAGTCATAATCAAGCATATACAATTCTCACATAGGGCACAGTTATAGATAAGCACAACCAATAATCACAATTAAGCATTACTAGCAAGAGCCCTATGGTCACGTTTCCATAACAGTCATATCATCAATCCTTCTCATCTCATCATATAGCACACTTTGTTGGCGCCACAGGACCAATCGCATGCCTATACATGAGGGTCAGCGCATATAGCTCTGACACGGCCCCGCAGCACCCTGCCCCGTCTCACAGCACGGAGGGGTCGATCGCAACCGACCGATGAACCGCAGCTCTATATAATATTTATATACCTGACCGGTCTTTACCAGCCTGGTTAATAGTTGGGATGGTTCTCAACCCATTCAACTGCCCGTATAGTGGACCTCTGTCCTATATAATATTTATATACCTGACCGGTCTCTACCAGCCTGGTTAACAGTTGGGATGGTTCTCAACCCATTCAACTGCCCGTATAGTGGACCTCAGTCCTATATAATATTTATATACCTGACCGGTATTTACCAACCTGGTTAACAGCCGGTATGGTTCTCAGCCTATCCGACTGCCCGTATAGTCAGATTCATCTCAACCAAATCGGGGTAACATGCATACATAACACATAGCAAGCACATGCAACCCACATTAACACATTGGGAAGGGGGAAACGTATAACGAAACCTATGCGTGGTCATCCACAACTAAGAATACTCCTAAGGGGTTCATACTTCTTATACCTAGGTCAACGGGATACCAATTCAACTAGTATGCAATACACAAGACTCATTCGACCTACGAACGATATCTGAACATCAAACTAGACATAGGCACGATAGGAGGGGTCCGTTGGGACGCCACGGGGGTCGGGGGAACATCAAACGGGGAAGCCAGAATCCCGGGTTGGGATACTTTCTAGCGGGTAGCCGGTGGGTGAGGGTTCACCCGCCGGCTGCCCGCCGGCGTTACTGTTCCGGGCAGCGGGTGCCCGGCGGGCAACTGCCCGCCCGCCGGCTGCCCGCTGCCGGAGCTGCCCTTTTTGGCCGCGGGTAGGTGGCGGGTCCCCTACCCCCACCTACCCCCCACTGACTCTTTTTCATCAATAACGCCCCGGAAACCTTTGTGGAACCCGAAGCCATGCTTAGACACTTTCAACGCAATTGACAACAACACGTAGACAATTAACGGATCGAAATCAAGAAACATACGGCACATATCCTAACATGCTTTTCTAAATATAAACAACACCCAATCATGCGAATTCCCGCCCAATACACCAAGAATAATACCACACAAATCTCACGATATAACCTAGGGTTCTTAATTACTTTTTAAATCAACAAGAACACGATTCATCTTTTAATATCAAGACTCGGTAGGAAATAACACATAAGCATCAAGAACATCATATAATCATCAAGAACATCACAT
Source organism: Ipomoea nil (assembly GCF_001879475.1). Classification (NCBI taxonomy): domain Eukaryota; kingdom Viridiplantae; phylum Streptophyta; class Magnoliopsida; order Solanales; family Convolvulaceae; genus Ipomoea; species Ipomoea nil. The sequence goes on along the minus strand of NW_017619623.1, from coordinate 1,973,255 downwards.
AATCATCAAGAACATCAAGAACACCTTTTAATCATCAAGAACTCCTCAAGAACATCAAGATCACCCATGGAATCATAATACCAATTATCAAGATCATTATAACGAATCATCAATCTCAGAAGAACATGGGGGAAATCCTAAGAGGGGAAACATAGCTATGAAAATAGGTTTTGTTGAGACATGGGTTACCTCTTAGCCTTAATTAATTCCTTGGCTATGAAGGGTCTTTCTTTAAGCTTTCTTCTTTCTTGATTTCTCCTAAGGGGATTCTTGGAACTTCTTGTGTGGTGAGAGGTTATTGTGGTGAAAGATCTAGGTGCCTTCTATATCCCTATTTATATATTTAAGACTCCTAATTAGGGCCTGAATGGTATGGGTTTACTAATTCTATTCCTTATAGGACTAAGGACTTGTTTTAGAGATAAGGGTCCATGGTCCATAGTGGATCATATTAATTAATTAAAGAGAATCCTAATCATAATCTGAATAGTAAAAGGCCTACTTCCTTTATTCCTAATAGGCCTAAGACTCTCATTTAGGCAAGGGTCCACGGTTCATGGTGGACCTCATTAATTAATTAATGAGAAACCTAACCGAATTAAATCATATTTAATTATTATTAACGGGATTAATTAAATAATTAATACGTGATTGAAGGCCGTAACACGGGGTGTTACACTAAATCCTAAGACGCTAGCCTAATTTCAGATAGACGCCAATGCAGAATGCCATTGCACCATCGCCATTGCAGAACGCCATCGCAGCAGAGCGCCGTCGCCGTCGCCGCACAGCGCCGTCTCTGTCTGCGACTGCTCCTCCGTCTATGACTGGTAATTCTATAAATCCATCTCTATTATAGTTCCTCCTCCTTGTTTTTGTGACTGCTGTTTCTTCCCTTTTTGTGCAACCTGAACATTCCTCCAAAAGCTCATAAAGTCAATGTTCGATCAGTATCTCGCATTCCTTCACAAGCTTGTAAAGCAAGTCGGTGGTGAAGAAGGGCTGTTGTAAGACTTTCTGAATGAGACCCATAAATTAAATTTCTTGATAGATAAATTAAAGAATCTTCTCTAGATTTTTGAATTGATAATTATGCAAAGTTACCTGTGTTATTTAAGAGCACTGTAGTTTTCCAACAGAACCTTCTCACCATGGAAGTCCACAGCCTCCTTTCGGATTTTTATTATCTCATCATTACAAAGAACAGTGTCATATGTAACCCTAATTTTAGGATAATGAGCATTGTTATCTGGAAAAGATATATAAGCGAGCTAGGCAGGTTTTGTAGAGTTGAGTGTGAGAAAATTCATTGCTTTAGCTCCATCTCAAGTTATTCTTTGCTGATAAGCAGTGCTTTTCTTGATGAATCACATGTGAAAAGCTCTGTAAAAGACTGGGCATATATGTATGTAGAAATGTAGAACTAACTCACAACTGGGCATATATGTCTGTAGAAGTGTAGAACTAACTCACAAGGACTACGAACCTAGTTCCTACCTGGCCTGGGCTTCCATTCACTTTTATAGCTTTATCACATCCAAAGTTTTCTTAAATGTCAAGACTTTGTTGTTCTATGAGCCTAAATTATAGTCATTATTAATGTCAACTGCATTTTACAAAGAACAGTGTCATATACAACCCTCTAACTTAATAAGGAGCTTTTTATATATATATATATATATATATATATATATATATATATATATAACTTTAAGTAACAAGATTAAGCTTAGACATTTAAACTTTGCAGGAACATTATAAAACTAAAATGAAAGTATCAAAGCTAAAGAGTCTTCAGAAACATTATAAGATGCAAATAAAACTTATTCCATATTTCCATGTATAATATATATATATATATATATATATATATATATATATATATATATATATATATATATATATATCCTGCATCATCTTTTTCATCCCACTTCAAAAGTATATTTTCTAATTGGTATAATGACACTGTCAACTTCATTTGATTGTAATATACTCTGTATATTGTAATATTGAAGTGTTGATGAATGCTAGTGTGACTTTATAACTTCATTGTGTATGCACTGTTTGATATTGATTTTTATGTGATTCTAGACTAGTTATTATGTTTGCATTTAACTTGTTATGAACTAGTTATGAGTCTAATGGAATTTTATAAGCTTGTAAGTATTAATGTACCAGCTAGCATGTTTGAATAATTGGACAAAACAGAATGATGTTTGGAATTCCGAGGAGGGCAAGAAGAAAACAAAATTGGCTAAGAAAAATAGGTGTGGAGGAGTTTTAACTGGAGTTGCTCAATCTACCCATACCACAGGGTCAACACCTCACGTAAAAGTTGCACCTCAACTTGTAAGTTCATTTGAATTGTTTAAGTTATAAGTATTATGTGTTTTGTATTGGTTGAAAATCATAATTATGTTTAACCAACAACTTCCTCACTCTCATATACTATAGAGCATATTGCTTGGAAAGATAATAGCCCTACAATTTATATTAGCATTTAGAGATAATTCTAAGCTTTTTGTTTGATGTCTTGCTAGGATTTGGTTGACGTTGTTATTAGATTCTTGCAAACTGTTGATTGTTGGTATTTTGATCGTTGGAATTCTTTACTTATAGTGACATCTTTTTATGTTTTCTGTTGATTGTGATTGTGTTTTATTGAGTTTATTGATTGATGTTGGAGACTATAATTGAATTGTATTATATATTGAACAGGGAGATAGTTTTATTTACAAAGGCAACTCTGCCGAATTTTTTCTTACTTTAAAAATTGCTTTTGTTTGTTAAATATAATTTGTAGGAAGGACAATTGGGTCATTGTCCATCGTATTATGAACTGTTCAAGCATACACATACCAAACAACACAATGGGCAAACATTCATAGCTGAAAAAGCCAGACAAATTCATGTAAGTTTAATTTATTTTTAGTTTTTTAAATATATATGCCTTTACATATATTTTGTACTAAATTTCTTACATATTTTAGGAACAAATTGCATCGTAACGGGAGATGTTGGCAGAAAATGGGGAGCAGGTGGATGATAGTCAATTATACTATGACGCGGTTGGTGGACACGTCAAGAAAAGAAGAGTTTGAAGGCTACTATTCTCCTTATGCAACGACTTGATGCTATTGATGGCGGGAGAGCGGGTACTTCATCATCACATCCATTTCAAATCAATTGATTTTAATGGTTGTTTAATTTGTTAAGACTATTACAATGTTGTTTATACTTAAATTGACTATTATTATGTATTAAATGTGGATTGATAATGTATTATTATGTTGTTTAGACTTGAATTGACTATTATTATGTATTAAATGTGAATTGGTAATGTATTATCACTTGAACTTAATGTAGAATTATGTTATATTATATTATATTTTAGAATTAATAGTATTTTTTATATTAATATTTTTAAAAAATTCATTACTATTTAAAAATCATAATTTTACTCTAAAAGAATTCAAAAAATGCGACAGAATCGCGACAGAATATAAGATTTGCGACAGAATATTTGTTGCAAACAAAGCGACGGAATCACGACAGAAATGTTTTCCGTCGTGTTTTTTGCGACGGAATTGGAGACGGAAAAGATAATATGACGACGGAATATTCGGTTTATAAATAACGACGGAATTGCGACGAGAAATGTTCCGTTGTGAAAATTGCAACGGAATTGCGACGGAAATGTTCCGTCGCCAAATTTTGCGACGGAACTATTCCGTCGTCTATCAAAATACGACAAGGTGATAGACAACGGAATAAATTCCGTCGCAAAACTCGATTCGCGACGGAAATTTGCCCATTCGCGACGGAATAATTCCGTCGCGATTCGCGATTTTTCTTGTAGTGGAAGATGGGAAGCAACGGAAACGTCCACTCCTCTTCATTGATAAGCATGTTGCTGGTCAAAGTTCAGAACCACAGCAAAATGATAATACATCTGAAGGAAAATGGGTGATTATCGCTCATAGAAAGAAGAAAGTTGAGTTTGGGAGACACCCTAAGCACACAACGAGAAGTTGGGTTGAGAAAACCTCAACAAGTGGCCATGCCCGCAGACCAAAGACGAAGGGGCATGTCAAGCAACCACGAGCACCAGTTCCTTTGGCTCAATATATGCCAAAAGGATTTAATCTTCAAGGGGTAGACACTGCTAGCTCCTGCCTCAATACAAATGACAAGCCAGAAGATGAAGGAGAATGTTCATCTCCCAAACACATCGGGGATGAGGAAGTGCTAATGCAGAAAGCTATTTCCTACTCCACAGAAATTTCCTTCAAGGATGAAGACTTGTGACTTGGAGGCACGCCACACAATCGCCCATTATTTGTTAAAGGCTATACCCGTGGGCAAAAGCTCAAAAGAATTATGGTTGATAAAGGTTCAGCTGTCAACATCCTATCCCTTCGAGCTGTGATAGATGCAAGGACATCTTATAACTTGTTACTTGGAAGGCCGTGGATACATGAAAATGGGGTGGTACCCTTGTTTTGGCATCAATGCCTCATGTTTGAAAAGAACGGCGTAGTTGAAAAGGTTGTCGCCGATGAAAACCCTTTCACAGAGACTGAGTGTTACTTTGCGGATGCAAAGTTCTACATTAAAAGGCAAGTTATTATTGAAGATATTGAGGAAAGCAATAACGATCCACCTTCCCGATCAAAGTCAATGGGAAAACAAGTTGTAGAGGGAGATCAACACAACACGAAATTCATTTTCCCGCTTGCAAGGATTGATACACTCAAAGCAAATGCAGCAAAATCATCCGAAGAGAAAGGTGGTGATAAATTGGGCCAAATATTCCCTGCCAAGCGTACCGAGGGTTTCGACCCTAACGCTTATAAGCTTCTAGCCAAAGCTGGCTATAACCCCAACGAGCCACAGAAGTTGGGAAAGCTTATCCCAGAAGCTGGTGGTAAAGGCAAGGCAAGTCACCAAGAACCTTAAACGGGCAAAGGGTTGGGCTATGTCCCCCCTAAACCAGTGCGAATTCTTATAAATAGGGCTGCAAGTAATTGTATCTCCGCGGAGGGAAGCGAGTATGACCCAAAGCTCACACCTACCAATGATAATGGGCAAGACAAAAAGAAGTCAGTCTTCGACCGAATCGGTAAGGCAGACTATCGACGCTCAGTCTTTGATAGACCGGGGTCAAGTCCTAAAGCCCTAAAGAGAAGGCAATGTATGATCGACTTGGAGTTGTCCAAGTTGTTAAAAGACAGTGCCAATGTTCCTGCTGAAATGGAACCTCCCAAAAGGCTTAGAAGTATGATTCCTTCTCGGATGAGACGAGAAACATATATTCATGTTTCATGTGGTGAAGTGTTGAAAGTCCAACCGAAGACCATTGTACACACTCGTGTACATACAGAGGAAAATGATGAAAGCATAGGCTCAAGTGATGACGTACCACCAACTACTCAGTGAGAGGTGGCATCGTTGTTCCATATTACTTTATGTGATGAGACTCCGATTGAGGGAGAAGATGCGGAAGAGGCACCCCATGAGTTAGAAGAAGGGGTATGAGCCGCAGTGGATGAATTAAAAGAAGTTGATCTGGGAACTCCTGAAAATCCTCGTCCTATCTTCATTAGCGCACTCCTATCTGATGAAGATGAAGAAATCTATGTCACATTGCTGAAAGAATATATTGATGTCTTTGCATAGACATACAAGGATATGCCAGGGTTAGACCCAAAGGTAGCTGTGCACCGCTTAGCAGTGAAGAAGGGGTGTCGCCCGATTAAGCAAGCTCAACGACGCTTCCGCCCCGAGCTCATTCCCTCGATTGAAACAGAAGTTAATAAGCTTATTGAGGGTGGCTTCATTCATGAAGTTAAATATCCAACCTGGATATCCAGTATTGTGCCCGTGCGCAAGAAGAACGGCCAGATCCGCGTCTGCGTAGATTTTCGTGACTTCAATGTGGCATGCCCGAAAGATGACTTCCCGCTTCCTATCACGGAGTTAATGATAGATGCCGTGACTGGGCATGAGATCCTGCTGTTCATGGATGGCTCCTTTGGTTACAATCAAATCTGCATGGCGCCGGAAGATGAAGACTTAACTGCATTCCGAACGCCGAAAGGCATCTACGGTTACAAAGTAATGCCCTTTGGTTTGAAAAATGTAGGTGCTACATAGCAACGGGCTATGCAGACAATATTTGATGATATGCTCCATAAAATGGTCGAGTGCTACGTAGATGACCTGGTTGTGAAGTCGAAATTGCGTACAACCCACCTGGTGCATTTAAGGCAAGTCTTCGACCGCCTACGGAAGTTTCAACTCAAAATGAACCCCCTGAAATGTGCTTTCGGGGTTGCTGCTGGAAAGTTCCTCAGGTTTACTGTTCGACACAGGGGCATCGAGATCTAGCAGGCCAAAATTGACGCCATAATGAAGATGCCTGAGCCGAGAAACCTTCATGAGCTTAAAATCTTACAAGGGAAGTTAGATTACATCCGAAGGTTCATATCAAACCTAGCAGGAATATGTCAAACTTTTAGTCGGTTGATGAAAAAGGGCATCTCATTCATATGGGATGAGGCATGCAAGAACGCATTTGAGAATATAAAGTCATACATGATGAATCCGCCTGTGCTAGCCGCTCCTGTTCATGGTCGCTCGCTGATCCTTTATATCTCCGTCTAAGACAGTTCTGTTGGCGCCTTGCTTGCTCAGGAAAACGACAAGGGGAAATAGAATGCTCTCTACTATCTCAGTAGAATGATGACCCCGAACGAGTTAAAGTACTCCCCAATTGAAAAGCTATGTTTGGCACTTGTGTTCGCCATCAAAAAACTTAAACACTATTTCGAGGCTCATACCATCCGGCTTGTTTCCAAAGCGAACCAGGTGAAATATGTTATGGCGAAGGTCGTTCTCTCCGACCGCCTCGCAAGGTGGTACTTATTGTTTCAACAGTTTGAAATTATATATGTGCCGCAAAAGTTTGTCAAGGGGCAAGCCTTGGCCAATTTCCTAGCAGATCACCCAATACCTGCTGAATGGGAGTTGTCTGACGATTTGCCTGATGAAGATGTGCTTGTCATTGAAGTCCTACCCCCATGGAAGATGTACTTTAATGGAGCTTCACATAGAGAAGGGGCAGGTGCTGGAGTTGTCTTCGTCACTGCAGAAGGCCGAGGTGTTGCCATATTCATTCACCTTGACCGAGCAATGTTCAAACAACGTTGCTGAGTATCAAGCATTGATACTTGGGCTCGAAATAGCGGCTGACATGAAGCAGCTGAGAATTAACATTTATGGAGATTCAAAGTTGATCATAAACCAAGTGTTGGGTCTATATGAAGTGAAAAATGCGGAGTTAGTCCCATATAACAACCATGCAAAGATAGTAATGCAATGGTTAGGGGATGTCACAATTGAACATATACCAAGGAAAGAAAACAAGAAGGCTGACGCTTTAGCCGCATTGGCTTCGACTATTGCTCATCCTGCAGCCCGAGTGCGAGTATGTCAAAAGTGGGTAGTTCCACCAATCTTCAATGAAGACGGCTCAGTTGATGAAACTGTTGAACTCCCTACTGCCCCAGTTTATGATACAGGCAAGGACGACTGGAGGCAACCGCTAATTGACTACCTCACTGATGGGAAGATACCTGGAGATCCTCATAAAAGGGTGGATATAAAGCGTTGAACTCCTCGCTTCATCTACTATAAAGAGACGTTGTATCGTCGGTCATTCGAAGGAGTCTTTCTCCGATGTCTAGGGGAAGATGAAGCTTTACAAGCTATGCAAGAAGCTCATTCCGGGGTTTGCGGTGCACATCAATCCGGTCCCAAGTTACACGTCCACATTAAGCGAATGGGCTACTATTGGCCTACAATGGTAAAGGATTACATAGACTATGCTCGAAGATGTCAAACTTGTCAGTATCATGCAAACTTTATCCATCAGCCACTAGAACCTCTACACCCAACAGTTGCATCTTGGCCATTCGATGCTTGGGGACTTGATGTGGTTGGCCCAATTACACCTAAGTCATCTGCAGGGCACACATACATACTAGCTGCCACCAACTACTTTTCAAAATGGGCGGAAGCTGTAGCATTGAAGGAGGTAAAGAAAGAAAATGTTGCAGACTTTCTCCGTGTCCATATCGTCTATCGATTTGGTATCCCACGATATATCTTAACAGATAACGGGAAGCCCTTTGACAACAAGTTGATGGACAAGATCTGCAAGCTTTTTGACTTTAAGCAGCGAAACTCATCAGCTTACTATGCAGCTACGAATGGGCGTGCCAAAGCATTTAATAAGACCCTATGCAATTTGTTGAAGAAAGTGGTCTCAAAGCCAAAAAGGGACTGGCATGACAGAATGGAAAAAGCTTTGTGGGCGTATAGAACCACATACCGCACACCTACTCAAAGCACTCCATATTCTTTGGTGTGTGGTGTAGAAGCGGTCTTGCCTCTAGAGCTCCAAATACCTTCCTTAAGGTTGGCTATACAAGAGGGTCTTACTAATGAAGAAAATGCTAAGCTACGCTTGGCTGAGTTAGAAGTCTTGGATGAAAAATGTCTGCAAGTGCAACAAAGCTTGAAGTCTATCAATCTCGCATGTCTAGAGCTTTTAACAAAAGGGTAAGGACCCGTTCCTTTCAAATTGGGGACAAGGTCCTAGCTGTTCGCAGGCCCATCATTGTCACGAGAAAAACCGGCCACAAGTTCACTTCAAGGTGGGATGCCCTATGTGATTTTAGAAATTTACACCGGTGGGGCTTATAAGCTAATTAGTGAAGATGGTTTGAAGATCGGTCCGATTAATGGAATGTTCCTAAAGCTTTACCACCATTAAACTTGGGGTGTCAACAGAAGTCATGAAGATGTGATGAATGACTGATCCACCAAAACTGCAGCACGTGGTTAAAATGCTAATGCATCTCGCTTTGTCTATGGGTGGGCCCAAATCATAGACGCCCCTGGCCCGCATGAGTCTAAACTGTGAACGACTCTACTTTATAATAAAACATCATTTGAACTACGTTTGACTTGATCTCCTTCATAGGAGTACGTAGGCAGCTTAGAAATCAAATTATCTAAGTTCAGTCCTAACAAAAAAACAAATACAATTCATGTTGCAAGAGTGGTGTATCAAGACAATCACTCAACAAGCCAAAGCAATGATGTCGAGTGAATGCTAAAAGACAAGCACACAAATGAGAGCATTTAATTATCAAGAGTTAGAAAAAGAAATAACAACAGTCTTGCAACCAAAAAGAGAAACGACTAAAGGAAAAACAACATCAGTCGATGAAAAGCCCACGATTAAGCATGTTAATTACCTCTACTTGCCGCTAAGCTCATCTCCGCCTTGTTCAAGCTCTCTTCATCTTCTAGCGTTAACATAGTCAACTCTTTGATGGGAGAGACTTCTGCCTTGGCATTTGAAACTGTAGTCTCAGCCTTGGTTGAATTTTCGGTAGCCTCAACGATATTAATGGCAGCCAGCAACATGCATTTTGACTGGCCAACTGATAGGGGAAAACCCTTTATGAAATTTTCAAGGGAGGAAGCTAAAAGATATTCCTTGATATGAGTCAAAACTGTCTCATATCCTCCAAGACTCCTTGACATGAGTCGAAGCTGTCTCATATCCTTCAAGACTCATTAGTACGAGTCGAAACCGTCACATATCTTTCAAGATTCCCTGGTATGTATGAGTTGAAACTGCCTCATGGTGACCTCCAAGAAGTCTGTTCTGAGTGTCCCTCTTAAAGCAAGGGTGTTAGTTACACGAGGTTTCACCTTCAAGTATCCAACTCCCTAAAATTGGGAGTATATATGAGTATTCCACATGGTGTAGGCCGGATTACAGAGTCCATGTATTTGAGGGCTTGAATTTAAAAAGGAAGGAATTTACTAACTGGGATGAATCTATTATGTTGATTTATTAAAGTCCAGTTTTTCACTCAAAATCAAGTCAAGTTATGAAGTTTGCAAGGAAGTCATAAATCAAGGAAAATGTTCTGAGACTACTCGAAGAAAATTGTCATGAAAGTCTTCAAGGAAATTCTCATGTCACATTATGTCACAAAACAATCAATATAATATATATATTTTATGAATACACATATCACGTATATATATCATATATTATGTACGTGTATACATAAGTATATATTATTATGCATATGCATACATATGATTTGCAAGGTGGAAGCCAGAGATATATATATATTATTACATGGACCAGTGCACCGCATATATAAATATATACTATTATGTACACCCACATCACATGCAAAGCAAACCACTGTGCATATTATATATATTAAAAGAAAATTTATATATATGTATATGGCACGTAAATAGAGAAACCAAAGTGGTGGAACTTGGAAGATACGCTAATATACATATGTATATATACACGCACAAGCAACAGAGAAGGGAAAAGAAGATAATGGAAATCTGCAAAGGGCAGCCGCGGCTGTAACGTGCATATACGCTGACACACGCAAAGCAGAGGGAAAAAATAAAACATGGGAATATGGCCGTATGGGAAAGCGACACGGTGCATAGCTCTAGGCCCTCTGTAGTCTCATATATATATACACATATATATGATATATTCATGACAGAGTCCAGGAAGAAGCATACCAGATGTTAAGGCGGATGCGATACTAGATCGCTGGAGTGATCCCGTTCCTAATGAACACGCTGTGTCCTAGGCGCCGGTTGTCTTCGGCATACCGGGGTTCAGGCTGGCTCCGTCTTCTTCATCACCAAATGCAATGAGAACATGAGGTAGTGGTTGTAGCGTCGTAGCAGTCAACCTGTTCGTAGCAAGGTGCAAGGGTGAACCGTGACCATGGAGTCCGAGCAATGATAGAAAACAAGCCTGGAAAAATCAATTCCCAAGTGTTCCTTCTTCGCTGATAAAGACGACGATGATGGTGACCGTGACGTGCCGAAGCAACGTCTCTACGGCAGTTCCTATTGCAGTAGTAGAAGCGTGCCGGAGCGAATAGCCATGGAATCAAGTCCAAGGCTTGGAGAGATCTTCCTTTGCCAAGACATGCCTATATCGTAGGACAACAGCAACGTGTCGTAGCACATATACCCGGTGAAATCCCAGCATTGTGGCAATAACAGAGGCGTGCCGGAGCAACACTCTGCAGCGACGACATTCCGATGATGGTGGCAACGGGCATCCTCCTTCGACGAGCTTGTCGATGACAGCAACTCGCCGGAGTACGGTGACTATCCAATAGCTTTCCTCTCCAAATGGTGTCATTGTCGACAGCCATGCTCCAATAGCTTTCCTCTCCAAATGGTGTCATTGTCGGCAGCCATGCTCCAATAGCTTTCCTCTCCAAATGGTGTCATTGTCGACAGCCATGCTCCAATAGTTTTCCTATCCATATGGCGTCATTGTCGACAACCATGTGCGTCCTCCTTCGACGAGCTCGTCGATAATAGCAACGTGGCGAAGCACGCGCTTAGTGACATCCCAACAATGGCGGAAGACAACTTCTCCGACGGTAGAAGACGTGCTGGAGCAACGTCCTGAGGTGCTCCTTCACCAAAGACGGTGGCCGACGGTGCAAAGCAAAACCATTACGAAAAAAAAAAAAATCAATCTCCAATCACAGCAGTGGGCGGCTAATCCAAACAATGGGAAAATCAATTCCCAGGAAGCTCCACCCCAATGTTGGTGATGACTATAAGTTCAAGCAGTGGTGAAATACACCTAAGAAAATCAATTTCCAGGTGTTTTCAACCCAATGCCTCACATATCCGCTTTCCCTTACTCCCTCCTGTCAAAGAAAAATCTAGGATATAGTATATGTTGCAAAAAGATTAAAATTACCTTGAGAAAGATCGTAACTCTGCGAAGATCAATTGCAGGCAGCTCTTGGAGTGAAAATTGTAAGCTCGTGAGAGTTATTTATAGCTACAGAGTCCTAGAACCTAAATGAGTTTGAGTATATATGGGATTCAAAATTTGTTTTCTTTTCCCAATCTGTTTCTCTTATGTGATTAGAGCCCCACGGCGGATGGATTCATGAATGGAGTAGGATGAGCTGTTACTTTGGATTAACATAGGAAAATCACGTACATATGCGGTCAACTTCTACCAAATTATGGAAAAAGATTTTTTTTTAATAGCTAAAGTCAAAATTAATCTTTGGCTAAAATTAAAAAAGCAAAATGGGCCTTTAATGAGATTATTTATGCAATCGGATTATTGGATATGCTTCTTGTTGGGTCTGTGCAAAAATAAGAAGTCTTTGCAATCAAAATATAATTTGTTGGGTTGCTATCTACAAATATAGACTCATGGACTGCTACGGTTAATTTCAAGACTACCTTCCCTCTGCATTTATCGCACGTCAAGCAAGTCTCGAATGGGCAATTTTTAAGCATTGAGATTTAAATAATATTGTTGGACCGTGGTGGATAATTGATTATTAAATTAATTACTTTAATTAGACTAATTGGACAAATATTTATTTAATTGGGTTAATTAAATGGCCCATTGAATAATTAATTACTTTAATTACTTAATTAAATGTAATTGAATGTTGGATTGTTTGGCCCAAGTTGGTGGAATATTTAATTGAGTTGGACCAGGCTGTTTGGATGAATTGGGTTGCCTAATTAGCGGGCTTGACTTGGTCTTGGCCCACTAAAATTATATGTGGATTATATAATTTTGAGGAATTTGAATATTTGATATTATTTGGAAATTTAATGAAATCATGAACTTGGACGCAATGGTGTCCCGATACATTCCTTAATTTAATTAAAATAATTAAATTAAATTAAGAGTTATCCAAAGGATAGAGTTGGTTAGAGATTTCTTTTCTACACTCACCACTATAAATAGTGGTTTCATTTTCAATAATTGGAGCTCTGGAAATCTGGATACCGAAGCTCTGTCAAAATCTCGGCAGGATATCGTCTGGAACACGCAACTGCGTATATCATATATTGCGCTGAGGAATACTCCATTTGAACACCGGAAGCCCTTCTTTGAAGATCAAGCTGCATATTAGCCCTTCATTGAAGAACAAGCAACATAACTCCGGAGGCCCTTCAGCAAGGAACTACTCCCAGTTCGGCATACTCCCGAACTCGATATACTTCCAGTTCAACATACTTTGAAGCCACTAATATCTCGGGAGTTTGCTCTCCGATGAAACCCCTTCCGCTTGCTAAGCTCAAGAAAGACGCTTCCCAACTCAACCCACTCCCCCCAATCTTCACTTTACGCCACGCCGACTCCCCTTTCGTCATAAGGCGTGGAATGCACACTCCCGAACTTGGCATACTTCCAGTTCAGCATACTCTGGACTCAGCATACTTCCAACAAGGAACTACTTCAAGTTCAGCATACTCTGAACTCGACACACTTCCAATTCAACATATTCCAGATTTGGCACACTTCCAACAGGCATACTTCTAGTAGAGAATCAGAGGAATTCTAGTTTTTCGCGGACTAACTGTTTGTTACTTTCTCCGTAGCTTTGTACGAAATCTCTATTCACAGTATTCGACTTATGGAAATTTAATGCATACGAAACATTCTACCGTTTATGGTACCTCATGTTGGGTTATTGTAATGACTTCTCAAGAATGTCTCATGTCGTTACCAGTCTGTACCTGTGTTGTTGAGGTCGCTGTCTTCGGTTGCCACTCTTCATGCGACTGACCTCCTCTTCATTTTTGCAATGCTCTGTCTTACTTCATTGTCCATCATTTTTCCTCGTATTCCTTTGGTTGCAATTGAGTGCTTACTTGGTGCATGCTGTGACATGGTAGACATGACCGCTTTATGGCCGCAGTATTGTGTGTTAAATGTTTCCGTTGATATTTTCTCCCCATGCTAAGGTCTCATTCATCTTTACCTTTTTGAAGGAATTTTTGTGATGAATTCCGTGCATACTCTCCCAAAATGCCCAAAAGTCTTGACCTAGTCGGTTAGCAAAGCCAATCCTTAGGTCTTAACTCCCTATTCTTGTTAGGGTTCTATGCGGATCAAGGGACTTTGGGTTGGTTTCCTCGTTTTATTGAATTTCATCTCTTCCTTGGTAGGTGAATCCTTAGCACGACTTGACGTCTTTCCCAAACTTTAGCTTGTTGCGCCCTTTTGGTGATGCTTCTCGTGGTAAAAGCTTCCTAGCACGCTTCCTTCCTTCTTGGAATGCAGTCGGTTTATTGATTCTTGTTGCGAAATGACTTGGTGGTCCTTACGAGTTGTTTTACTTCCTTGTTTGGCCCTTAAAATAATTGAGGTCTTGATACCAAAGTGTTCCCTACACTTCCCTTGAACGTATGACCCTAGAATGGGTGCACAAAATCTTATGATACGACATGTCCTTAGACTCTAGTCGTCTTATTTTGTTCTTCTTGGGCGGAAGGGATGTCTCCTTTATTCTTCACGGATTTGGGGATTTTTGGTAAGGTAAACAAAGGTCTAAGGATTGGGACAGGTTTGTACCATAGTTTCCGGCATTCTGGCTCTTTACGGAAATATCTTAAAGGAGTCTTTTGGACACTCAAACGATAGCCATGGTTGTAAAAAACTAGGTCCACACTTAGAGTTTGACTCGAGGCCTTTGTAAGTCCGTAACTCGACTTCTTGGTTTGCACGTTTCTTTTTGTCAATCATTCCTAGTTGGTTGGATTGTAGGGTTCCACTGTAACTTCACAACTAACGCTATCGATAGCACCTCTTGAAAACGAGACGTGGGTCTAATTCGTTTGACACCTTGAGATGATCCATGACCCTTTACTCCAAGGACTCACGTAGGTCCTTGCTACTTGTTCAATCGGTCGGGTCTTGTTTACAGTTAACGATCTTGAAATCTTCATAAGGTGGCTGATTGTAATTCAACTTTTGTCTTCTCCTTGTCTTGGTTAACAACAAGCCCTCTTTGGTCTTTGAGGTTTGGCCTGTCGTTTGGTCCCATTTAATCCTTTAGCGATCAAATACTTAGTGTTGTTTTTCTCTTCCTTGGAATGCATTTGGTTAACTGCTCTTGTTGTCGCATGACGTTTTGGTGATTCTGTGTGTCGCATGTATTTCTTACGGTGTCTTAAAACCATCAAGGTCCTCATTCCCAAGTAAGGTTTCTTATTGTAGTGGAGCTTAGTGCACGACATTTTCTACGCGCCCACCGCCTCTGCTTAACGCGCCGAGTTCTTTTTAACAACTATCCTATCACCAACCTACTAAGTGTCAACCCTTGCGCCATTTAGGCAAAGCGAGGGGTTTACACCACTTGTAGGGTCTTAGCAAGGGTTCGAAAGAGAGGGATACAAAACTAGAGCAATGGCAATGATTCCAAGCTCATAACGATTTAGGGTTTCCAGGGATAAATTAGATACAACAAGGAGTAGGTAAAGGCACAACGGGTGTTTGGTTGCTTTCAAGGATAACCAAGGATTCGAGGCAAGGGTTTCAACAATTAGAAATATCGAGAGGCTGGGATTCAAGGGCGGATGATATTTCAAGCTGAGGCAAAGGCTTCACGAGTCAACATGATATACTTACCTCGCACTAAAGATTAAGCAGCGGCGTTGTTCATGCGTTACTTCACTTCCTTGTATTTAATTGGCGTCCTAGTTCTCTTTACAGGTGGTCCCCCACCTTCGTTACTCCTTTTCTGGATCTGCTCCTGAACTCCCCGTTGTAGTAGTTGGATTTGATAGCGGTCAGCAGGCGTAGGTGGTCGGTTGTTGTTACGGAGGACTGCGTCGCTTAGTGCCTGGGCGACCTGAGCTAGTTGTTGTAGATTCTGAGCTAGAGATTTGTGAGTGGAGGGTTCGGGGGTCCTTGACTGACTTCTTGTTGGTGCTATGCTGACGACTTACAGGACCAATGTTTATTGTTACGGTAAGTTAGCGGGTTGCACCCTTACCTTGTTGCGATAAGCGTGGGGGGATTCTTAAATTAAGTGCAGATTAGAGTGAGGGGAAAGTTAGGCTTGTAGTGATAGGTAAACCCACAATCTCGCCGCGCGTCCTAAGTTTCCTGAATCCTATGTACCTAAATACGTAGAGTTCAAGCTTAATGTCCTAAAGTCTTGTCTTAAGAGTCTTATCCTAGGGTCAAACTTAGGCTCTGATACCATCTGTAACACCCCAGATTTTCGAAATTTTTAAAACTTATATAAAAAAGGTAGTACTATTATTAATGTCGAAATAGAACAATACTAAACATAAGAGTTTGAGGTGTTATGCCACATCTGAGTTGGAGAACTCATATGCAGAGGCTATACTAACTAAATATCCTCAAAGCAATGTCACTACATCATCATGGCACGCAAGGTGAAATGAAACTAACTAACTAAGCATCGGTCCTCTAGCACGCTCCGGATCTACTCATCCGTTCCTAAAAGCCAAATATATCTGTTCAGCGAAAAATGCTGGTAACCCACTCCAACGCGTTAAAATACAATACAGGTGTGTGTGTATATATATATATATATATATATATATATATATATATATATATATATATATATATATATATATAGATTTTGATTCATGTGAGGTCAGGTCTTCCCGTGCGTTCAGTGCGGCATACACCAATAGGTATGCATAAATGCACCATACAGTGTTCGAAAATACACCAGAATGAAATGCCAAAAAATGCACCACAAAAAAAAAAATAAAAAATTCACACATATAGTGTATTTACGAACATTGTGTGGTGCATTTATGCATACCTAATGGTGTATGTCGCACTGACCGCATGGGAAGACCTGACCCCACAGGAACCTGACCCTATCGCATGCCCATACATGAGGCTTAGCGCATATAGCGCTAACACGGCCACGCAGCATCCTGCCTCATACTGCAGCATGAAGGGGTTGACCGCAGAGAACTGATGAACCGTAGCTCATTAGATCATTGACGAGCTCAACGGCGGACCGCAGCCCTACACACCGTTGACGAGCTCAATCGATGCACCGCAACCCCTGTAAAACCGTAGACGAGCTCAACGGCGGACAACAGCCCTACACACCGTTGATGAGCTCAATCGGTGGACCGTGGCCCTCTTTGTGGACTGCAGCCCTACACACCGTTGACGAGCTCAGTCGGTGGACTGCAACCCATGTAAAATCATACTTTATCTTTAAAATCAAGAATGTCAATGTAACACCCCAGATTTTTTGAAACTTTTTAAAACTTATATAATAAAGGTAATACTATTATTAATACCGAAATAGAGCATACTAAACATCAGAGTTTGGGGTGCTATGCCACATTTGAGCTTGAGAACTCGGATGCACAGGCTATACTAACTAAATATCCTCAAAGAAATGTCAATACATCATCATGGCACGCAGGCCGAAAGGAAAACTAACTATCTACGCTTCGGATCTCTAGCGCGCTGCGGAGTCTACTCATCTGTGCCTGAAAGCCAAATATATCTGTTTAGCGAATAATGCTGGTAACCCACTCCAATGCGTTAAAATACAATATAGGTATATATATATAGATATAGGAAAACCATTTTGAAGCCGGAAGATATATACTTTGGAGACTCTAGCTTTAAAACCGAGAATGGACTCAACAAGTAGGGACAAGCATATTCAACAGATATTATCAAGCATACAAAGATACCATTCTATATCTTAAGGTCACAGTTTGATTTCACTTCATTCATGTAATCTTTCAACCAATCATTTTTATCATATAAGCACACTTTGGTGGCGCCACGGGACGAATCGCATGCCCTTTCATGAGGGTTAGCGCATATAGCGCGAACACGGCCCCGCAGCACCCTACCTCATACCGCAGCGTGAAGGGGTTGACCAGTAACACCCCCTAAAACCATGCTAATTAAAGCCTTAAAACATGCAGATATCTTAAACCAAAACATCAAACACAACGGAAGACTGAAAGAGGAAATATATAAAACAATGGAAACGGGGTGCTATGCCACGCTCACCCAAGGGTGAACGCACAGGCTAAATCTGCATTGTTTAAAATCTACAACCATCCAACAGAGTACTAAGTCTAGATTGGCTCACAGGCCATAATATATAAAAGGGGAGCTATACTAGTAGGCACTAGACCGCGCACTCGCTCAAGCATCACCTGAAAGAAGCATATAAAACATGGGGCGATGCCCGGTCAGCGAATAATGCTGGTAACCCACCAATACATGTGAAATATCATACATAGATAAGGTATAAGTTTTTAAAGCCATTTTCGAAACGGGATACATATATATAAGTCCAAAACCAAGAGTAATAGTCAACACAAGACTTAACACTCTCAACAAGAACACAGGAACACATCCCAAGACTACAAAGAACAACAACGACTCACAAGAAGTCTCAAGGTATAATCTATCATCACTCAATAGATTAATACCCTGCATACATAACTCAAAGGAATAAAGACACAACAAACGGCAACACATGCAAAGGCAACACATGCCTTTGTGACTAAACACGTCACGAGAAGAGAACTCACAACAACGGCTACACGAGCCCTCGTGACATCACACATCACGAGTTGATATGCCTTCCTTATGCCCGGTTCCAACCTTATGGCTACCCCCAACCTTATGTCTAGTTCCAACCTTTACCTTCAGGATCCAAGTACACCAAATCCAACCTTATTCCTCCGGGAACCGTTGTTCCCCCTCCAACAGTCCCTCAAACAGAACCACCAATTTCATAGTACACGAGGGTACCGATCACACACACGGCAACACATGCCTCTCCCATAAACACGTGAACCTTACACAAAGGCCACAACTCCATAATCACGTCATGGCCACCACGAGGACCACTGCAATACCTTGGTGACTAGTGTCCCATACCACTAATCGTGCAATCCAAGTAAAGCTACACACACATCACACCACAACAGGAATCAATCAACAAATCACAACGAAGATATGAAACCATAATCAATCAAAGGAATGGGTCACAACCCAATAACAACAACGACGAATAACACAAGTTATCATCTACCAACGAAAGGTACAAACAACACACATGCTAGCCTTTAAACATCGAACTAGCATGCTTAACAAATGATTAAACTAAACATAGTTCCGAAGAACACACAGGACTCATCACGGTTCAACGAAACACAATGTTGAACACTTAGCACGATTCAAGACACCAAAACCTACATGAATTCCTACCATATAGTTCTAGGCATACGAAACATCAATGAGACACTTAAATAGTTACACAAAAGAACATCGGGAAGTCAAAAGACCAAATACCTAGTCAAAAGAGTCACGGTGAACAAATCCCCGCGGGAGGAACCGCGGGTAGAGGCCTACCCGTGAGCCTAGCCGCGGGTACGTGTGGTGAAGTTGTTGGGGATTTGTTCCCCGTGATTCTTTTGACTCGGTATTTGGTCTTTTGACTTCCCGATGTTCTTTTGTAGAACTATTTGAGTGTCTTCTTGATGTTTCGTATGTCTAGAACTATATGGTAGGATTCCATATAGGTTTTGGTGTCGTGAATCGTGCTAAGTGTTCAACATTGTGTTTCGTTGAACCATGATGAGTCTTGTGTGTTCTTCAGAACTATCTTTGGTTTACCCGTTTGATGAGCATGCTAGATCGGTGTTTAAATGCTAGCATGTGTGTTGTTTGTACCTTCCTATTGGTTGACGATAACTTGTGTTATTCATCGTTGTTGTAGTTGGATTGTGATCCATTCCTTGATTGAGTATGGTTTCATATCTTCGTTGTGATCCGTTGATTGATTCCTGTTGAGGTGTGATGTGTGTGTGGCTTTACCGGGATTGCACGATTAGTGGTATGGGACACTAGTCACCAAGGTATTGCAGCGGTCCTCGTGGTGGCCGTGACGTGATTATGGAGTTGTGACCTTTGTGTAAGGTTCACGTATTTCTTGGGAGGCATGTGTTGCTGTGTGTGTCTACGGTACCCTTGTGTACTATGAAATTGGTGGTTTTGTTGGAGGGACTGTTGGAAGGGGGACAACGGTCCCAGGAGGGAAAAGGTTAGACTAAGAAGTACAGGGGTCCTGGAGGTAAAGGATGGAACTAGATATTAAGGTTGGGGTTAGCCATAAGGTTGGAACAGGGCATAAGGAAGGCAAATCAACTCGTGATGGGTGATGTCACGAGGGCTTGTGTAGCCGTTGTGGTGAGTTCTTCTCTTGTGACGTGTGTAGTCACAAAGGCAAGTGTTGAATTGGCATGTGTTGTCGTGGGTGAGTCTTATTCCTCTGCGTTATGCATGTCGGGTTTTGATCTATTGTGTGATGATAGATCATGCCTTGAGCCGTTCTTGTGAGTCGTGTTGTTCCTTATGGTCTTGGGATGTGTTCCCGTGTTGTTGTTGAGAGTGGTGAGTCTTGTGTTGACTATTACTCTTGGTTTTGTACTTATATATATGTATTCCATTTCGAAAATGGCTTTACAACTTATATCTTATCTATGTATGATATTTTACGTGTATTGGTGGGTTACCAGCATTATTCGATGACCGCGCGTCGTCCCATGTTTTATTGTGTTCTTTCAGGTGATGTCTAGACGTGTGCGCGGTCTAGTACTTGCTAGTATAGCTTCTCCCTTTCGTTTTGTGGCCTGTGTACCAGCTTAGATGTAGAACTTTGAGACAATGGGTTTAGATGTAAACATTGCAGATGTTGCTAGAGTGTTCATCCTTTTGGTGAACATGGCATATCACCCCGTGTTCCGGATTATGTCTAACTGTCTATCTTTTAGTCTTCCGCTGTGTTTGTTGTTTAGTTCAGTTATCTGCATGTTTAAGGCTTTTAAGTAGCATGTTTTTAAGGGGTGTTACAGTTGGTATCAAAGCCTTGGTTTGAGCCTAGAAAGGGTTAAGTTTAGACCTTCTAAGTGGCTAAGTGTGGTTTGAGACCTTTAAGCGACCTTAAGAATCTAAGTGTTAGGCTTAGGACTTTAGGACGCGCGGTGAGGTAGTGAGTTCTTCTGTCATTTTCTGTTGTGCTTCCTGTGCTTGTTCTCCTTTTAGCTTTGGTTCTCTTTAGTTAAGGCACCAGGTAAGGGTGCGGGCCCTAAAGTTTCTCCTGTTATCGTGCTGTTGCCGTAGAAGTCGAGGATACCACCATCGAGACGTCGTGCAAGGTCTTCAGAAGCAGTCACCAGTGAACCGTTAACTCAAAGTTTCCATCATCTGACGCAGATCACCTAGACACTAAGCAACGCCCTCCTCATCAACCACCCTCTTCAGAATGGGAATCGTGACGTAGTACGCCTAGTCGCCAGTCTCCGTCCCCCGATCTTCGTCGGTGAAAAAGATCCCACAGTGCTGGACGAGTGGATCCAGATGTTTGACAAGATCTTCAAAGTTGTGGTATGCCCGGAGAATCGCAAGGTGAAGTTGGCTACGTTCTACCTTCGGCAAGAAGCGGACTCGTGGTGGATGCTTGAAAGGCCAGTTTGTAGACAAGATCCGGAGTTCAGCTAGGAAGACCTGAAAGTGAAGTTACACGAGCGGTTCTATCCTGCTCAAGTCAAGGAGGCCTACCTTTGTGCAACTGACCTCTACCGAGTTCAGCAAGTTCAAAAAGGAATCCGGGAGAACCGAAAGAAGAAGCTTGACGAAAGTGTTTCACCAGTGGTTAGGAGTTTGATGGCTACTAGTGTTGGATCAACAAGGAACCTGCAAAGAGACGTTTCTAAGAGAAGTAAGCCTCCTAAACAAATCCGGAAGATCAAGGCTAAGGGAAGGCACTCCGTTTGCAAGAAGTGTGGAAGTGACCACCCCGGCGTTGGCTGTCTTGGGAAACCGATAGAGTGCTTTGCTTGTGGCAAGAAAGGTCATCAGTCCTTTGAGTGCAGGGTTAAGAGGGAGACTTCAGCGGACTCAAAACCAGTTGATAGTGTGAGACCCCGGTCGAGAAGTAAGCATCAAAGTGGAAGCAACAATGGGCTAAGTGGAAGTAGCATCCAGGACCTGTGTACGAAGTCGGAACCTCGACAAGGCAAGATCCTCAGTCGTGAAGCAGATGCAAGTGGGAACCGTTGAAGTAAGCTCTTGTACCTTTTGTTGCACCTCCCTTCGTCTTTGTGCCTTTCCTTGCGTGTTAAGTTTCGGGCGTTAGCTTGTTCGAGAGTTACCCTTGACCCTCGTAAATCTCTTCTTCCCCCTAGACAAACCCAATCACCCTTTTTGCCAAGTGATCCTTTTCTTCCGAACCTTGTTCTTGTGTTCTTTCCAAACCATCTTGTGCATGGCGGCGGTGACATCACCTTATGAAGGAATCTGGCAAGTTCTAAGAGTTAAAGCCGCGTTGAGTCGAGGTAGAGAGCCTTCAGTTCGTCAAGCCGAAGTTTCGCCGGAAGTCGTGAACCCTTTCATCTCTTGAAGCCGATCTTCTTCTCTAACCCTCGTCAAATCCCTTGTCCCTTCTCGATAAATCCTTCCTGTCTTTTCAACCTCGTTCTTGTTCCCTTCTTGATTTGACTCTGTCCAAGGTTACTACCTCATCTTTCCTAAGTTGCAACTTTGATGACTTTGATCCTACTCCTAAGTAACGTGGTCCTTGAGTTTCTGAACCTTAAAACCCTTCAATCTAATCTTTTCCGTTGAACTGAACCTCTTCTTGTGAGCCTCTTTTGCCTGAGTTACCTCCCTCCTTTTGTTACCGTTCCCGTTTTGGACCTATCATCCGAATCGGAAGTTTTGAAGTTACAAGCGTTGCTTTGTTAGCCCAAGAGCCGGAGAGAAGGTCATCCAACTCGTGTTTTGGATCTAGCAGTTGCAGCCTTTGTCGGAAGTGTTAGATCAAGTTCAAGCAAATGCCGAGCTCAAGTTGTGTAGTGTGAGTACCTTGTTTCATTTGGTTGAAGAAGTCAACGGAGATTAGTTGAAGATGCAACCCTGGTTCTATGATCCCGAGTGATCTAGTTTAGAGTTCTTGTGGTGTCCGTTTCTATTTGTGGCTTGTTCGTTAGCTGAGCCGTCCCGTTTTGAGTAGATCGTTGGCTAGTTTCAGCAGGAGTTTGGTTCGGTGTGAAGTTAGCTTTCCTTTCCAGTAAATCTTTTATCTATCACCTTATCTTTCTTTCTTGTCTTACCTTTGTGAACCCTCAACCTATCTCTAAATCTTGTCTCTCGTTTTGTTAACCAACGGTTTTGGTGTTGAACTTCGTTTTGACCAAACCTATCTATCTCACTACCGTACTTTAAACCCTTGTTTTCTCTAACTTTAGTTAGTGGCGAACACCTTTGTTGCTTAAAACCTCGTTTGCAACCCATCTCTTAAGCTTTGTCATCCGTTTCGCAAGCCGACCATTTTCGTTGTGGAACCTTGTTGCGTCCCTTGCTTGTTTTGTTAGTAGGTTCGTTTGTAGTTTTTTGCTCAGTTGTGCGTTTAGTCGTTCTCTCTTGTTGGTCGTGGTTGTTAGCTTGTAGTTTGAGTAGTTGGTTTAGTTGCTTCGCCTTCATGAAGACGTAGTTCGTCGCCGTGCACCACATGTTAGACCAGATTGAAGCCAGTTCAAGCCATAGAGGAGAAGATGATGAAGAGTCCGAGGAATCGGAGAGCGAGTCCTTCTAGAGTGTAGATGTGGCTATCTTGTTCGCCTTCCCTGTGTAGTTGTGTCTCCTTAGCTGTTGCTGCCGTTGTTGGTTGTTTGTTGTTCATTTTTGTGCTCGTTTTGCTTGTTGCTTTGTTGTTTTGTTAGCTTAGTAGTAGTTGGTGCTTTGAGTTAGTTGTTTAGTTATTAGTGGTTGGCTAGAAGTCGGTGTTTGTGTTGAGACTAGAGTTCTTGATGCTCAATTTATCCGTTTGTTAAACTCTTGCCAATCCTTGTTTTGATATGCCTACTTTCTTGCTTTGAAATTCTTGTAGATTCTTTTGACCAAAAGAGTTTGCTTTGAGTTTTGACCAAAAGAGTTTGTTCTTGAACCTCTTGTCACAATGTTGTTTCCTATCACCGTTTGCTTTTATTTCGTCGTACCCAAGCTTCGGGGACGAAGCTTCTTTGAAGGGGGAGAGGATGTGACACCCCGAAATCTAAATTCAATTAAGGGATTAATTAAGTAATTAATAATATTTCAATTTGTAATTTAATTCCTAAAATCCTAAAAATTTAATAGTTGGGGACTAGTAATTGACTAGTCAACCCCAAAGTCAAAGTTGTACCTTGAGCTTTGTAAGGAGTTCCCTTGTTCCTTACACTTCCTTATGTTAGTAAGGGTATTCTTGACATTTCACTTAGTGTTAGTATTGTAACCTAACCTAGTAGACCACGTTCATTCTTTCCTTACACTTTCTAAAAATCTAGCTCCACATTCTCTCTAAAAAGGTGGGTAGCTTTTCTTCCAAGCCAAGTTGGAGCCTTGCCAAAACTTCAAGAGTTGCTTCCAAGATTCAACCTTTCATATATTTGGGCATCTAGGAGGGTAAGATCTAAGTTCATCTTGTGTTTTTGGTTTTATCTTAGATGTCTTTTCTTAAAGATAGGATCTTTATGATCTTTTGGTATGTTCTTGAAGTGGGTTTGGAAGGTGAGCCTTGAGAGGAGCTTGTTGAGGTGTAAAGTGAAGTCTTTAGTCTACAACATGTAACCCATGCTCTACAAAATCTATTTTGCTTACCTATATGTGATTTCTTGGAATCCACATGTGATTTTGCTATGAAATGTGAGTGTTTATGCATTGTCTTGTGAAAATGCATATCTAGAGCTTGTGTTTAGGTTTCATTTGTGCCATTGCTTGGCATTTCCTTTGATTCAAGTCATTTTGTTGTATTTGGTGAGATTTGGCATGTTTTGGACTTGAATTTGAGTTTGGAGTTGAAAATCCCAGAAGGGATTATTTGTGGTACACGGGTGTACCCGCGGGCGGAACGGTGGGTAGGGGTCCAACCCGCCGCCCACCCGCGGGGTACACATTTTGGGTAGCCTGTACCCGCGGGTAGAGGCCTACCCTTGGGTCTACCCGCGGGTACGTGTGGTGATGTTGTTGGGGATTTGTTCCCCGTCATTCTTTTGACTCGGTAATTGGTCTTTTAACTTCCCGATGTTCTTTTTTGGAACTATTTGAGTGTCTTCTTGATGTTTCGTATGCCTAGAACTATATGGTAGGATTCCATATAGGTTTTGGTGTCGTGAATCGTGCTAAGTGTTCAACATTCTGTTTCGTTGAACCATGATGAGTCTTGTGTGTTCTTCGGAACTATCTTTGGTTTACCCTTTTGATGAGCATGCTAGTTCAGTGTTTAAATGCTAACATGTGTGTTGTTTGTACCTTCCTATTGGTTGATGATAACTTGTGTTATTCATCGTTGTTGTTGTTGGACTGTGATCCTCCTTGATTGAGTATGGTTTCATATCTTCGTTGTGATCCGTTGATTGATTCCTGTTGAGGTGTGATGTGTGTGTGGCTTTACCTGGATTGCACGATTAGCGGTATGGGACACTAGTCACCAAGGTATTGTAGCGGTCCTCGTGGTGGCCATGACGTGATTATGGAGTTGTGACCTTTGTGTAAGGTTCACGTATTTCTTGGGAGGCATGTGTTGCTGTTTGTGTGTACGGTACCCTCATGTACTATGAAATTGGTGGTTTTGTTGGAGGGACTGTTGGAGGGGGAACGACGGTTGCCGGAGGAATAAGGTTGGACTTGGTGTACAGGAGTCCTGGAGGTAAAGGTTGGAACTAGATATAAGGTTGGGGGTAGCCATAAGGTTAGAACAGGGCATAAGGAAGGCATATCAACTCGTGATGGGTGATGTCACGAGGGCTTGTGTAGCCGTTGTTGTGAGTTCTTCTCTTGTGACGTGTGTAGTCACAAAGGCAAGTGTTGCCTTGGCATGTGTTGCCGTGGGTGAGTCTTATTCCTTTGCGTTATGCATGTCGGGTTTTGATCTATTGTGTTATGATAGATCATGCCTTGAGTCGTTCTTGTGAGTCGTGTTGTTCCTTGTGGTATTGGGATGTGTTCCCGTGTTGTTGTTGAGAGTGGTGAGTCTTCTGTTGACTATTACTCTTGGTTTTGTACTTATATATATGTATTCCGTTTCGAAAATGGCTTTACAACTTATATCTTATCTATGTATGATATTTCACATGTATTGGTGGGTTACCAGCATTATTCGATGACCGGGCGTCGTCCCATGTTTTATTGTGTTCTTTCAGGTGATGTCTAGACCCGTGCGCGGTCTAGTACTTGCTAGTATAGCTTCTCCCTTTCGTTTTGTGGCTTGCGTGCCAGCTTAGATGTAGAACTTTGATACAATGGGTTTAGATGTAAACATTGCAGATGTTGCCGGAGCGTTCATCCTTTTGGTGAACGTGGCATAGCACCCCGTGTTCCGGATTATGCCTATCTATCTATCTTTTAGTCTTCCGCTGTGTTTGTTGTTTAGTTCAGTTATCTGCATGTTTAAGGCTTTTAAATAGCATGTTTTTAATGGGTGTTACAAAGCCACTCGTGCGACCCAACAAATAACTCAAATAGTCTCAATACCCCATGGTATCCATACTAATCCATGAGTTACCACTATACTGAGCAACTCCCGAAGCAGATAAACTCAAAAGTTGAGCCACCCTCTTTTCAGACAGAACTATCTTCACACCTCTCACTTTTGAGGTGATCTCAAGCTTATCACCATCCTTTGTCACCCCGTGTTACGGCCTTCAATCCCGGATTAATTATTTAATTTATCCCGTTAATAATAATTAAATATGATTTAAATTGGTTAGGTTTCCCTTTAAATAATTAATAAGGTCCACCATGAATCGTGGACCCTTGCATAAACTAGAGTTTTAAACCTATTAGGAATAAAGAAAGTAAACCTTTTACTAGTCAGATTCTAATTAGGAATCCTAGACCTATTTATCTATAAAAATAAAGGAAGTAGGTCTTTTACTATTCAGATTATGATTAGGATTCTCTTTAATTAATTAATATGGTCCACTATGGACCATGGACCCTTATCCCTAAAACAAGTCCGTAGTCCTATAAGGAATAGGATTAGTAAACCCATACCACTTAGACCCTAATTAGGACTCTTAAATATATAAATAAGGTTATAGGAGGCACCTAGATCTTACACCACAATAATCTCTCACCGCACAAGAAGTTCTAAGAATTCCCTTAGGAGAAATCAAGAAAGAAGAAAGCTTAAAGAAAGACCCTTCATAGCCAAGGAATTAATTAAGGCTAAGAGGTAACCCATGTCTCAACAAAACCTATTTTCCTTGCTATAATTATCTTCTTTGGCTTCCTCTCTAGACTTGTGTCTTGATGAATCGTTTATGATATTGTTGATATGATCTTGATGATTGTGAGATTATTTTATGTGCGATCTTGATGATGATAATAGATTCTTGGTGATTATGTGATATTCTTAATGAATCTTGACGTTTCTTGATGTTAAAAGACGAACTATGATTTTGATAATTTAAATATGATTAGAGCCCTAGGTCAAATTGGGGATTTCATATTGTGTTATTCTTGGTATAATTGGGTGGGATTTCGCATGTTCGGGTGTTGATTATGTTTAAAAATCATGATAGGATGTGTGCTATATGATTCTTGTTTTTGATCCGTTAATTGTCTACGTGGTGTCATCAATTGCGTTTAAAAGTGTCTAAGCATGGTTTCGGGTTCCACAACGGTTCCCGAAACATTTATTTTGATAAAGAGTCAGTGGGGGTAGGTGGGGGTAGGGGGATCCGCCACCTACCCGCTGCCTGGAGGCTTGTCGCCGGCGGGCAGCCGGCGGGTGGTCCTCCACCCACCGGCTACCCACTGGAATTTGCCCACCTTGGGTCTTCGGCTTCCCCGTTTGATGTTTCCCCGGCCCTCGTGGTGTCCCAACGGACTCAGTTTATCGTGCCTAAGTGTAGTTTGATGTTTCGGGTACCGTTCGTAGGATAAATGAGTTTTATATATCACATGCTAGTTGAATTGGTAGCCCGTTGGCCTAGGTGAAGGAAGTATGAACCACTTAGGATAATTCCTAGTATGTGGATGACCACGCATAGGTTTCATTATACGTTTTCTCCCCGTTCCCAATATGTTAATGTGGGTTGCATGTGCTTGCTATGTGTTATCTCTGCATAATACCCCAATTTGGTTGCGATCAAATTGGTTATTCCTGAGCTGCGGTTCAGAAGCTAGCTGCGGTCAGAATTACACTCTTGGGCTGCGGTCCACCGTTTGGTTGCGATCAAACATTTTACATGAGCTGCGGTTCATATTCCTAGCTGCGGTCAGATGATCACTCTTGGGCTGCGGTCCACTGTTTGGTTGCGATCAAACATTATGATGAGCTGCGGTTCATCGGTCGGTTGCGATCGACCCCTTCGTGTTGCGATACAAGGCAGGGTGCTACGGGGCTGTGTCAGAGCTATATGCGCTGACCCTCATGTATGGGCATGCGATTGGTCCTGTGGCGCCACCAAAGTGTGCTTGTGTGATGAGATACGAGTTGAATGATGATATGAATGAGATGAAGTGAATCTTTGACCATAGGATATATGCTAGTATCTTTATATGCTTGGTTATAACTATTGAATGTGCTTATCCCTATCTGTCGAGTCTATTCCGGTTTTAAAACTAGAGTTTCCTAAGATATATCTTCCTGCTTCAAAAAATGGTTTTTCTTATATATATATATATATATATATATATATATATATATATATATATATATATATATATATATATATATATATATATATACTTATACGGTATTTCAACGCGTTAGAGTGGGTTACTAGCATTATTCGCTGAACAGATATATTTGGCTTTCAGGCACAGATAATTAGCTCCGGAGCGCGCTAGAGGACTCGAGGATTAGATAGATAGTTTCATATTCGGCCTGCGTGCCATAATGATGTAATGATGTTGTTTAAGGATAATTAGATAGTTTAGCCTGTGCATCTGAGTTCTCTAGCTCAGATGTGGCATAACACCCCGTATTCTTATGATTAGTACTGCTCTGTTTGGGATTTAATGAGATTTGACCCTTATTATATAAGCTTTAAAATTTTCGAAAATCTGGGGTGTTACAGTTGGTATCAGAGCATAAGTTTGACCCTAGGATAAAACTCTTAAGACCAGACTTTAGGACAATAGGCTAGAACTCTAGGTATTTAGGAACATAGGACTCAGGAATCTTAGGACGCGCGGTGAGATTGTGAAACCTACACATAACCTCCCCTCACTTTATCCCTCACTAATTTAAAAGAACTCCCCCTACGCTTACCACACCAAGGTAAGGGTGCAGCACACTGACTCATTATTACAATAAATATTGGCCCTGAAAACCAGCAGCATGACGCCAACAAGAAGTCAGTCAAGGACCCCACACTCCTCGAAAAATGGATCCGAACCTTCAACAAAATCCTCGGGTTAGTGGAATGCCAAGAGGAACGCCGCGTAGACCTCGTTCTACTTCAGACACGAGGCCGATCTTTGGTAAATCCACGAAGAACCCACTTATGGGCAACAACCGGGGGTTCAACTGGAAATGCCTAGGAGCACGGCTACGAGGGCGATTCCACCCCGCACCCGTAAGGACAACCATGTGCGAGGAAATTCTCCACCTAAAATAAGGGATGGCCACCGTCAGGGAATACCACAAACAATTCCTCCAACCGGCTCGTTTCGCACCTGAATTAGATCCTACAGAGATGACCAAGATAAAGAAGTCTGTGACAGACCACCAACTACGAAACCCAAAAGGCCCTAATTGTAAGCAAACTCCGAACCCCTAACTAAGCCTACACCAGTGTTGTCGACCTCTATCGAATCCAACTTCTACAAACGGGAAATTCAGGAACAAACCCGAAAGAAGAAGTAACAGAAGTGGGAGACCACCTGTAAAGAGGACTAGGAATGCCAATTAAATGCAAGGAAGTAAAGTAGTACATAAACAACATCTTTTCTCAATCGTTAGCACGAATTGTCGAAAAGGGCTCGATATGACAAGAAGAGGCAACAGACGCGTGGAAAGTATCATACAACTAAAGCTTCCCTGCAATAAAGGTCTTACCTTGGAACAAGGACCTTGATGGTTTTAAGGCACCGTAAGAAGTGCATGGGACACACAAAATCGCCAAAACACCATGCGACGTCGAGGGCAGTCAATCAAATGCATTCCAAGGAAGAGAAATGCATCACCAAACACTTGGTCACCAAAGGATTGAACAAAGAGCGAGCGACAAGCCGAACTCCAAGAAAAACCAAGAAGGCTTATCATTAATCAAGCAAGGAAAAGACAAAGTTGGCTTATAAACCAACTACCCGGTGAAGATGACGAGGTTGCTAAATTGGAAACCGGACCCGACCTACTGAGCCGAAAGAACATACGAGAGTCTTGACTCATCTAGAACTCGTGCTTAAAGATCAATAACACTGTACGATGGGTCATCCTATGTATTCAAATCCCTTTTATTGTGCACATAGGCATGGGGCTTTTCGGGACTTGAATCTGTGCATTCTTGGGATTTTTCCCGAAGGAATTCACTCTTCCTAGTCACCTTCCTGCGGGTCCCCAACGGGACCTTGATGGGACCCTAACGGGTCCTTGACGGGACCTTGGCGGGACCTTGACGGGGCCCTGACGGGAGATTGGCAGGCGGACGACCGCCCACCTCGCGCCCACTAAGACAATGTGCTGATTTCTTAACTCATCGTTTTATTGATTCATGGCGCACTTGTGTGCCTCGATTGATGAACGCGAGTCTTGGGTAAGGAACCATGGGTTGCCCAAACATGGTGTCCTCGGTAAAAGACCTTGACACGCAAGACACCGTCGGAAAAGCACAACCAATTGCATTACACGTGGAGTTGAAGTTGGACTCTACGATGTAACCGACTAGGGATGATTGGCGTGAAGGATTGTGCAAACCAAGGAGGCGAGTTGGTAACTCGTGCTAAGGACTCACAAAGGCCTTAAAAGTCAAAATGCAAAGGATGGACCGGGACCCCTTCAAACCGTGGATATTGTTCAAGCAAATCAGAGGGCTCCTTACAAGTTGTATGAAATCAAGAACGACGTAGTCCGTGGTGCTAGGCAAAAAGTAAAACAGCACATTTGTGCTAAGGCCTCAAGGGTTATTAAGGACCCACAAGGAAATGAGATGACTCGTAAAGTCACCGAGTCATTCCACAACGAGATTGTGTAACCAACTGCACTTCAAGAAGAAAAAGAGCATGCAAGGGCACCTTCATCATTAAAAGTAACACAAAAGGTCACAACAAGCCGAACCTCGAGGAAGACATGAAGTCTTACTAAGAATTTCATTCACTAAAAAGGAGATGAAATTCAATAAGAAGAGAAAGTCAACCCAAAGTTTATCGACTCCCAAGAGACTTTGGGAATAATTTGGGAAGTGCGCCCTAAAAGATTGGCTTGGTTGACCAAACTTGGTCAAGACCTTGGACGCATTAAAGAAGTAAGTATTAAATCATCACGGGCGATTCCCTTAAGATAGAAAAGAAGGATGAAACTTAAGCTTGGGAAGCAAGGTCCGAAAAGGATCTTAAAGTAAAGCAAGTGCCAACACCAAAGGAGAACGATCATCAGTTCATCAATACGTCGTGATCAAAGCATCAAACCAGAATAGTCACTTGAATCGAGAACCCTTAACCCATCCTAGCCGAATCCCTTTCCCTCCCTTGGATAACCGAGCCCCTCCTTATTACAAAACCCTTTCTACCCTTCAAACCCCATTCTTGATTCCCTATTTTAACGATTCCATACAAGGTAGCAACCTCACCTCCTAAAGTTGCAAACCTTGAAAACTTTGATCCTAATTCCTAAATTCACTTTGTCCTCAAGTTTGAAACCCACTCTCTTAATCCATTTAACCCAATCATTCCCAAAAACCCAGTACACATAGATATACAATTATATTCTCCCCATAGAATACATTCTCCCAATATGACCACCGTACTACTTTTGACTCGTTATCCCAGTAATGACTTCTAAGCTTCGGGGACGAAACTTCTCGTAAGGGGGGGGGGGGGAGAGTGTAATGATGATATGAATGAGATGAAGTGAATCTGTGACCATAGGATATATGCTAGTATCTTTATATGCTTGGTTATAACTATTGAATGTGCTTATCCCTATCTGTCGAGTCTATTCCGATTTTAAAATTAGAGTTTCCTATGATATATCTTCTTGCTTCAAAATGTTTTTTTTTATATCTATATATATATATATATATATATATATATATATATATATATATATATATATACTTATACGGTATTTCAACACGTTAGAGTGGGTTACTAGCATTATTCGCTGAACAGATATATTTGGCTTTCGGGCACAGATAATTAGCTCCGGAGCGCGCTAGAGGACCCGAGGCTTAGATAGATAGTTTCATATTCGGCCTGCGTGCCATAATGATGTAATGATGTTGTTTACGGATAATTAGATAGTTTAGCCTGTGCATCTGAGTTCTCTAGCTCAGATGTGGCATAACACCCCGTATTCTTATGATTAGTACCGCTCTGTTTGGGATTTAATGAGATTTGACCCTTATTATATAAGCTTTAAAAGTTTCGAAAATCTGGGGTGTTACATCAAAGACCTTACCTTTAAGAACAAGGTAATGGGTATCCACCCATTCTGCTTTTCTAGCCAAACTTGACCTTCTAGGCATGGTAAGAGATGACCCAAACCTCAACAAAAGAAGCGCACAACTCTTCCTTCTTCTCCACTCACTCCCGGCGACTCTCTCTCTCTCTCTCTCTCTCTCTCTCTCGCTTCTCTCTTAACGTCGCGGCACGCCAGGATCGGCGGCGAAGCTCCGGCAGATGGCGAACAGCGGCGGCAGTGTGTCGGCAGGCTGCTGTGTCGGTGGTGGTGCGGCGGGCTGCTGGTGGGGAGGGCTTTCGGTGGTTCACGGGTAGAGAAGAAGAGAAGAAGAAGACTTTGGGAGTTTAGGGATTTTGGGGAAAAATTGGGGAAAAGATGATTTAATTTGGGAATTTGGGTGAAGTGGGAATTTAAGATTTAAATGGGATTAAAAGTGAGTATGTTCTAAGAAAGATAATTAGCTTAAGTGGTGGGTTAGTAAAGAGTAGGTTCAGGTTTGAAACTCAAGAGTTGCAATTAAACATTTTGCTTGGATTTTAGGGTACACAAGATAGGATTTTTGTATGGGTTTTCTATTCTCAATTTCAAGAAATACTTGGGGAAATTTAGAGATTTCTCAAAGGAAAGGTTGCAAGAATTTCCAAGTGCAAGGATTGTAGAATCGTTCCAGCATGATTCATTTAGAAGATAAATACTAATTTCACAACGAACTTACCCACAAAAACTAGGGAAATAATCTATCAAGAAGGGCTTACACTTAACTCCAAAGAATCACTGTCAAAGAAATATAACAAGGATAGCCAAGTAACTCAGGTATACAACAAAGGACACAAGACAACACTCAAGGTAACAAGGAACAAGATGCACACATGGAATAAGGGTAGGCTAGGAAAGGATTACCTGCTAGCTCTTCCTCCACCAAACCCTCGGTCTCCACTTGCGAACACCCCATCACAAAGACTCTCCCTGCTGGTCTGGCCCCAGCTGCTCCGCGGCTCGAGCTACCTCCTGCTGCTCCTCCGGCTCCAGGGGGTGGCAGCAGCGCCCTTTGATTGGCCGGATGAGGGCACTCAGCAACCTTGTGGCCCCTATCACCACAACGAAAGCATCGCAATGCGAAACCATTGCAACTCTGGCCGGCATGCACTTTCCCACATCTATGACAAGGAGATGCCATGGCTTGATTCCCATGCTCCATCCGGTTGGGTCCTTGAGTCGAAGATGACACATTCTTGGCTTGAAAACTCGGCCTTGGCTTCTTGAAGGTGGAAGAGCCTCCATTCTCGGTCCTTTTCCTCGCCTGCTCATAAGATCCTCGCTGGAGCTGTTGGACACGGTACAGATCCGAGGCACTCAGATAAGCACCCTTAAGAGAACTTGGCCTACTCACCGTCAAAGCTTTTCGTGCCTCGTAATTCAAGCCGGCAACGAATCTCTCGACCTTACCGAGCTCCATAGGCACGAGCATCCGAGCAAAGCGCGCCAACTCCAAGAACTTCTTGTGGTACTCGACCACAGACAGGGATCCTTGCTGCAGGTAGAGGAACTCCTCGTACATGGTGGCTCGCACGTGTGCCGGGTAAAACCTCTCGCGCATCCTATCCTTAAGCACAAACCAACCGAACTCGGGCTCTTCAAGGAAGGTCGGACCACAACCGCGAAGATCTTGTCGAACACTCTCATCCATTCTTCCAAAACCACCGGGTCTTCTTCACCCGCGAAGGTCGGCAACCTGTGACCTGACACCAAGCGGTTCATATCTCTGTGCCCAGCAAGTTGAGGAGGTTGCACGGAATGGTTGTTCAGCAAGGCCTCACTAAGCGTCTGCATCGTCTGTGTTAGCTGCTGGAGGTTCTGAGCAAGCTGCTCATTCGTTGGGGTCTCCGGGGTACGCGCTCGGGGACGAGGAGGCATCGCAAACTTCTACAACAACAACACGGTTACCAAAGGACAACAAGCAAGCAAATAACTGAAAGCAACACTCAGCTCACCGCGCAACCTAGAGTCCTAAGCCTAAGACTTAGATTCTTAAGGTCACTTTAAGGTCTCAAACCACACTTAACCACTTAGAAAGTCTAGACTTAACCCTCCTAGGCTCTGATACCAACTGTAACACCCCCTAAAACCATGCTAATTAAAGCCTTAAAACATGCAGATATCTTAAACCAAAACATCAAACACAGCGGAAGACTGAAAGAGGAAATATATAAAACAAAGGAAACGGGGTGTTATGCCACGCTCACCCAAGGGTGAACGCATAGGCTAAATCTGCATTGTTTAAAATCTACAACCATCCAACAGAGTACTAAGTCTAGATTGGCTCACAGGCCACAAAACATGAAAGGGGAGCTATACTAGTAGGCACTAGACCGCGCACTCGCTCAAGCATCACCTGAAAGAAGCATATAAAACGTGGGACGACGCTCGGTCAGCGAATAATACTGGTAACCCACCAATACATGTGAAATATCATACATAGATAAGGTATAAGTTTCTAAAGCCATTTTCGAAATGGGATACATATATATAAGTCCAAAACTAAGAGTAATAGTCAACACAAGACTCAACACTCTCAACAAGAACACGGGAATACATCCCAAGACTACAAAGAACAACGACTCACAAGAAGTCTCAAGGTATAATCTATCATCACTCAATAGATTAATACCCGGCATGCATAACTCACAGGAATAAAGACACAACAAACGACAACACATGCCTTTGTGACTACACACGTCACAAGAAGAGAACTCACAACAATGGCTACACGAGCCCTCGTGACATCACACATCACGAGTTAATATGCCTTCCTTATGCCCGGTTTCAACCTTATAGCTACCCTCAACCTTATGTCTAGTTCCAACCTTTACCTCCAGGACCCCTGTACACCAAGTCCAACCTTATTCCTCCGGGAACCGTCGTTCCCCCTCTAACAGTCCCTCCAACAGAACCACCGATTTCATAGTACACGAGGGTACCGATCACACACACGGCAACACATGTCTCTCCCATAAACACGTGAACCTTACACAAAGGCCAAAACTCCATAATCACATCATGGCCACCACAAGGACCATTGCAATACCTTGGTGACTAGTGTCCCATACCACTAATCGTGCAATCCAGGTAAAGCCACACACACATCACACCACAACAGGAATCAATCAAAAGATCACAACGAAGTTATGAAACCATACTCAATCAAAGGAATGGGTCACAGCCCAACAACAACAACGATGAATAACACAAGTTATCATCCACCAATGGAAGGTACAAACAACACACATGCTAGCCTTTAAACACCGAACTGGCATGCTTAACAAATGGGTAAACCAAACATAGTTCCAAAGAACACACAAGACTCATCGCGGTTCAACGAAACACAATGTTGAACACATAGCACGATTCAAGACACCAAAACCTACATGGATTCCTACCATATAGTTCTGGACATACGAAACATCAAGGAGACACTCAAATAGTTCCACAAAAGAACATTGGGAAGTCAAAAGACCAAATACCGAGTTAAAAGAGTCACGGGGAACAAATCCCCATCATACATTACTATGTACCCCGCGGGTGGACCCACGGGTAGACCCCTACCCGCGGTTCCGCCCGCGGTTACGTAACCCTGTACAAAATAATCCCTTCGGGGATTTTTCTCTCCAAACTCAAATTCAAGTCCAAAGCATGCCAAATCTCACCAAATACAACAAAATGACTTGAATCAAAGGAATAGCCAAGCAATGGCACACATGAACCCTAAACACAAGGTCTAGATATGCATTTTCACAAGACAATGCATAAACACTCACATTTCATAGCAAAACACATGTAGAATCCAAGAAATATTCATATAGGTAAGCAAAATAGATTTTGTAGAGCATGGGTTACCTCTTGTAGACAAAAACCTTCTCTTAACACCTCACCAAGCTCCTAACAAAGCTCACCTTCCAAACCCACTTCACGAACACACCAAAAGATCATAAAGATTTTATCTTTAAGAAAAGACACCCAAGAAAACACTAAAAACACAAGATGAACATGGATCTTACCCTCCTAGATGCCCAAATGTATGAAAGGTAGAATCTTGGAGACAAATCTTGATGTCTTGGCAAAGTTTCGACTTGGCTT
The DNA here is from genome assembly GCF_001879475.1 of Ipomoea nil. Taxonomy (NCBI): domain Eukaryota; kingdom Viridiplantae; phylum Streptophyta; class Magnoliopsida; order Solanales; family Convolvulaceae; genus Ipomoea; species Ipomoea nil. Next base: position 1,936,557 of record NW_017619623.1, on the reverse strand, counting down.
GGAGGAAAAGCTATCTACCTTTTCAGAGAGAAGGTGGAGCTAGAATTTTTGAAAGTGTAAGGAGAGAAATGAGGGTGTTCTTAATAGGTTAGGTTACAATACTAACACAAGGTGAAAGGTCAAGAATACCCTTACGAACATGAAGGGGTGTAAGGAAACAAGGGAACTCCTTACAAAGCTCAAGGTACAACTTTGACTTTGGGGTTGACTAGTCAATTACTAGTCCCCGACTATTGAATTTCAGGAATTTAAGGAATAAAATTACAAATTGAAATAGGATTAATTACTTAATTAATCCCTTAATTGAATTCGGATTTCTTGATTTTAAAGATAAACTAAGATCTTGTTAATTTAAATATGATTAGAGCCCTATGTTGAATCATGAATTTCGTATTAGGATTTTCTTGGTATATTTGGGTGGGAATTCACATGTTCGGGTGTTGATTATGATTAGAAGTCATGATAGGTCGTGTTTTACGTGATTGTTGCTTTTGATCTGTTAATTGCCTATGTGGTGTCGTTATTTGCGTTTAAAAGTGTCTAAGCATGGTTTCGGGTTCCACAAAGGATCCCGGGACGTTTATTTTGATAAAGAGTCAGTGGGGGGTAGGTGGGGGTAGGGAGACCCGCCACCTACCCGCTGCCCAAAGAGACACCGCCGGCAGCGGGCAGCCGGCGGGCAGGCGACTGCCCGCCGGGCACCCGCTGCGTGGAAGTTTGTCGCTGACGGGTGGCTCTCCACCCACCGGCTACCCGCTGGTCGTTGCCCATCTCAGGACTTTGGCTTCCCCGTTTGATGTTCCCCAACCCCCTTGGTGTCCCAACGAACTCCGTTTGTCGTGCATGCGTCTAGTTTGATGTTTCGGGTACCATTCGTAGGATATAAGAGTCTTATGTATTGTATGCTAGTTGAATCGGTAACCCGTTGGCCTAGGAGGAAGATGCATGAACCCCTTAGGACTATTCTTAGCATGTGAATGATCACACGTAAGTTAATTTATACGTTTTTCCCCTTCCCAATGTGCTAATATGTGCTACTATGTGTTATGTGATGCATGATACCCCAATTTGGTTGCGATCAAATTGGTTATTCCTGAGCTGCGGTTCAGAAGTTGGCTGGGGTCAAATTGGTTACTCATGAGCTGCGGTTCATTCTCCTGGCTGCGGTCAGTAATTCACTTCTTGGGCTGCGGTCCACATGGGCATCGTGTGCTATGGTCCACCGACTGGACGCGCCAGGCGGTGTGTAGGGCCACTAGCCCGAGGAAGGCCATAGCCCACCGAATGAGTGATCAGGCGATGTGTAGGGCTATAGTCGGCTGCGATCCACCGAGTGTATGGGCCAGCGGTGTGTAGGGTCGTAATCCCCGAAGATCATCGCCCACCGAATGAGTCCCTCAGGCGGTGTGTAGGAATTTGATCAGTTACGACCCACCGACTGAGCTCGTCAAGCGGTGTGTAGGGTCGCAGTCCCCAAAAGAGGATCACAGTCCACCGACTGAGCGCGTCAGCGGTGTGTAGGGCTGTGATCCGCCGTTGAAACTATCAACGGTCTATACGGTTGGTTGCGATCAACCCCTTCATGCTGCGGTATGAGGTAGGGTGGTGCGGGGCCGTATTAGAGCTATATGCGCTAACCTTCATGTTCGGGGCATGCAATTGGTCCCATGGCGCCACCAAAGTGTGCTATATGAATGTTGATTAAATGATGATGCGAATGATTTGAAAGTGAACTGTGACCTTAGATACATGTTCTTTATGATATTGTCTCTATATAACTGATTATCCTTGTTTAATGTGCTTATCCCTACCTGTTGAGTGTATTCCTGGTTTTTAAAGCTAGAGTGTCCTAAGTATATATCTTCCTGCTTCAAAATGTATTTCAACGCGTTGGAGTGGGTTACCAGCATCATTCGCTGAACAGATATATTTGGCTTTCAGGCACAGATGATTAGCTTCCGGAGTGCGCTAGAAGAACTTGGATTAGATAGATAGTTTTCCTTTCGGCATGCGTGCCATTATGATGTATTGAGGATATTTAGTTAGTTTAGCCTTTGCATCTGAGTTCTTCAGCTCAGATGTGGCATAGCACCCCGCACTCTTATGTTTAGTAATACTCTGTTTGGGATTTTATAGGAATTCACCATTATTATTTAAGTTTTAAAAGTTTCAAAATTTTGGGGTGTTACAACCGCAGCCAAACGATTAGACCGTTGACGAGCTCAACGGAAGACCACAGCCCTACACACCACTGACGCGTTCAGTCGGTATACTGTGATCATCTTTGGGGACTACGATCCTACACACCGCTGACGAGCTCAGTCGGTGGATCGCAGCCGACCATAGCCCTACACACCGCTGATGAGCTCAGTCAGTGGACTATGGCCTTCCTCGTGGACTGTAGCCCTACACACCGCTGACGCGTTCAGTCGGTGGACTACAGCACATGAGTCCCACTTGGTGGACTGCAGCCCTACACAGCGCTAACGAGTTCAGTCGATGGACTGCAGCCTATGTAAACCCACTTGTCCGCAACCAATATTGGGGAGTCATGCACATATATCACGTAGCAAGCACATGCAATTCACATTAACACATTGGGAAAGGGGAGAAAACGTATAAAGAAACCTATGTGTGGTCATCCACGTACTAGGAAATATCTTAAGGGTTCATGCATCTTCCACCTAGTCAACGGGGTACCAATTCAACTAGCATGCAATACACAAGACTCTTTTATCCTATGAACGGTACCCGAAAAATCAAACTAGACTTAGGCACGATAAACAGAGTCCGTTGGGACACCACGAGGGTCGGGGGACATCAAACGGGGAGGCCAAAATCCCAAGGTGGGAACAATCCAGCGGGTGGCCAGCGGGTGGCCGGCGGGTGGAGGACCTCCCGCCGGCTGCCCGCCGGCGGCAAGCCTCCGGGCAGCGGGTGCCCGGCGGGCAGTCGTCTGCCCGCTACCGGCGACGTCAATTCGGGCAGTGGGTAGGTGGCGGGTTCCCCTACCCCCACTGACTCTTTTTTAATATTTTGGTCCCGGGATCTTTCGTGGAACCCGAAACCATGTTTAGACACTCTTAAACATAAATGATGACACCACGTAGTCAAATAATGGATCAAAACCAAGAATCACATTGAACATATCCTAACATGACTTCTAAACATAAATAACACCGGAACATGCAAAATCCCACCCAAATATACTAAGAACATCACAATACGAAATCCCCAAATTAACCTAGGGCTCTAATCATATTCAAATCATCAAAATCTTTGTTTATCTTTAAGATCAAGAACATCACACAATTATCAAGATCCTCTTATAATCATCAAGATTATCAAGATCAACACATAAGATCATCTCATCAATAATCAAGATCATATCATCATCATCATAAAAGATTTATCACGACACAAGTATAGAGAGGAAGCCAAAGAAGAAGATTATAGAAAGGAAAATAGGTTTTGTTGAGACATGGGTTACCTCTTAGCCTTAATTAGAATCCTTGGCTATAAAGGGTCTTTCTTTAAGATCTCTTCTTCTTGATTTCTCCTACGAGAATTCTTGTGTGGCGAAAGCTATCGTGGTGTGAGTTCTAGGTGCTTCCTATGTCTTTATATATACCTAAGAGTCCTAATTAGGGTCTGAATGATATGGATTTACTAATTCTATTTCTTATATGACTAAGGGTTTGATTTAGGGATAAGGGTCCGTGGTCTATGGTGGACCCTTTCTAGTTAATTAATGGATTTTAATTCTCTTTTTAGGGTAAGCAATTAAATATTGAGACCGTAACACAGGGTGTTACAGTCAAGATTTGTCAAGAACAACACACAATTATCAAGAATCTCTTATAATCATCAAGATTATCAAGATCAACAAATAAGATCATCTCATCAATATCAAGATTATATCATAATCATTATAAACGATTTATCAAGACACAAGCATAGAGAAGGAGCCAAAGAAGAAGATTATAGCAAAGAAAATAGGTTTTGTTGAGACATGGGTTACCTCTTAGCCTTAATTAATCCTCCCTTGGCTATTAAGGTTCTTCTCTAAGATTTCCATCCGATTGATCTCCCTAGGCTTGGTGGTGGTGAATCTCCCGGGAATATTTTCGTGTAATATAATTATGGTGGTAAGGGTTCTAATTGCTTTCTAATCCCCTATTTATAGAATCAGGAATCCTAATCATAATCTGAATAGTAAAGGCCTACTTTCTTTATTCCTAATAGATATATAGGTCTAGGATTCCTAATTAGAATCTGACTAGTAAAGACTCTAGTTCAGGTAAGGGTCCACGATCCATTGTGGACCACTTTAATTAATTAAAGGGAATCCTAACCAAATTAAACCCTTTTTAATTATTATTAATGGGATTAATTAAATAATTAATCCGGGATTGAAGGGCGTAACACGGGGTGTTACACTTGTCACCTGAAGGAACTGGTCAAGCACAAGAAAGAGATTCACCACGAATCGCAGGCCCACCTTAGTGTAGAGTGTTCGGAGGTTCTTAAGATGGGATGCCCCAAAAAGAAAGGTGATACTGGTGCATTTGTCATGCCTTGTGCAATAAAAGATTTTTCTTTTGACAATGCATTAGCTGTTCTAGGTGCTTCTGTGAATCACTACTAAAGAAATGATATACTACGTTAGTTAATAGTTCTAATATATGTTGTTATACTACGACACATAATACACGGTGGTTTTGTAAATAACTGTCTTCTATTATATACTACGTCACTTAATAGAATGCGGTTTTTAAATAACCGCCATATATTATATAATACGTCACTTAATAGACAACGTCTTTTAAATAATCGTCTTCTATTATATACTACGTCACTTAATAGACGGCGGTCTTTAAATAACCGTCTTCTTATATATATTTACGTCACATAATAGACGATGATTTTTAAATAACCGCCTTCTATTATATACTACGTCACTTAATAGAAGATGGTCTTTAAATAACCGCCTTCTAATATATACTTATGTCACTTAATAGAGGACGATTTTTAAATAAGCGTCTTCTATTATATGCTACGTCACTTAACATATGACGGTCTTTAATTAACCGCATTCTAATACATACTTACGTCACTTAATAGACAGCGGTTTTAAATAACCGTCTTCTATTATATATGTGACACCCCAAAATTTTATCAACCTTATTTTCAAACAAAAATATATTTTTGGGAAAACTATTTTAAATTTCTAGGTCTAAAAGTTATTCCGGAAAAAAAAATTATTTTATCAAATTTTTTGACCAAAAATATTTTGAGACCGAACAAATAAAATATGATTTTATTTTATTTTATACAGTCTCATTCTTTCTCCTAGCCTTCCTTTATTTTTCTTTTTGGCAGATCAGAATACTACTACAACCTAACAATTCTTTAATTAAGTCATTAATCCCATGTGCATTTCCTAGACTTCCCTTAATTATTTTAGCATATTAGAGAGCAAAACAATACTAATAAATTCTCTAGACTACTCCATCCCGTGAAGAGTCCCTCACCCTTTTCTTTCTCTCTCGGCGTAATACCCTAGCCGACAGCCACCACAGTCTTCGTCTCTCTCTCCCTCCCTCCATCGTAGCCTACGATCACCACCCTCGCCATCCACTCTCGGCGAACTACTGCCTTCATTCTCTTCCTCTCTCTATCTCGACCAACAGCAGCGGACAGGTGACCGGCGATCGCTGGCTTCTCTCTTTTCGCGATCTCTAGTCCTCCATCGTGAAGCTTATTGATTAATATAATGGAGTTAATGAGGTGAGGATTAGATGTATTTTATTGATACTGATTAATTGGTAGTGTTTATATTCATTATCTAATTGTTATTAGAGTAGAGTTGATGATCAGAAGATGATGTTGAATACTGATCATGATCATATTGTTCATAATGATGATAATGAACTGGTTTGGCAAATAAAAAAATGCAGATGATGATATTCGAATGATGGCGTGATATATAGTGTTAGTGAATTGAGGATAATGATTAGTGATGATGATAAATACTACTCCGTATGATTATGGATTATTAAAATAATGGTTGTGAGGGATTTAGTAAATTAAATTAAGATTGGATTGATTCACAGGTTCCCTATCAAGGTGAATAGGATGCTATTAAATGTTGATAAGAATTTTGGCCTCGAGGTAACAAAACTATTTATTTGCCCCAAAGTGTATAAATATATTTTTATGATGTGTGAATGTGATTATGATACGATATTTATATATATCAAAATTATATATCCAAAGCTATCTCTACAAGTTATGTGTGATACGATGTAAATTATAATATTATAGTGATCATAGTTGAATTTATCGATAAATTTAGAATTTTAGATTTTGTATACATATTATGGAGTATTATTTATTTATTTATTTATTTGTTAAGATTGTATTTTTCACCCTTTGGTAATCTTGATGTAGTAATATTTGGCATATGTTCTTAGCCCGTACTATTTGTTAAGGTATTATGGTGTTGAAAGCGAGTTGCAATCTGAACAATACAGCCTGCAAGGTGAAACTGAAAGACTATAAACAGGCATTGAAGCAAGCTATTATGGACTTATGGTGTTGAAAGACTTAGATTGTGTATTTTGCAATTATATTATTGAAGTGCTATATTATAGGTTTAATACATGTATGATATATATTGTAATAATTAGGTTTATATTGTAATAATTAGGTTTATAGTTATTAGTATTGGTCATATATTGTATTTGATGGTTAGAATTGATTATATCATTTTGTTTATGTTTAAGAGTATGTTGAATTGTTGTTTGCATTTTGATGCTGTTGAACAACTTCTTATTGTATTCTATATTGAAGATTTATAAATTGCCAAATTAATAAAAATAAAAATTTAAAAATACTTTATACGTTTTTACCCAGAACCGCCGCCGTATAAAGTATATTAAAGTATAAGTATAGTCGTATAGACGGCAGTTCTTAAAAATAACCGCCGTCTATACTTGAATTTTTTATTGTAAAAGAATACTTTATACGGCGATTCTACCCGGAACTGTCGTATAAAGTATATTAAAGTACAAGTATAGACGGCGGTTCTTCAAAATAACCGCCGTCTATACTTGTATTTTTATTGTTAAAAAGTACTTTCTACGGCGGTTCTATCTAGAACCGCTGTATAAAGTACAGATAGACGGCATGCTTGTTTAGATTATACGGCGATTTGTTAACTGCCTTATATTGATAACATAGATGGCGGTTAAAAACAGTAGTAAAAAGTAATTATTTACAAAGGCGATCACTTACATGGCACTTCAAGAATCGTCGTGTATGTGTAAAAAAAAACAGCCCTAGGAGCTATTTTTTGTAGTAGTGAATGTAATGCCTTTGTGTGTTTTTGATAAGATGGTTATACCTGCTCTAACCCCGACTAATATGACTACCCAACTTGCTGACAGATCCACTCGGTATCCAAAAGGCATCGCGGAAGACCTATTAGTACAGATCAAAGATTTTGTTATACCTGTTGATTTTGTGATCTTAGATGTTGGGCCAGAAAGCAAAAATGTGCCTACAATCTTAGGAAGACCATTTTTGGCCACCTGCCGAGCGATAATTGATGTAGGAACAGGGAAGCTTACCCTGCGTGTTGATGAGGAAGAGGCCAAATTTGGCATGATCATCAAAGAAAAGAATCAAAGGAAGGAAACAAAAATCGAAGAAGAACTCAAAAACCAAAGGCAGTTGCTCAGGAAAAATAGGAAGGTTTATCTGGAGAAAGAAGTGGGTCTGCATGCAATCAAGCGATGATGAAAATGGTTGAAGAAATCAGAAGGGGTACGTCGGGCTAGGACGTTAAAGGCAGCGCTGCTTGGGAGGTAACCCAAGATTTTATATTAAAGTCTTTTCTTTTAATTTTCTTGTCAATTGCAATTTTCAAATTTTTGAATAATTAATTTTTTTTCTTGAGGACTAACTTGAACAGGAATTCATGAAGTGATAGTAGGGATGAAAGAGCAAAGGACGGACGAAGAAGGCCGAGCAAAAGAGTACCCGTGATCACGCATTAAGGCCCGGCGAAAAGAGAGAATTATTTCCGAATTACGCAGAGCCTCACGGCGTGACCACGACGTAATTCGGATATTAGAAGAAATAACGTGCGCAGCGAAGGGAATTATTTCCCATTTACGCACGCTGTCACGCTATGACAACAGCGTAAAGGGGAAGCCGAACAGAAACCCTAGGGGAATTTTCGTCTTCTCCTTCTTTTATTAAGTTGTCTTCTTCCCTAACCAACCCCTACACTCTTTATTTTCCATTCACGCAAAAGAGATCTCCCTTATGCAAGGTGCACTCCAATCTTCATCTTTTCTTCCATTTTTGAGCTTTAGTAGCAAGAACACTCTAGCTCTCCACTAAGGTAATCTCTAAAATATCCATTGTTACCTTTTTATCAAGCTTTTCTTTCTTACCAAGTGTTGCATGGAAGAATGTGTTTCGTTGATTTATTTGCATGAATAATGCCTTAGAATGCGTCTATGTACTCTTGAGAACACTTTAATGGTAAAAATTGTGTATATGTCACTTTGTTTTGTTGAAACCCATTTGGAATTTTAAAACCTAGCATGAATGCTATGAAAATTTGGGTTTTCTTGGTTTTATTATGGAATGTTGAAATTGTTGAAAGCATAATGAAATTAGATGCTAAAATGACTCATATATGCTTTTGGTTTGATTTTAGAACATCTATATTGCAAAATTCCGTGTTCAAGAAATGCAAGAAATTGGGAGATGTTGACTTTTGACCATTAATTTGGAATTGTTTGCCTATGTTTCTTGTGTAAACCCATGCTATCAATGAAAATGCCAATTTGGTTTGTCAACAATGTGTGGTTGTTCATAAAGTGCGGAAAACATGATATTAAGAAGGGGATTAAACTCTTGAATTTTGCATAACAATGTGGAGAAATTTAGGCTTAAATGTGGAAAATTTGTTTTGAGTACCTTGTGGATTAATTATTAAATTGTTTTGAGTGAGCAAGCATGAGTTGTTTGAGAGATAATTGCTTAAGGATTTAGTGAACCATTGCATGATGATTTCTTGAAAATTTTAAAATTGTTGATTTGTAATGCATATGCTAATGGGAATGGAATAAGGATATTACATGTTAACTAAATTGGCTTTGGGGAAAAGATTTAATGATATGGTTGGGATTGTTAGTTTGCCAATGTTATTAGACAAGAGTTTGGTTATAAGTGTAACAATCCAAAAATTTTATTTTATAAATCCAATTTTAAGAAATTTCAAAATAACCATTTTCACTCCATTAAAATTTTTTTGCGACCAATTGGTGTTTGAATAAATTATTTTGAACCCATTTTAAATTAATTAAACACCAGAACTTATTTTTATTACAAAATCCTAAATTTTCGGGTGCTTCGCGTACCAAGTTTTAAATTGAGAAACCAATCTGAGTGAGACCGGGCGGAATCTGAACCAAGTGTTTGTTTAGAAATCATTTTTTGGAAAACTACCTTTTGAACCCCAAACTTTTTAAAATCACCTTTCTAGTCTATGGTCCATATTGCAAGGTGGACCAAGAGCATTCTCCTTGTATGATGTGTAAAACAACCACCAAAATTACTATCTTACCCTCCACCAATCATTGGGAATCATCCTAGAGTTTTGAACCCATATAAAAGGAATAATAAGCTCACTTTTTTCTCCTGATTCCATTCTTTGCCTTCCCCAACCTTGAGCTCTGCCAACAAATAAGAGAAAACACAGTAACGTTTCCACCATTCATTCTCTTCCATTCATCTTTCTCTTCATCTACTCCCATCTCTTAGCTTCATCTCTGAGATTCTATCCATAAGTTTTTTTGTTTTGTTTGTTTGAGGTATTTAGGTGGTGAAGGGGGTAGTGGTTGAGTGGGAAGACGAAGAAATCCACACAAGGAGGAAGAACAAGAAGAGGTATAACCCCATGGGCTCCCTCTCTTTATTTTGGCTTTGTGAAGCCTAGTTCTTGAATGGAAATGTGTAGAAATGGTAGATTCTTGTTGTGTTTGAGCTAGGAAGTGATCTGTTACTTGTTGATGTGGTGTTGATAAAGTTTTGGCTGTGTTAGACATGCTTGGAATTTGTTTTTGCAGATGCAAGATCTTTCTGGTGCACACACAGTGTGCACCAGACCAGAGTAACGGTCCTAGTTGCGGTCAACCGGGCCTAGGACACGGCCCTAGGAGAAGGCCGTTGCCTAGGCTCGGCCATGTAGCGGCCTTCATGGGGCGGCTCATGAGGAGTCTCGCCCCAGGTCCTTGAGTTTTGTTTTGAGAGTGTTTTGTGCAGTGGCCAGGCCCTTGTGGCTTAGCTACGTGTCGTTTCGGGCCAGGTGTCACGGGCCCTTGTGGCTCGGTACCTCGGGGCCATCTAGACACACGTTTTGGCTTTGATTTCGTTGAATTTGGATTAGAAATGAGCATGATATGAAGGATTTGTTGATGGTTTTGCTACACAGTATAAGTTTTTGAAGTTTACTGTTATGAAAAATGCTATGCTTTAGTTGTCTAGTGATTTATTTAGGTGTGATTAGAGAAGCATGATCATATTGAAAATATGATTTAATAGAAAAACATGATTAGAATGTGTTGTTTGATTAACGGGATTTGAAGTATAATTTGATGATAGAAATATATAGAATTTGATATGTTTCAAACCGAGCATGATATTGTATTCTTGAGATCTCTATGATCTAATTATATGTATTAGAAGCATGTTGTTTAGTTTTTGGCATTCCATGTATATAATGTTTCAAAAATGCATAAGTGGCCGACATGAGCCTAAGTATTATTTTTCGAAAGAAAATCGCATTCCATGTAGAGCATCTCTATCTTATCGTTGTGAATAAATTGAGAAGTATGTGCATGTCCATCGCATAAGTTAAGTCTTACATCTATGAAATGCATGAGCGATATATCTATATATCTATGGTGAGGAAACCTTGTTTTGGAGGACCCATTTGGACTATGTCCTCTCAAATGATTTGTTATGGACATTGCGGTCCCAGAGATTTATCATGTAACGCGGTGTATTCCCACGTTACGAGGTTGGAGACTGCCCGCCAGGCTTGGAATCCTGGTTAGGGGGGGTGGGGTGTGCACACTAAAAGTACGATACCTGATTTCATAGAGAAAGCACGAAAGAATGATAGAACCAAGAGAGTGGTTCTGTGGGCGAGTTGAGTATGTGGCCGGCTAGATTGCCGATCTGGTTAGGTCCATTCACGATTCGTGAACACCTACCTCCCCACGAGCTAGAGGTTCCGCAGTTACGGATGTGGAGGATTCACGAGATTACACCGTACGCTAGGGCTTCGCTGCGGCGGAGTACCTGCCTCGAACAAGAAGAGAAATGAGAAGTATGAGAAAGTTTGAGCAAGAAAGAAATCGAGTCAGGAGACTCAAGAGAAAGAAAGCGCGTTAGAGTGACTCTAAGAAACCTCCACAGAAAAGTATTCTATTTTACAAACGAGTGTATGAGTATATTTATAGTATTGCACGAGATTGCAGTATAGTATTGCACGAGATTGCATATGAGTATAGTATTGCACGAGATTGTATATTAGTATAGTATTGCACGAGATTGCATATGGGTATAGTATTGCACGAGATTGCATATGGGTATAGTATTGCACGAGATTGCATATGGGTATAGTATTGCACGAGATTGCATTTGAGTAGAGTATTGTATGAGATTGCATAATGAGAATGATCATTCAAGATGGTATATCGAGCATGATTATTTTGTTACATTTTGAAGTCTTGTATACCCATTTTTCATAATGAGAACTTGAAAGAATGACGATAGTTATCGTAGTGTTTAATAGTATGAAATTACTTGTAAGCATGGGTTCATTTTGATAATGTTGTAGTGATGTTTATGTGTTGAAATATCATTATGTTGTTAAGTCATTTGTATTGAAGCATGCCTGTTGATATTATAGGTTGCAAGCATATAGAAAGTATGTGTTGTTTGTAAAACCCCTTTCAGGTGGGCCCAGCGTTGAGAAGTGAACGAGTTAGACTAGTCTAGTAGTTATAGAAGTCTAAACTCTTAATGTTTTGATTATGATGTTATTGATCGGAATTTAGATTTATGTTGTTGATGACGTTTGATAATGTAGAATTTGGGGTGTCTTTTTCCCCCTTATGACTTTAAGTTAAGTTTATGGATGCTAGTTATTTTATCTTTATTCCTAGTTCTACCGTTAGCCTGTGCAATCACCACGGAGCGGTGGTTGTGGCGGTGACATTCCCACCAGTTTGCTTATTTAGTTGTTTATCCGCTGCTTAGTTTATGTTAATTGTGGTTTAGAATTATAATTAAAATTTAGAAAAGTGGGGTGTTACACTAAGTGTGTGGATAAGTTGTAGGTGAGTATACGAGTGTCTACTATAACTTTTGAGCTAAAATTGTTGGTGTGGAATAGGTGGTTACTCTATCTTATAGGATCTATGGTGAAGCAGGAGGCTGGAGAGTTAAGTGCTCAGGGGAAACATGCCCAGAGAATACAAACCATTCCTAATCTAACGCCTCAAATATCAGCGCTTCCCCCACTGCCCCATGAGTACGTGACGGTCACGGAATGGACTACTATGCAAGCTCTCATGTACCAACTTCACTTGGCACAAATGGAAAGGGTGACTAAGATGGAAGGGGACTTGCATGAGACAATGAAAAGGCACCTGAATAGAAATGCAGCAGTATGTCAGAGACGATCAGTTTAGGAAAATCAAGATATTGCAAGCACAATTTGCCGGGTTGAGGGCATACATCGCAAGACCTTAGGGGGAATTCCCGTGACTCGTAGGGTGATAAGTGCTAAAGATACTATGGTTTATAGGGTAATTTAGAGGCAAATTGTGCTATAATTGGAGTCCTTTATGCCTAATTCATGCTTAATTAGATTAATTTGATAGAAATTAGGATTAAAGACTAATTCTATTGCATTTGTAGAAAAATAGCAAAACATTGTCATTTTCAAGGAATTCTGGTAACAGTTCGGTAAAATGATCATATCTTGAGCTAGGAGTGTCCAAATGAGGTGATTCAAGTGGTTATTGTTCGGGTTTTTCAAGGGCTATGACGTTTATTTTGGGCGAAAATTCCAGAAAGTTCCACACAACTCAAAACGTAAGTTGCGAAGTGCGTGGACGGGACACTTAAATGAAATTTCAGATTTTAAGCTTATTTAAAGGCTTGTAAGGGGATCATTTTGGACACTTCTTCTTTTCCCATTCCTTTACTCTCATATTCAGTTCTCTTAGATTAGGGTAAATTAGGTTTAGGTTAGATTTACATTTCCATTGAAGAACTACACTCATTGTTCTACAAATTCTCCTTGGATGCTTACACAATAGATTGAAGACTTGAGTAACCACTCTTCCTTGTTTATTATTTCAGATTTAATTTGTGTTTGCTACCCTTTTATTGATGATGAGTTCTTAGATTGCTTGGATTTGGATTGGATTTGATTTGTTGATTATGTATTCATGCTTAGTATGGTTGATATGATGAGAGTTTATGCATGGATTGTCCTCGAATGCCTTTGTTGTAGAGGAGTGCATATTGATCTCTTTCCATTAAGGGCCCTAATGGTTAGATGAGTGTGAGAGTGCGAGTTTAGCAAGGGATTACACTCTCCTTAGTCTTACCCTTGCAATCCCCTTCCTACAACCCAAGAGGGCGAGCTTAGGGGAGGAGACGGTAGACCACCCGCCAAGTGTTTGATAGAATGCCTCACCCGACGTAGGGAATGAGAGTTTAGGTTTGACGCAACCTAATGTTGGTTCCTTGGTTCTCCCATAGGTTAGGTAAGCTTTGCATCATCTCTTGTCCCAAGTTAAAGACCAATGAATGCATGACCACAAATCCTTTCCATCCAAATCCCCATGTTACCTTCTTGTTTGTTCTCTTTTGTTTCCTTTGTTTTCTTTACTTTCTTTGTTTCCTTGTTTTCCACACTTTCACACGTTACTACCAACTCTCCTATCTTGCACCAAGTCTATCATATTGATACATTGTGACACCTAATTGTCTTGCACTTCGTTTGCTCTGATTTTCCATCCTTGAGTTCGACACTCGGGAGTTTCACATTCCCGTTTACACCTTCCAGTACACTAAAACTACACCTATCACAGGGATATTACGGTAACACCTCCAAAACTAGACATAATTTAAAGCATTCAAACTTAGGAAAAAATAAGGTAAAGTCTAACCATCATAATATAAAACTGCGGATGCTAACATAAGTGTAAGGGGATGTCATGCCACATCTAGGCCATCAACCTAGATACACAGGCTAAAGCAAAGTTAACTACAAATCCAAAGTTTTCATTATTCAAAATGGCTCACAGGCCCGAACATTTAGAAAGATAAGCTAGTCAAAACCGGGGTTCCATCTAACGCGCTCTCGAGTCACTAACTGCACCTAAAAACATATGGTTAGACAACCGTTAGCGATAATGCTAAGCAACCTAACTCCAACGCGTTGAAATACATATTCATATACTTTATTGATAAAACCATTTTGAGACTTGGGAATACATAAGTATATTGCTAAACAACACTAGCTTTATAAATCATGAGGATTAGAAGCAATACTTGACTCTTCGAGGGATGTACTTGACAATACCAATCAACACACAAGAATATCAATAGAATCAACCTAACAAGACAATGATAATGGAATAAGGATAACAAGCAAGATAGGGCAATCACAATCATCAACAAGGTGGTTCTCATCATGTTACACAATCAATCACCGACTTGGGAAATCCTCAAAGGACATTGCCAAACCAAGTCATTCACCGCGGAGTCATCGCAACAACTCGAATCATAGTGGATCAATATGAGGGACCTCAAATTAATGAGTACCGCGGAGTCAAAGACCGTAGCATGGATTCCGCGGGTTCGTAGACTCGATTGAGATTTCCGCGGGATCACTAAGACCCAATTATGATTTTGATAAGCCTCAAAATATGCTAGTTTCTAGGATCCTTTGATATGAGTTTTGTGCTCATATTAGTTGAAAAGTCTTTGTTTTTATGGTAAAATATCTCAAAAGCACAGTTTAGTACGAAAATACCTTCGTAATTATATCTTACGCATTTTAGGTTTTCTTGGACGGAAAAGTGGTAAAGAGTGGTAGAAAAGAACATAGCTGAGAAAGGAGCACGAACAAGGACCGAACACACCGGGACTACGCACGAGAGAAGGAGGAAATGAGAATTATTTCCCATTCACGCCCCCTCACGGCGTGAAGGCTAGTGTGAACGGGAAATTGTGACACCCCAAAAATCCACACTCCAATCCATGAATTAATTGAGTAATTAATTCTAATTCTTTTGAGGAATTGATTCCTAAAATCCTGATTTTTAATACTCAAGGACTAGTATTTGACTAGCCAATCTTTAAGTTGTGTTGTACCTTGTGCGTAGAGAGGAGTTCCCTTGTTCCTTACACTTTCTAAGGGTTAGTAAGGGTAGCCTTGTCTTTTCACCAAGAGTTAGTTTTGTATCCTAACCTAGAAGACTTATTCATTTCATTCCTTACAATTCTTAGAAAAATATCTCTACCTTCTCTCCAGAATAGAAGTGTAGCTTATTCTCCAAGCCAAGTTGAGACCCTTGTCAAGATTTCAAGTTTTGCTTCCAAGATTCAACCTTTCACCTATTTGGGCATCTAGGAGGGTAAGATCTAAGCTTGTCTAGTCTTTTTGGTTCCATCTTAGTTGTCTTTTTCTTAAAGGTAGGATCTTTATGATCTTTTTGTTTGATCTTGAAGTGGGTTTGAGAAGTGAGCCTAGTGGAGAGCTTGTTGTGGTGTAAAGTGAAGTCTTTTGGTCTTCAGAGGTAACCCATGCTCTACAAAACCTATTTTGCTTACCTATATGTGATTTCTTGGATTCTACTTGTTCTTTGCTATGAAATGTGAGGGTTTTATGCATTTATCTTGTGATATTGCATATCTAGAGCTTGTGTTTAGGGTTCCTTTGTGCCATTGCTTGGCATTTTCCATGGTTCAAGTCATTTTGTTGTGTTTGGTGAGATTTGGCATGTTTTGGATTTGAATTTGTGTTTGGAGAAGAAAATCCCCGAAGGGATTTATCGTGGAACAAGAATGTTCCCGCGGGCGGAACGACGGGCGGGGCACCACCCGCCGGCCTACCCGCGGGTACAGGTCTCGTGGGATGGTGTTCCCGCGGGCGGGACCACGGGTGGGGCACTACCCGTGGGTCCACCCGCGGGTACACGGTGGTGTTTGGTTCGGGATTTGTTCCCCGTGATTCGTTGTCTCGGTATTTGATCTTTTGACTTCCCGTTGTTCTTTTGTGGAACTATCTGAGTCTCTTCTTGATGTTTCGTAGGTTTTGTTGAAGGAGTTTGGAGAATAAAGTATTGTCTTTTTATTTACACTCTGTCTACAAGCAAATACAAAGCACAATATATATAGGTAGAAGATGGAATACTAATAGAGCCCTAGGAATACTAACAGACATAGCCCTAGGGATACTAACAGACATAGAAACTGAACAGTCATAGGAAATAATAAAAGCATAATAATGAGTCTCAACATCCCCCCTCAAGTTGGAGCATGAATATCAAAAGCTCCAAGCTTGGTACACAAATATTCAACTCTGGGACCTCTTAAAGCTTTGTTGAAGATATCAGCCAACTGATCATTTGTACCCACGAATGAGGTAACGATTTCCCCGGATGTAATCTTTTCGCGAATAAAATGACAATCGACTTCGATGTGTTTTGTTCTCTCATGAAAGACAGGATTGGATGCAATATGCAAGGCTGCTTGATTGTCGCACATCAGTTTAATAGGCCCTTTCATGCAAAGATTTAATTCAGTCAAGAGATGCTTTAACCAGATTAGTTCACATGTTCCCAAGGCTATTGACCGATATTCAGCCTCTGCACTTGATCGAGCCACCACATTTTGCTTCTTACTTTTCCAAGATACTAGATTGCCACCAAGAAAAACGCAGTACCCTGATGTTGACTTTCTATCCCAAGAGCACCCAGCCCAATCTGCATTAGTATAACCAACAATCTCTGTATTTCCACGATCCTTGTATAAAACACCGTTCCCGGGAGACTTCTTGATGTATCGTAGGATCCTAATGACAGCTTCCCAATGGCTATCACACGGAGAAGCCAAAAATTGACTCACAACGCTAACTGCAAAAGAGATGTCAAGGCGAGTGACGGTTAAGTACAACAATTTTCCAACCAATCTTCGATATCTTCCTGTATTTGAAAAGGGCTTCCCTTGTTCCGGTACAAGCTTAATGTTAGGATCCATGGGAGTATCAATAGGTCTGCAATCACTCACACATGTTTCCTCTAATATGTCTAAAGCATATTTTCGTTGAGATATACAAATCCCTTGCTTTGACTGGGCAACTTCTATCCCTAAGAAGTATTTTAATTTTCCAAGGTCTTTTGTCTCAAAATGTTGGAAAAGATGTTGCTTTAGCTGGAGTATTCCTTCTGCATCGTCTCCTGTGATAACAATATCATCGACATAAACAACAAGATAAACGCTCTTACCATGTCGATGCCGGTAGAATACAGAATGATCAACTTTGCTTTGGACTAACCCAAACTCTTGCAGAACTGTACTAAAACGTCCGAACCAGGCACGTGGAGACTGTTTCAATCCATAAAGAGAACGTTTTAATTTGCAAACCAAATCAGTCTCCCCCCTTGAGCAACAAAACCCGGAGGTTGCTCCATATACACCTCTTCTTTTAGATCCCCATGTAAAAAGGCATTCTTGATGTCTAGCTGGTATAGAGGCCAATGATGGATGGCAGCAATAGACAGAAAGATTCTGATAGAAGAGATCTTGGCTACGGGTGAGAACGTATCAGTGTAATCAACGCCAAACACTTGAGTATACCCCTTGGCTACAAGGCGAGCTTTGAGTCTATCTATCTGTCCATCAGGCCCAACTTTGACATTATAAACCCAACGACAACCAACAACTGTTTTGCCAGGAGGTAATGGAACCAAGTCCCAAGTTCCCGAGGATTACAAAGCAACCATTTCATCTACCATAGCTTGCTGCCAACCAGGATGGGAAAGAGCTTCCCTAACCGAATTAGGAACAGAAACAGATGATAAACTGGAGATGAAAGCATTGTAAACAGGGGAAAACCGGTGATAAGAGACAAAATTATATATAGGGTAGGGATTGCGAGTAGACCGGTTACCTACCCGACTAGCAATGGGCGGACTGGAGATTGGAGCAGGACCCGAATCCGAGGGAAGAGACCGCTCAAGAGATGAATCAGCAGGTTCAATGTTTGCAGCAGTAGTGGTTGGTGGTAATTTTGACCGACGATGATAGGTGAACTGGAAAGGAGAAACAGTGTGGGTTTTGATGGATTGGGAGGTAGGACAACAGGAGATATTGGTATTTCTGTCCCTCCTTCAAATGAGGGAACTGGTAGGACATCAGGAAAAGGATCCACCACCCTTATAGAGTCAGATGAAAAGAACGGAGTGTGCTCAAAGAAGGTAACATTTGGTGATACATAGGATCGTTGTGTCTCAGGACAATAACACCTGAACCCTTATTGAACCCTAGAGTACCCCACAAAAATACATTTCAAGGACTTGGGTGACAGTTTATCACGACCAGGAGTAATATCCCGAACAAAGCAAGTGCAACCAAAAACCCTCAGCGGAAACTTGTGTAATGGCTCTTGAGGAAACAATATGTTATAAGGTATTTTGCCATGTAGAACAGACGATGGCATATGGTTAATAAGGTAACATGAATGGAGGATAGCATCTCCCCAAAAATACGAGGGAACCTTATAGTGAAGGAGCATAGTCCGAGCGGTTTCCACTAGATGCCTATTCTTTCGTTCAGACACACCATTCTGTTGTGGAGTATCTGGACAAGAAGACTCATGGAGAATACCTTCAGAGTCAAGGAAGGTAGACAAAGGAGTATTGAAATATTCACTGGCATTATCACTTCGAAGAATTTTAATAGAGACTCCAAATTGATTCTTGATTTCATTATGAAATTTCTGAAAGATGTTGAATAGATCAGAACGTCGTTGCATTAGGAAAACCCAAGTACAACGCGAAAAGTCATCAATAAAAGTAACAAAATATTAAAACCTAACACAGAAGTGACACGACAAGGACCCCAAATATCACTGTGAACTAAGGAAAAAGGGGATGAGGACACTTTATTAACCCGTTCAGGAAAGGAGGTTCTTGAATGTTTCCCAAATTGACAAGATTCACACTCTAGTGAAGACAGCTTTGAGAGACTCGGTTCAAGTTGTTGTAGTTTCTTCAAACTTGGATGACCTAGACGACAATGAGTAAGGGAAGGAGAAATAGTAGCACTACAGACAGCGGAAGCAGGAGTGGATAGACGGTATAACCCTTTTGATTCATACCCCGAGCCAATCGTCTTCCCCGAACGGCGGTCCTGTATAACAACCGAATCAGGATAAAAAGTGACAAGACAATCAAGAGAACGAGTAAGTTGACGAATGGAAATCAAATTAAAAGGACAAGTAGGTATATGCAAGACTGATGACAAGGGTAAATCAGGAAGAGGTCTTGCTTTACCAACTCCTTTAGCAGAACATATGGATCCATTACCAAACACAATGGACGGAAGAGACTTAGAGTTTGTGAGATGGGTCAATAAGGAAGAATTACCACATATATGTTCGGAGGCACCTGAATCAAGGACCCATGGTCCGAGAGGTCCAGATTGAGAAACAAGGGCAGCATGAGTCTCTCCCGTATGAGCCAAAGGAGTGAAAACAGTAGCTTGGGCATTAGCCTTAAACCGTGCAAGCTCTTCATATTCTGCAAGAGAGACATTTTTAGAACTTGATTCTTCTAATTTGAGTTGAGCCACATTTGTAGGAGCAGGCAACGGTTTCCCGTGCAGTTTCCAACATCGGTCCCGTGTGTGTCCAGATCTATTGCAGTAATCACAGTATCTAGCATTTTTCTGCCCACTACGGTCTTTATTCCGATTGCCCAGATTATTACCACGACTTCCTTGGATCACAAGAGCAGATTGTTCTGTAGTGGATGTAGAAGTTTCACCAGGAAAAGAGGCCACTTGAAGAAGGCGTTTGAACAACTCTTGGACCCCTGGCACACCTTTATCCCCAAGAATCTGGTTTCGAGTATTCTCAAACTCGGGGCCTAATTTAGTCAAAACCAGAACAACAAAAAACTTTTCACGTTGGGCAACCTGTTCATCAGGTGTCCCTCCAACAGGTAAAAGCTTATTAAACTCAGTTAATAAACTTTGAGTTTTCCCAAGAAAGGCTTCCATACTCATACCATCCTTCTTTAAATTAACCAAATTATCAACAACTGTGTAACATTGTGAAATATCATTAGTGTACAAGGATTTGGCTTGACTCCATACCTCAACACATGTTTTAAAAACTCTAAATAGTTGAATTAACTCAGGTGAAAGGGATTGCCATAGAAGACTACAAAGTTGTGCATCCACCCTTTTCCAAATTGCCTTCTCATTTTCTGGTACCTCAGTTTCTACCCCATGTTCCAAGTGGTCAATAACACCCTGGCCCATAAACCACATTTCAACGGCATCCGACCAAGAGTGGTAGTTTTGTGACCCACACAATTTTTCAGAGGTAATAACTGGATTTCCAGATAAATTAGGCACAAACACTGAGCGAGAAATAGCATTTTCAACATTGGTAGAAGTTTCCTCGGTTCTAGTTGAAGACATGGTTGATAAAAAGGAAGAATATTACCAGGAAAGCCAGAGGAGGGTCGAAAATGGAACTGGAAAATATCGCCGGAAAATATCGCCGGAGGAGGTCTCACGCGCCGGCGCGTGGGGGCGCGTGACGGCGGAAGGCTGCGCGTGAGGTGGCGCGTGAGGGCGCGTGCGGCGGCGGTTTGAGATGGGACTTCGACGGCCGGGGTCGCCTGCACTTCCAGACCGGCGGTGGTTCTTCGGAACTTTATGAAAACTTGCGATGAGGAGTTTTCGAAGAAGAAGCGTAGACAGACCCTGCACTGCTACTGTTCATCCTCAAAAATACTGTTCATGCTCGGAAATAAAAAGGGATTCAGGCCAATGGTGGCTCTGATACCATGTTGAAGGAGTTTGGAGAATAAAGTATTGTCTTGTTATTTACACTCTGTCTACAAGCAAATACACAACACCATATATATAGGTAGAAGATGGAATACTAATAGAGCCCTAGGGATACTAACAGACATAGCCCTAGGGATACTAACAGACATAGAAACTGAACAGTCATAGGAAATAATAAAAGCATAATAATGAGTCTCAACAAGAACTATATGGTAGGTATCTATGTGGGTGGATGCCCACTACCTTGTGCTTGAAGGTAATGCTTTTGATCCGGAATCTTTTTCAAGTTCCTTGTTGGATTTGCTTAAGTTTCAAGGTTTGTTAGATGGGTTTCTCGCCATAAAGGCCGAGACTTACCCGAGCTTGGTGAAAGAGTTTTACCATCACATGGTTGTGACAAAGGAAGGTGAAAGGCGATCACCTCTAAGGTGAGAGGTGTGAAACTTGTGTTGTCTGAGAAGAGGTTGGCTCAGTTGTTGAGTTTGTCTGCTACCGGAGTGGCTCAGTACAGTGGTCATTCTTGGATTAGTACGGATACCATGGGGTACCGTGACTATTTGAGCTATCTGTTGGGCTGTACGAGTGGTTTCACTCAAGCTTCGAGGCCGGAGAAGAAGTGGTTGTCTGCGGAACAAAGGATCTTGGTGATGTTTGTGTCAGATTTTTTGTTGCCCAATAACAACAAGAGTAGTTTGTTGGGTAAGTTGGAGTGCACCTTTGCTTTCTGTCTGAAGAATATGGTTAAGTTCAATCTGCCTGCTTTGATGATGCAACACATGGTGTTTTGCCGGGATCACAACCGGAAGAGTTTGCCGTATGGAATGGTGCTGAGTTGGATCTTGGTTAAGAAAGGTGTTAGTGTGGACGGTTGTCTCCCGAAGGCTGTGGGAAAGATGGTGTTGGATACCGCCAATCTCCGGAGTTGTAATCTGTTTCTGTTGGATAGTGGTGAGTACATCACGCTAGAAGAGGTTGCAAGGAAAATACCTGTTGAGAGGGTGGAGTTAGCTGCTGAGCTTGGGATCCATGCCGAGAAGTTGAGCCTCGCAGTCCAGAGTTTGGGTGGTGACGAAGAAGTTGAGGAGGAAGCGGATCAAGAAGAAGAAGTAGGAGCACCGGAGACCGTCGAAGCTGAAGTAAGTGAATCAGACAGTGAGGAAAGCCGGAGAAGGAAGGAAGCTCGCACCAAGAGAGAGCAGGACGTCGTCTCTTTGCTTCGTCAGCAGAACAGTTTGATCGCCGAGGGCTTTGCGTTTGTGAAGGCGCAGTTCGTCGCAGTGCATCAGAGGCTGGACCAGATTGAAGCCAGTTCTAGCCACAGAGACGAAGACGAGGAAGAGTCTGAAGAGGCCGAAGAGTCGGAGAGTGAAGAGTTCTATTTTGTGTTGCGGTAACCCCGTTCGCTTCTTTCTTGTTGTTTCTTTCTTGGCCGTTGTTAGCTTGGTGTTAGGTTGTTGTGTGCTTTCTGTGCTTGCTTGTTTTGCTTGTTGCCTTGTTGTTTAGCTAGTGTGTTAGTTGGTGTTTGTAGTTAGTTGTTGAGTTCTTGGTTGTTGTCTAGAAGTTGGTGGTTGAGTTGAGGTTAGAGTTCTTGATGCTCAATCTACCCGTTCTTTTAACTCTTGATCAATCCTTGAATTCGTAATGTCTTCTTCTTTGCTTTGGAACCCTTGTGAGTACTTTTGGAGTTTTGACCAAAAATGTTGTTCTTGAAATTTCTTGTCACAATTTCGTTTCCTTGTTACCATTTGCTTTAATTCGTTGTACCCAAGTTTCGGGGACGAAACTTCTTTGAAGGGGGAGAGAATGTGACACCCCAAAAATCCACACTCCAATCAATGAATTAATTGAGTAATTAATTCTAATTCTTTTGAGGAATTGATTCCTAAAATCCTGATTTTTAATACTCAAGGATTAGTATTTGACTAGTCAATCTTTAAGTTGTGTTGTACCTTGTGCTTAGAGAGGAGTTCCCTTGTTCCTTACACTTTCTAAGGGTTAGTAAGGGTAGCCTTGTCTTTTCACCAAGAGTTAGTTTTGTATCCTAACCTAGAAGACTTATTCATTTCATTCCTTACAATTCTTAGAAAAATATCTCTACCTTCTCTCCAGAATAGAAGTGTAGCTTATTCTCCAAGCCAAGTTGAGACCCTTGTCAAGATTTCAAGTTTTGCTTCCAAGATTCAACCTTTCACCTATTTAGGCATCTAGGAGGGTAAGATCTAAGCTTGTCTAGTCTTTTTGGTTCCATCTTAGTTGTCCTTTTCTTAAATGTAGGATCTTTATGATCTTTTGGTTTGATCTTGAAGTGGGTTTGAGAAGTGAGCCTAGTGGAGAGCTTGTTGTGGTGTAAAGTGAAGTCTTTTGGTCTTCAAGAGGTAACCCATGCTCTACAAAACCTATTTTGCTTACCTATATGTGATTTCTTGGATTCTACTTGTTCTTTGCTATGAAATGTGAGGGTTTTATGCATTTATCTTGTGATATTGCATATCTAGAGCTTGTGTTTAGGGTTCCTTTGTGCCATTGCTTGGCATTTTCCATGGCTCAAGTCATTTTGTTGTGTTTGGTGAGATTTGGCATGTTTTGGACTTGAATTTGTGTTTGGAGAAGAAAATCCCCGAAGGGATTTATCGTGGAACAGGAATGTTCCCGCGGGCGGAACGGCGGGCGGGGCACCACCCGCCGGCCTACCCGCGGTACAGGTCTCGTGGGATGGTGTTCCCGCAGGCGGGACCACGGGTGGGGCACTACCCGTGGGTCCACCCGCTGGTACACGGTGGTGGTTGGTTCGGGATTTGTTCCCCGTGATTCGTTGTCTCAGTATTTGATCTTTTGACTCCCCGTTGTTCTTTTGTGGAACTATTTGAGTGTCTTCTTGATGTTTCGTAGGTCTAGAAGTATCTGGTAGGTATCCATGTAGGACTTTGGTGTCTTGAATCGTGCTAAGTGTTCAACATTGTGTTTCGTTGGACCAAGAGGTGTCTTCTGTGATCCTCGGAACTATCTTGAGTTTCCCCGTTGATAAGCATGCTAGTTTGTTGTCTTAATGCTAGCATGTGTGTGGTTTGTACCTTCCGTTTGGTTGATGATAACTTGTGTTATTCATCGTTGTTGTTGATTGGGCTGTGACCCGTTCCTTGATTGAGTGTGTTTCATACCTTCATTGCAATCCGTTGATTGATTCCTGTTGAGGTGTGGCGTGTGTGGCTTTACCTGGATTGCACGATTAGTGGTATGTGACACTAGTCACCAAGGTATTGCAGCGGTCCTCGTGGTGGCCGTGACGTGATTATGGAGTTGTGGCCTGAGTGATGGGTCCACGTGGTTGGGGGATAACGTGTTATCCGGGCATGTGTTGCCGTGATTGGTGGTGGTTCGTTGGTGGTTATAGGTGGGGGACGACGGTCCCGGCGGAATAAGGTCGGACTTGGCTGTACAGGGGATCCTGGAGGTAACGTTGGAAAGAAGATACAAGGTTGGGGGTAGCCATAAGGTTGGAACAGGGCATAAGGAAGGCATACCAACTCGCGATGGGTGATGTTGCGAGGGCTTGTAAAGCCGGCGTTGTGTTATCTTCTCTCGTGACGTGTGTAGTCACGGAGGCTTGCGTTGTTTTGGCATGTGTTGCCGTTGGGTGAGTTTTTATCCTTGTGTGTGGTTAACCTTTGTGGTTTGGGATGTGTTCCCGTGGGGTATTGAGAGTGATGAGTCTTGTGTTGACTGGTGATCTTGGTTTTTGACTTATATATATGTATTCCATTTCGAAAATGGTTTTTATATCTTATATCTACCTATTTATGATACTTAACGGTATTGGTGGGTTACCAGCATTATTCGCTGACCGGGCGTCGTCCCATGTTTATCTTTGTATCTTTCAGGTGATGTTTAGACGAGAGCGATGTCTAGAGCCTGATAGCTTAGCACCTTTGTATTTTTGTGGCTTGTGCGCCAATGTTTTTAGACTGTTTTAGATTGATGTATTGGGATAGTATTATACACTTGCAGATTGTTGCTTTAGCGTTACCTAGTTTGGTATACGTGGCATAACACCCCTTTTTGGATTTCTTTTATCCAGTTTCCGTTTATCTTCCGTTGTGCTAGTTTTGTTATTAATCTGCTTGTGTTAGGGCTTCAATTGGGCCTTGTGTTTTTGGGGGGTGTTACAGAAATAGAGAAGCCAGACAGAGCTTGGACGGAAGGGGGTTATTGCCTATTCACGCCGGCGGGGGAGGCCGAATGTATCATTGAATATTTAAGGTAAAATTTCTGATTTTTGAGGAGGAGACTTGGAGAGTTACACAATTCTAGAGAGAAGAACACCATTAGTTTAGAACCAGACCCTTTCTTCTTCACCTGTAGCCTGTAGATAACTCGGATCAACAACAACATTTCTAAACCTCAATAAATCAATCATAGATCATCAAGAACACACAAATAGCTCATCAACAGATTTTATCTAGCATTTCTAAGCATCTATTTCACACTTCTAGCATTTAACAGAGCCAAAAACTAGTTTGGGAATCCATGGTTTATACCTTTAACTGAGGTCCAAAGCTAAGCATTCGATCTTGTGCTCGCTCTCGAGCTAACCACTTCAACGAGGAACTTGTAGATCAACCTATCCTCTTTCGTTACCCATTCTATTATTATTAACAATAATAGTATTTAACTATATCTTATTATCATTACTTCAGTACTTCCCTCCTTATCCTTATTAAATCTATGATCCCTTCTTTACCTCTCTTATTCCCAACTTGAACCTTACTTACTCATAACCATCATCTTTAGACCATCACTCTGTCAAAATATTTCCATAATCCTTTATATCATTAATCCAACAACAATGGTATTATCACTACAAACCCTCCCATCAACTAATCAATAAAAATCGTTACATCACACTCATTGATATCTTTAATCTTCATTAGCTCTCTAATTACCATATTTAAATCATCCATAATCCTCATAACTTCCTCATAATGATGGAAACTAAAAATAATATATGTTAGCAACAAGATTCGAACCAAACAGATTAAACACTTGCTTTACTAACTAACCTAACATCACTTCGTTAACCCATAACACTAATTGTAACACCCCGAAATTTTTCAACTTTTAAGACTTATATAATAAAGGTAAATTCTCATTAAATCCCAAAACATAACATAAAGAGTACGGGGTGCTATGCCACACCTGAGCTAGAGAACTCAGGTGCACAGGCTAACTAACTAATGTCCTCAATAATGTAAATGCATAAGCATGGCACGCAGGCTGAAAGGGAAACTATCTACTTATACGCTCCAAGACTCTAGCGCGCTCCAGTGTCTACTCCTCTGTGCTTGAAAGCCAAATATATCTGTTCAGCGAGAGATGCTGGTAACCCACTCTAACGCGTTGAAATACAGTACATATAGATATATACATAGATATAAGAAAAACCATTTCGAAGCATGAAGATATATCCTAAGAGACTCTAGCTTTATAAAACAGGGCATAGACTCGACAGATAGGGATAAGCACAGTCAACAGTCATACAATTCACAAGCATAGGGAACAGACTCGACAGATAGAGATAAGTACAGCCAATAGTCATAACCAAGCATATACAGTTTACTAGCATGTATCCTATGGTCACGCTTTCATAATAATCATAACATCAAACCATCCATATATCATCATATAGCACACTTTGATGGCGCCACAGGACCAATCGCATGCCCATACATGAGGGTCAGCGCATATAGCTCTGACACGGCCCCGCAGCACCCTGCCCTGTATCGCAACACGGAGGTGTCGATCGCAATCGACCGATGAACCGCAGCTCATCATAATGTTTGATCACAACCAAACAGTGGACCGCAGCCCAAGAGTAGTCATCTGACCGCAGCCAGGAATATGAACCGCAGCTCATGTAAAACGTTTGATCACAACCAAACGGTGGACCGCAGCCCGAGAGTGTAAATCTGACCGCAGCCAGCTTCTGAACCGCAACTCAGGAATAACCAATTTGATCGCAACCAAATCGGGGTTTCATGCACACATAACACATAGCAAACACATGCAACCCACATTGACACATTGGGAAGGGGGAGAAATCGTATAACGAAACCTATGCGTGATCATCCACATACTAATAATACTCCTAAGGGGTTCATACTTCTTACACCTAGGCCAACGGGATACCAATCTAACTAGCATGCAATATATAAGACTTATTCAACCTACGAATGGTACCTGAACATCAAACTAGACATAGGCACGATGGACGGGGTCCGTTGGGACACCACGGGGGTCGGGGGAACATCAAATGGGAAGCCGGAATCCCGAGGCGGGGGAATTTCTAGCGGGTAGCCGGTGGGTGAAGGGTCACCCGCCGGAGACAAGTCTCCGGGGCAGCGGGTGCCCGGCGGGCAGTCGCCTGCCCGCCGGCTGCCCGCTGCCAGCGACGTTAAACCTGGCCGCGGGTAGGTGGCGGGTCCCCTACCCTCACCTACCCCCCCACTGACTCTTTTTCACAAATAACGTCCCGGGAACCTTTGTGGAACCCCAAACCATGCTTAGACACCTTTAAACGCAATTGATGACAACACGTAGACAATTAACGGATCAAAAGCGAGAAACATGCGGCACCTATCCTATCATGCTTTCTAAACATAATTAACACCCAAACATGTGAATTCCCACCCAATACATTAAGAATAACACCATACGAGTTTCACGTTACATCCTAGGGCCCTAATCACAATTAAATCATCAAGAACGTAACCCATCTTTTAATATCAAGAAATATCAAGATTCATCAAGAACATTACACAATCATCATGAAACCCTTATCATCATCAAGATTATCAAGACAAAACCATATCACCAATTATCAAGATCACATCATCAATATCATAACAATTCATCAAGACACAAGAATATAGGAGGATGCCTAAGAGAGAGAGATCATAGCTAAGAAAATAGGTTTTGTTGAGACATGGGTTACCTCTTAGCCTTAATTAATTTCCTTTGCTATGAAGGGTCTTTCTCTAAGTCTTCCTTCTTTCTTGATTTCTCCTAAGGGAATTCTTGGAGCTCCTTGTGTGGTGAGAGATTATTGTGGTGTGGGTTCTAGGTGCCTTCTATGTCCCCTATTTATATATCTAAGAGTCCTAATTAGGGCCCAAATACTATAGGCTTGCTAACTCTATTCCTTTTAGGACTAGGGGTTGGGTTTTTAGAGGTGAGGCCCACGGACTATGGTGGGCCTTTTCCTAATTAATTATTGTAATTTAATTCTTTCTTTGGATAATTGGTTAAATGATTAATTGGTTTTAGGGGTCGTAACACGGGGTGTTACACTAATCACTATTAATGATACTTTAAGCATTATCACCAATCATAAACTAAAATGAAAACAACTAAATTCAAACTTGGGCATTTTACTTACCAAACTAACTCTCCAACCACTTACACCACCCAAAAAACTAGTGATTAAACTGGGAACTAATCTTCATTTATAATTTTAATAAGGCATAATCTCCAACTTACCCCAAACCACCACCTCTTCTGCTAAGATTCACCGGAGACACTCATCACCGGAGGGGAGATCCGGGCGCTGCTTGCTGGTTGCTGCTTGCCATCAACCATCAACACCAAGCTTCGCCGCTGCACTCTGTCTCATTAGAAAAATAGGGGGGAAAAGGAGAGCCTCGCCGAAGAAGAATACACGCTACTACCACCAAACACCACCCTCGCTGCTGCCCGACGTCGTTCAGCCCACGCTGCCGGAAAGACGCTGACAGCCACCATGCTCTGTCGGGAACCAGCCCATGCCGTCGGAGATAGGGGAGGAAGAGGGATGGAGGTTCACAAATGCAATGCCGCCGTATTACCCACAATCCGAGAAACTAGCTGAGCTCACCGGAAGAGAGACGCCACTGCCGCTGCTTGATCTACCTCACCGGCGCTCATCTGTTGTCGACCAAGAGGAAAAGACCACCGGATTGCTGCTTTCTTTACGAGGTTTGCCGGTCAGAGAAGGAAGAAGATGGATGGAAAGGTCCTAGCTCAACATTTTGGTCGAGAAGGAGGAAAGTTAAGAATTCGGCAAAGGATGAACAACAACCATATATTTATACACAATATATCTATATTTAGTAGGGCAATCACTCTATTTTGGGTTGGGTCAAATGTAGAAATTGGGCTAGGCTTTGGGCTTAGAGTATTGGTGTTAGGAATAAATTGTAATAGTTTTTGATATGCCATATTGTAATTCGTAGATCCCTAATTTTATTTTATTAGACTAGTCGAGTCATAGACCAAGAAAGGGAAAAATAAATTCATTAGTTGAGGAAATAGATGAACAAGATATAAAGCCTAAAATCAAGAATTTGCCTAGAGAAAATGGCAAACAAAAGAGGAAGATGTATGCATATGAGATTCAAGAAGAAATCCCTCAAGAAATCCCGAAGAAGAAAGAACGTGACTTGAAGTTTGCATGAAGCTATCTTGAAGATCAAGCATCTATGGAAAGAAAGGAGTACACCAAGTGAAACAAGAACACGACTAAAAGGTTGTACGGACGAGATGGTAGAAGCTTGAAATATTATGTGCAAGGTTACAGGTTCGAATATCACATCCCACATATTTTAAAGAAGCCAAGTTTAATTCCATCAGTTAAGGATGAGATTCCCAAATTGACTAAGCGATGAAGTTTACAAGTGAAGGGATGAAGTTTCTGATGGTTTGGCCGAAGGGGGGATGCAATTTGCAAAGTCAAAGAGGATGAGATTTCCAAATTGACTAAGGGATGAAGTTTACAAGTGAAGGGATGATTTCCAAATTGACTAAGGGATGAAGTTTCTCAAATTATCTTGGAGGGAAGGCAATTTCAATTTGAAGGGATGAGATCTACAAAATCAAGTAAGGGATGAGATTTCAATTGACAAATCTAGCAAGGGATAGAGATTTCATTTCCCAAAATAGCAAGGGATGAAGTTTCACAAGGGAAGAGATTTCCCAAGTCAATTGAAGAGAACCAAAATAGCAAGGGATGAAGTTTCACAAGGGAAGAGATTTCCCAAGTCAATTGAAGAGAAGTCTGGAAGCAGTATACAGACCCGCTCAACTTGCAGAGAAATCTCTGACATATCTGCAACGTTATCTTATCCTCTGACAAAAGGCTATACAGCTAAGAAGAAATTCAAAAATGAGAACGTTTCTCTCCAACGGAAATATTCTCATTACCAGCTATAAATAGATGAAGATTGAAGCAGTGGAAAGCAGAAACAAGAACGCAATAGAGCAAGAACAGAGCTAAATAGAGCATACAAAATTCAAAGAAAGCTTTCCATCTCAGGAGCTTAAATTGATCTATCTTTTGTGAGATAAACACTCAGAGTGATACAGAGCTTAGAAAAGAAATATCCAAGAGTGTTAAAATCTTCATCAAATTCAAGAGACTACAAGCATCATCGAAGATCATCTACAGAGTCTCAAAGTTGGAATCAAGGCAAAACTTGTTTTTGAGCAAAACAAGGGAAAGGAGGAAAGTAACACGGAGTTGTGAAATCCTGGATTGTCACACGGAGTTGTGAGATCCGAAGCAGCAGTGTCGGAGGACATTGGGCATGATTAGTGCGGGCTTTGTTATCAAAGCACTAGATCACGGAAGATACGTTTCTACCGGATCGTAGAAGACGGGGGGAATGTAACGCGGAGTCGTGAAATCCTGGGAAAGTAACGCGGCGACGTGAAACCCGAAGCAGTAGTGTTGGTGTCACTGGGCGTGATTAGTGTGGGCTTGGTGATTAAAGCACTAGATCACGGAATTCATTGTATCTTGGAACCAAGAAGTGGTGGATATAGTGAATTGGCTCTTGGAGAAAAGAGCAAGTGGAGTAGGAGGATTACACCACCTCGCGAACCACTATAAATTGCCTTGTGTTCTTTACTGCTTTCTTTACTTACTGCTCTTGCTTGCTTCTTACGAGAATAATCTTGACACGATCTACACACACACCGAATCGTTTATTTATTTCCGCTGCGTACCATACTCTAACAATCTAGTTAAGAGTTTTGGTTTATCTCTGGCTTACCAATTGTTATATTGTGCTAAAAAGTTTGAAAGTCTATTCACCCCCCCCCTCTAGACTTTCACCTTACCTCTTTTGGGACCAACAATTGGTATCAGAGCGGGTGCCTATCCGAGTCAGAATTTGTCTCTAATCGATACTAACAATTGGTATCAAGGCCTGTAGCCTATTTGAGTCAAATTTGTTTCAAAGCAAGTTGTCTCTTTGGGTCAACCTTGTTTCTGACTGCTAGGCAGATCCATCTTACCCAGTGTGTGTAAATTGGATTATTTGTCTCTCGTATCCACCCAGAAGATGAATATAGATTTAGCTCAAAATCTATTATTCTCGCTTGATAAATCTGATGATTGGAAAATTCGTATGCAGGTTCATCTATCAGCTTTACACGATGAAATGTGGGAAGTTATTTCCACTGGCCCGATCGAAATTTTGAAAGTAAATACGGCTTTTCTTCTATCTCCGGATGCTCAACAATTCGTACCAAAGCCAAAACCGGAATGGACATCGGATGATAGAAAAAGGAACAATCTTGACAACATTGCCAAAGATATTCTGTTCAAAGCCATTGATGATACAATATTCCCAAAGGTTCGAAAATGTACAAGTGCAAAAGAAATTTGGGATACTCTCATCAAGATCGGAGAAGGAGATGAACAAGAAAAAGATAACAAGCTCACTATTGCTATGAAGAAGTTCGAGGACTTCAAAATGCTCTCAAATGAATCCATTGTTGATATGGAAGCTCGAATGATCAAAATCCTTGGAGAAATTAATGACCTTGGCAAAAATATTAGCCAAAAGGAAATTAATCTCAAAGTTCTACGAGGTTTACCATCTACATGGGATATGAAGGTTACGGCTATGCGAGATCATCGAGATCTAAGAATATTGTCAACAGACAAATTATTTAGTGATCTTAAAGCATATGAGTTCGAGATGAAGGCCAAAGATGATGAAGTTCATGAAATTCGAAATCCAGCTCTAATGGCCGAACAACCGTCAACCTCCAGGTCAGTAGATAATATTGATTTTATAACTGACGAACAATTTGCTCTTTTTGTTAGAAAATTCAAAAGGGTCATGCGAAAAGGAGACAACAAAAATTCTGCCCGTGGAAAATATGTCTCTCGCACGACAAAAGAAGAGAAAGTCCAGAAAAAAACAATTTATGCTACAATTGCCGCAAACCCGGACATTTCAAAATAAATTGTCCATATCCGATCGTTAGCAGGTATCAAGGCATAAATGTTGAATCTACACCGAATAAATCTGAAAGCAAAGATCGAAGGTTCAAGCGCGACAAAAGAAAAGCTCTCGTTAGCAATGAACCAAATGAAAATGATGAGTCGAATGGATTGTCATCAAGTGATGAAAGCTCATGTTCGGAAGATGACACGGCTCTAATATGCAAATCAATTGAGTTGAGTTCAAGTGAAGAGTGCTTTATGGCTCTTGGAGCAGAGGAAGAAGAGGTAACATCTAATTCTTTCAATTCTGTTAATTCCTCTTTTTCTCATGAATCTATTGGCAGTCTAATGCGAGATTGTCAAGAGATTATGCTCACTCATCCTCAACTCAAGGAGCGCAATAATATTCTAATTCTTGAAAAAGAAGAGATGAATAAAAAATTGCAAGATGCTTTACTTGAAGTGAGTAACTTGAAAAGTGAAAATATTCAACTTCAAGAAGAGTGCAAAGCAAGAGAGGTTAGAGAACATAACCTTCGGGCTACCATTGCTACGTTTACTAATTCGTCCAAAATTATGGATAAAATGGTAAACATGCAAAAGCCATCAGGAGATAGAACCGGAATCGGTTATGACTCCACATGTTCTCAAACCCCTCCGAAACTGACTAATCTTACTACTCCTTTAACCAATAAAGTGCAAGTGGTAAAATTTGTTAAAAGTCAGTATAGCACAATGAGACAAGGACTTGGCTATCATGAGAAAGCAAAGTTGAATGTTGAAAGGCCGAAACAGTTCAATACTATGGCAAAGCAACAAAAATTCTTCAAGCATAGATATGCCAAAGAGTCAAGTGCAAAAAGATTTTTTAGAAAAGAGGGAAGCTTTTCTAGAAATAGAGATGGAAGATTTTATTCCACTCAAAAGGATTGGTTGTGTAAATCTTGTTTTAATGCTTCTTATAGACCAAAGCAATAATCCTCTTCCCAGGTGCCTAAGTTTAAAAATGTTTTTCAAAATCCGGCGCCAAAAATGTTTTCAAAAGTTAATTATGATTATCGTGTTTCAAATGGTTACAAACCGCCTTATCTTAGTTCAATAGGATTAAGGTGGGTTTGGTTACCAAAAATTACTAACAGCAAAGGACCCAAGCAAGTATGGGTACCTAAAACCAACTAATCTTTTTTGTAGGATGTTTGGTACATCGACAGTGGTTGCTCACGCCACATGACTAGAAATAAATCTTGTCTAGTGAATTTCAAGAAAATCGATGGACCAAAAGTTATATTTGGCGGAAATCAAAATTATGGAACTACAAAAGGAGTTGGCACAATTGAAAGAAATGGTTTAAAGATCGAAGATGTTTCGTTTGTTGAAGGCCTAAAATTCAATTTGTTAAGCACTAGTCAATTTTGTGATAAAGGCTATGTTGTGGAATTTTCCAAAGATAATTGCCTAATAAAAAATGAGCTCTCAAATGAAGTTGTGCTCACTGGAAAAAGGCGAAAGAATATGTATGTTGTTGATTGGAGCACAAGCAAAGATTCAGTATGCTTAATGGCCAGAAATTCGAATGAAGCAAATTGGGAATGGCACAAAAAGCTCAACCATTTAAACTTCAAGACTATCAATCAGCTTGCAAAGGAAAATCTAGTTGAAGGACTACCAAGTATTATCTTCAAGAAGGACCAAGTGTGTGATGCATGCCAACGCAGAAAGCAAATCAAATCATCATTCAAGTCTAAGACGCACGAATCAACATCAAGACCGCTAAGCTTGCTACACATGGACTTATTTGGACTGGTTGATCCAATAAGTGTAAGTGGTAAGAAATATACTCTTGTTGTTGTTGATGATTTTTCCAGGTACACTTGGACCGTGTTTCTCAAGAAGAAAAATAAAGTTGAACAAGTGTTGCCGAAGCTGTTGAAGCAACTACAATGTGAGAAAGAATTGCAAATATCAAAAATCCTAACCGATCGTGGAACCGAGTTCGTGAATGGAGTTATACAAGCTTTTTGCAATTCACATGGAATTTCTCATCAATTATCTGCCGCTAGAACACCACAACAAAACGGCGTTGCCGAAAGAAGAAACCGAACGCTTAAAGAAGCCGCACGAGTGATGATTAGTGCAGCCGGTCTCCCGAAAAGATATTGGGCGGAAGCTATCAACACAGCTTGCTATACGCAAAATCGAAGCATGATCCACAAGCAGTATAGCAAGACGCCATATGAGCTTTATAAACGGAGAAAATCAAATATTGGTTATTTTCATATTTTTGGATGCAAGTGCTTTATTCATATTAATGATAAATTGCATCTAAAAGCTTTTGATGAGCGTGCAGATGAAGGAATTTTTCTAGGATATTCGACTACCAGCAAAGCACTCAGAGTATTGAACAAAAGAACAATGGTGGTTTAAGAATCCATACACGTGGTATTTGATGAAAAATCACACGTCAATATTGATGCTCTAGACGAAAATGGCAAAAATATTGAGCAAAATGGTAACAAGTGTCATATTGATTTTTGTGATACTGATGATACGTGTGAAGAAAATATTTTGCAGGGAATGGATGAGTTGGAAATTAATTCTCTAAAAAATCCCATCTCTCATCCAGTAAGAAATGAAGTGCGGGATGCAATTGGTATTGAAATTGCAAATCAGCCCTTGGATGCAATTACTGGAGAAGTTGGAAATCTAGAAAATGAAGCAGAAATTCGAAACAGTGCTACCTCTTCTCAACTAGTAAATCCACCTAGCACCATGCACCCTTTTGAACCAGACTTAAGATGGCTCAAAAATCACCCACTAGAATTAGTGATCGGAAATGTTCGAGATGGCGTGAAAACAAGATCATCTACCATCGAAGCATTGTTCACATGTTATTTTTCTCAGATTGAACCAAAAGAAGTGGACGAAGCTCTAAATGATCCAAGTTGGATTGACGCCATGCAAGAGGAACTCGATCAATTCAAAAGAAATGACGTTTGGGAACTTGTTCCAAGACCATTGAACCACAATGTTGTAGGAACTAAATGGGTCTTCCGGAACAAAGCAAACGAAGAAGGCGTGATTGTTAGGAATAAAGCAAGGCTCGTTGCAAAAGGATACTCTCAAGAAGAAGGAATAAATTTTGATGAAACCTTTGCACCGGTAGCCAGACTCGAAGCTATAAGGATTTTCCTAGCCTACGCCGCACACAAAGATTTCACCGTTTATCAAATGGACGTGAAAAGCGCATTCTTGAATGGACTACTCGAAGAAGAAGTTTATGTCGAACAACCCCTAGGTTTTGAGGTAAAAGGCGAAGGTGATAAAGTCTACAAACTTAAAAAGGCATTGTATGGGTTGAAACAAGCACCTAGAGCTTGGTATGATACCTTGTCAATGTTCTTGATAAGCTGTGGATTCACCAAAGGCCTTGTTGACAAAACTCTCTTTAGAATTTAAGATGGTGATCATACTTTATTAGTGCAAATATATGTTGATGATATTATTTTTGGAAGCACTAACAATTCTTTGCGTGAGAAATTTTCGAACCTTATGCAGAATAAATTCGAAATGAGCATGATGGGTGAATTGAATTATTTCTTGGGCTTACAAGTCAAACAATTGAAGGAAGGAATATTCATCAATCAAGCAAAGTACACCCGCGACTTGATAAAGAAGTTTGGCCTTGATGGAAAATCATCGATCAAAATTCCTATGAGTACATCAATAAGGCTAGACAAAGACGAACATGGAAAAGATGTCGAACAAACGAAGTATAGAGGAATGATTGGTTCACTACTATACCTGACTGCAAGCAGGCCGGACATTTCTTATGCTGTGGGAGTGTGTGCAAGATTCCAAGCAAATCCAAAAGAAAGCCACCTCACCGCAACAAAGAAAATCATAAGATACTTGAAGGGCACAATCAATGTTGGATTGTGGTATCCTAAAGGTACAGATTTTACGCTAACTGGTTTTTCAGATGCGGATTTTGCAGGTTCTAAAATAGACAGAAAAAGCACCTCCGGAACGTGTCAATTCTTGGGAGGAAGGCTTGTTTCTTGGTTTAACAAAAAACAAAATTCCATCGCAACTAGTACCGCCGAGGCCGAATATATTGCTGCAGGAAGTTGTTGTGCTCAAATTTTTGTGGATGAAGCAACAATTGAAGGATTATGGAGTGAATTGCGACGATGTTAGCATATTTTGTGACAATACAAGTGCAATCGCTATCACTCACAATCCGGTGCTTCACTCAAGAACCAAACATATCGACATACGACATCATTTCATAAGGGATCATGTTGAAAAGAAAGATCTAAAAATCGAGTATATCCCTACGGAGAATCAAGTTGCAGATATTCTCACGAAGCCTTTATGCGAAACGAGATTTTCTACCTTAAGGCATGAATTGGGAATGTTGGAAATGAGCTAAGTATCACTGAACTTAATCTCTTGATCTAAAATGATACATATGCTCAAATTATGTGTTCTACGTGTTTATATGCTATTATGTGTTTTACGTGTTTATATGTTCTTGTATGTTTTACGTGTTTGCATATTTCTATGTGCTTAATTTTTACGTAAGCTAATTTGCTAAATGTGTTAAGTTTTCAATTATGTATTTGCATGTGAAATTTAACGTGAAAATATGTGCCATGCAATTCTTTTTCGAAAATCTGTGTTTATTTGATTTAATCGCATGATTATGTGTTTTAATTATAGCTATGGCATAATATATGTGATATGTATGATTTAATTGTTTATGTTAAAATTGCCGTGCCAATATGTGTGTTATAATTTAATTGCTAAGTGCTTTTTAATTAGTTATTTCAATTGGTATCTAAAATAATTTGCTAGTTTCTAAATATTTGATTATTTGATTATATTTGTGTTTTAGAAACTACCATGTATGTGTATGTATATTTTTGGTGATTAATTGAAATTTGTCTAAATTTCTAAATCTATGTTTATGTTAATTGGGAGTTTACCGTGCATATACATGTTTGTATATGGATGTGATTTAATTGCTATTCTTTTAATGTCCATATATGTTTCGAAATTATGTGAGAAATTATGCAATTATGTATGAATTACGAAATTATATGTAATTTGTGTGTGATTATATTTTGTGTAATTTTATATGATACATCTAACGTGTATATTTTTGAGATGAAAAAGGAAGAGATCAGATTGGATTTAAAACCTCCACCCTTTAAACCTCTACCCCATAAAACACAATCCCATTAAAACTCTTCACCTTTCAAACCTATACCTCTTAAACTTCCACCCATAAATTAAATCCCACAAAAATCTCACTCCCCTCTCACAAAATCAGATCCTCTCTCTCAAATCTTCAAAAATAATCAGAGGTGTCCATTCATAATCATCTTACTCTATACACCTTACGTATATAGAGTACCTAAGAGACTGTGAGGCATTTATTGCCCTTGTCTGCTAATGATAACCTTTTTCTCTGTCCTAGTAACACCTTAACCAAAAGACACCTCCACCCCTAAAAGTGCCTTGTCACCACACCTATTATAAGGGTCTCAATTGAGATTTCTCTCTGAGAATTAGACCCCCTCGTAAATCTTCTTAAACCATACGAAACCCTTCGTATTCTTCTCAGACAAGAATTCCAGTTCTACCAAGATCAGAAATCTCTTTCTCTCAAGCTCTCAATCACACCGGCGAACACCATGTCTGGAACCAAAGCCATGCAACCCAAAAATCTGCTTACTCTACAACAACAATTGATCGATGGGATGACACTCAATCCGGAGTTTTTCATGTTTGGAGCCGTCGACAAGGAATTAGCAAAGAAGATTCTCAATGCTTTGAAGGATTGTGGACTATACGATTTCTTCACCTACAAATATGTTGGAGTTTTTGAAACAGATGTGACCGAGTTCTATTTGCATGCCACTGTGAAGAACAACGTGATTTACTCTAAAGTTGGAAGAACAGATGTTCAAATTTGTGAAAAAGATATCAAGGAGTGCTTCAAATTTCCTGATTCAGAACTAATGCCAGAAGCTCACCATTATGACGCTCAATATTTTTGGAACGAAATTCGTGGTCCAAAAGCACCTGTGATTCACGACTCAACCAAGCCAAAGAACGTATTGAAACCAGAATATGACATGCTTATAGAGATGATGTACAAGATTCTTGACAACAAGCTTGGAAGTGTGGACGATTTATCTAGAACATCCGTGAGTCTGATGAACGGAATCATGCAAGGAATAAAATTCAACTGGGCAAAATACATCTTCAATCGCCTATTATTCTTTGTGAACTGTGCAAAACCTCATGGCAGACCACTTGAAGGAAATCGCTTTTTGCATAAAGTTGGGTATGGACTTATTGTTGGAGAAATTCTGAGAAAGAAGAATGTGCCTCTCAGAAGACACAAAAATGTTGGAATCTACAGAACACTCTTCAGAAAATTTGGACCTGACTATGGCAAGAAGACAAATCGAAGGAAAGGATCAGAAGGAGGTGGTTCTACAAGCACACCTCAAAGCTCTCGAAAAAGAAACAGTAAAACTCCATCTGCAGCAAGTGCACACATGGGTTCTAGCAACCCAAGCAACAGAGATCAAGAAGCCGTAAGCTCGGCTATAGCACTTATTTCATTTCAGGAAGTGGCAGAGTCTGAAGCTCATGAAGTTGAGATACCCGAGATGCCAATGGAAGAAGATACCACTCGAATGGAGTTTGCAGGAGTTGAAGTGCAAGTTTCCAATGACTTGCAAAGGAGAATCTCGAATCAATCTGCAGTTGAAGCTAGTGTTGAACCCATTGTGTTCGACAAAACACAAACTCGAGATGATTCGGAACTGATGAAGGAATTAAACCGAGTTCAAGCATGGAAGGAATGGAGACTTGAAAGATATCACTCTTTTATCTCCAAAGTTGATTCAGAGTTGATACAAAGTGAAGAATTAGCCTTTGAATGGCTAGGAACTAACTCAATGCTTGAAGCACTAAACATGGATGCAAATCAAGTTTATAGACTGAAGCTTCAAGAAAAGAACAGTAAAGGAAAGGGAGTGGCCACAGCAACTCAAGAAGATGCCAATCAAGTCTCTCCAAATGATATTGAAAAAGAGAATGAAGTGAGATTACAGATTGCTCTACACATATCGTTGACTGACACTCATGGACATCCAGGTGATACTTCAATTAATATAGCCAATGATTTTCTTGAAAATTTTGGAGAAAGGGCGAATGAAGGAAGTACACTTGTTGAGGTACCAATTTCAGCTTCTGAAACGCATGAGTCTATTCCTGTCAGAGTTCACTGTGCTGAACTTTTGATATCAAATGTGACCCCCACCAACATTGATATAAATGCTATGGACCCTACAAGGGATGAATTAAGAGACCAAATTGATGGTGAAATCAGACCATCAACTGGGGGGGAATACTTATATGAAACGCAAGTGCACAATAACACCTCTGTGATGTCTCTTCAAAACACCTCTCTGGAAGCCAATTTAAATACAGAGATTATTTCAAGAACAGAGGTTATTGAAGAAGAAATTGAAAATCATCTTGAAGAAGCCGATTCACCAGAAGAAAATTTGCAGCTCGTTGAAAATCCAGTTCTTGGTGATTCACGAAGGAATTTGTTCAAAAGTCTACACTCTCTGAACATGAGTAGAAGCCGAACCCGAGAAGACGATGAAGATGATTTGTTAACATCACTGTTTGCAAAAGTCACAGAATCAAGTGATGTTGTGTGTCAAAAGATTGGAACAACTCTTGCCGAGCAAGGACATCTCTCGTTACAACACTTTGAGGACACACGAACAAATTTGAAGGAGCTATTGGAACATCAAAATGCTCTGCAAACAAGAATAGACAGAGCCGAAAGACATCTAAAAGGAGATCTCACCGAAGGATTATTGGAGATAATCCAACTGATGAAGAAGGAACGAGAAGCTACCGAGAAGATCAACAATGAAAGACACATGAGACAAATAAAAGCCATACAAGACCAGGAGACAAGGATAAATCACCTTGAGGTAGAATTATCCTCTATGGCTAACAAAATATCTGATTTGCAGGATGTTTCTCTGAAAACACATGATGGAGTTAAGCTTGTTAAAGCCAATCAAGAACAAGATTCCAAATCCCTTGGCTTTTTGATTGATAATGCCATAAGGGGGGAAGAAATTCTCAATCATCTGGCTTTACAACAACATGAATTCATCATTGGAAGTCAACCGCAACAGCCAGTTTTGACCGCCGCACCAGCGAAAGGCCGAAGCCGAGGACGTGGTCAACAATCCCAAGTTGGTTTCGCTCAATTTGCAAATCCGAGTCTTAGATCAAGCTCATCCAAAGTTGCTGAAACTCGAGGATGGCTCGAATGCTCAAAAGGAACCATAACATCACAGAAAATTTGGACATCCGAGAATGTGCCGAGTATGGTGAAAAGATGGCCAAAAGCTGATCAAGCTCAATGGATTTCGGACAAGAATAAAGAAGAAGAAGCAAAAAGGAAGCAAACTGAGATGTTGTATGAGCTCAGAGACTATACCAACAATAATGGTGAAAGTTTGGGATTCCAAAGAAGCTTTGAAGAATGCATAATTTGGTCGGAAGCCGGAGCTCTTCCGGGCACCAATATTAAAGAGGCATTTGGACACTACATGGCTAGAAATGTGACTAAAAGATTTGAATGTGAGAAGTTCAAAAATGATATCTGCAAGATGAGAGAACATATCAAGGATGTATTGAAAGCAGATATGGGAGTCAAGAAACCCAGAAGGTAATCAAAAATAAATTCCTCAAGGATCTTTGTGGACTTAGCAAAGATCAATCTCGTGTCTTAAAGTAGAACAAGGCTATCTCTACGTGGCGTTCCTCTTGGCATTATCCTAACCTGAGAATTTTGTTGAAGGTTCGGATTCATTCTTCGAGGAGTGTGGGATCCTTGACTGTCTTCTTATTGGCGCCATGCTGCTGGTTTTCAGGGTCAATATTTATTGTAATGATGAGTCGGTGTGCTGCACCCTTACCTTGGTGTGGTAAGCGTAGGGGGAGTTCTTTTAGAGAGGGATAAAGTGAGGGGAGGTTATGTGTAGGTTTCACAATCTCACCGCGCGTCCTAAGATTCCTGAATCCTATGTTCCTTAATACCTAGAGTTCAAGCCTGATGTCCTAAAGTCCGGTCTTAAGAGTCTTATCCTAGGGTCAAACTTAGGCTCTGATACCAACTGTAACACCCCAGATTTTCAAGACTTTTAAAACTTATATAATAAAGATAGAATCTCATTAAATCCCAAAATACGATACAAAGAGTACGGGGTGCTATGCCACACCCGAGCTAGAGAACTCGGGTACACAGGCTAAATTCTAAAACCTCAATCAGTATCAATACTAAATCATGGCACGCAGGTCGAAAGGGAAAACTATCTAAGCTATACCCCAAGCTTCTAGCACGCTCCAGTGATCTACTCGTCTGTGCCTGAAAGCCAAATATATTTGATCAGCGAGAGATGCTGGTAACCCACTCCAACGCGTTGAAATACAATACATATATATATATATATATATATATATATATATATATATATATATATATATATATATATATATATATATATATATATATATATATATATATATAGATATACGAAAACCATTTTGAACATGAAGATATATCCTACGAACTCTAGCTTTTAAAACAGGGATAGACTCAACAGGTAGGGCTAAGCACAGACAGCAGTTATACCAAGCATATACAGTTTAGAACAGGCAAGACAGATAAGATAAGCACAATTAATAATCATCACCCAACATATACGATCCCCGGTATAAATCCCATAGTCTCATCCCCAAGATACTCG
This sequence comes from Ipomoea nil, assembly GCF_001879475.1. NCBI lineage: Eukaryota > Viridiplantae > Streptophyta > Magnoliopsida > Solanales > Convolvulaceae > Ipomoea > Ipomoea nil. Next base: position 1,894,233 of record NW_017619623.1, on the reverse strand, counting down.
TAACAACAACTCATCCATACTTCATCACATAGCACACTTTGTTGGCGCCACAGGACTAATCGCATGCCCATACATGAGGGTCAGCGCATATAGCTCTGACACGGCCCCGCAGCACCCTGCCCCGTCTCACAGCACGGAGGGGTCGATCGCAACCGACCGATGAACCGCAGCTCTATATAATATTTATATACCTGACCGGTCTTTACCAGCCTGGTTAACAGTTGGGATGGTTCTCAACCCATTCAACTGCCCGTATAGTGGACCTCTGTCCTATATGATATTTATATACTTGACCGATCTCTACCAGCCTGGTTAACAGTTGGAATGGTTCTCAACCCATTCAACTGCCCGTATAGTGGACCTCAGTCCTATATAATATTTATATACCTGACCGGTCTTTACCAGCCTGGTTAACAGCCGATATGGTTCTCAGCCCACCCGACTGCCCGTATAGCCCGATTGATCTCAACCAAATCGGGGTACATGCACACATAACACATAGCAAGCACATGCAACCCACATTAACACATTGGGAAGGGGGAGAAAACGTATAACAAAACCTATGCGTGATCCTTCACATTCTAAGAATATCCCTAAGGGGTTCATACTCCTTTCACCTAGGTCAATGGGATACCAATTCAACTAGCATGCAATATATAAGACTCATACGACCTACGAACGGTACCCGAAAATCGAACTAGACATAGGCACGATAGATGGAGTCCGTTGGGACACCATGGGGGTCGGGGGAACATCAAACGGGGAAGCCGGGATCCCGAGGTGTGGGATATAAACCAGCGGGTAGCCGGTGGGTGGGGATCACCCGCCGGCTGCCCGCCGGCGTTTTACTAATCCGGGCAGCGAGTGCCTGGCGGGCAGCTGCCCGCCCGCCGGCTGCCCGCTGCCGTCGTTGCCAAATTTGGCCGCGGGTAGGTGGCGGGTCCCCTACTCCCACCTACCCCCCACTGACTCTTTTTCATCAAAAATGCCCCGGGAACCTTTGTGGAACCCGAAACCATGCTTAGACTGTAACACCCCGTGTTACGACCCCTAAGATCAATTAAATCATTTAATCAATTACCCAAAAGAAAGAATTAAAACACAATAATTAATTAGGAAAGGCCCACCATAGTCCACGGACCCTTATCCCTAAACCCAACCCTTAGTCCCAAAAGAAATAGAATTAGCAAGCTCATAATATTAGTTCCCAACTAGGACTCCTAAATATATAAATAGGGGACTTAAGAGGCACCTAGAAACCCCCACCACAAGAATAACGCCCACCACCCCAAAGAGCTCCAAGAATCCCCCTAGAAGAAATCAAGAAAGCAATCGTATTCTTGTTGATATAAAAGTGATTAGAACCCTAGGTTGTATCGTATGATATTATTCTTGGATTATCGGGTGGGGTAATCGCATGTTTGGGTGTTGATTATGTTTAGGAAAGCATGATAGGTTATGTGCCGTTCGTTTCTCGTATTTGATCTGTTAATTGTTGACGTGTTGTCGTTGATTGCGTTGTAAAGTGTCTAAGCATGGTTTCAGGTTCCACAATGGTTCCCGGGGCGAAATTGTGTGATAAGAGTCAGTGGGGGGTTAGGTGGGGGGTAGGGGACCCGCCACCTACCCACGGCCGGAATGGTGATCCCGGCAGCGGGCAGCCGGCGGGCAGGCAGCTGCCCGCCGGCGACCCGCTGCCCGGAATAGTGAATCCGGCGGGCAGCCGGCGGGTGGCCCCCCACCCACCGGCTACCCGCTGGAATTTTCCCCATCTTGGGTTCCCGGCTTCCCCGTTTGATGTTTCCCCGTCCCCCGTGGTGTCCCAACGGACTCCGTTTATCGTGCCTATGACTAGTTTGATATTTCGGGTACCGTTCGTAGGTTTATGAGTCTATTATATTTCATGCTAGTTGAATTGGTATCCCGTTGACCTAGGTGGAAGAAGTATGAACCCCTTAGGACTATTCTTAGTATGTGATGGATCACGCATAGGTTTTGTTATACGTTTTCTCCCCCTTCCCAATGTGTTAATGTGGGTTGCATGTACTTGCTATGTGTTACGTGTGCATGTAACCCCGAGTTGGTTAAGATCAATCGGGCTATACAGGCAGTCAGGTGGGCTGAGAACCATACCGGCTGTTAACCAGGCTGGTAGAGACCGGTCAGGTATATAAATATTATATAGGACTAAGTTCCACTATACGGGCAGTCGGATGGGCTGAGAACCATACCGGCTGTTAACCAGGCTGGTAGAGACCGGTCAGGTATACAAATATTATATAGTACAAAGGCCCACTATACGGGCAGTTGAATGGGCTAAGAACCATCCCAACTGTTAACCAGGCTGGTAAAGACCGGTCAGGTATATAAATATTATGTAGGACAAAGGTCCATCAGTCGGTTGCGATCGGCTCCTCCGTAATGTGAGACGGGGCAGGGTGCTGCGGGGCCGTGTCAGAGCTATATGCGCTGACCCTCATGTATGGGCATGCGATTGGTCCTGTGGCGCCAACAAAGTGTGCTATGTGATGAGATATGGAGGAGTTGTGTTTATGAGTATATTGGGGGATGTGACTAAGGGATTTATGCTGGGGATCGTTTATGTTGGGTTATGATTATTAATTGTGCTCAGCTTTATCTGTCTTTCCTGTTGTGGATTGTATACGCCTGTTATAACTGTTGCTTGTGTCTAGCCTTATCTGTCGAGTCATTCCCGGTTTTAAAAGCTAGAGTCTCATAGGATATATCTTCATGCTTTAAAATGGTTTTCGTATATCTATATATATCTCTATACGTATTGTATTTCAACGCGTTGGAGTGGGTTACCAGCATCTCTCGCTGAACATATATATTTGGCTTTCAGGCACAGAAGATTAAGTCACTAGAGTGCGCTAGAGCTTGGAACATAGAAGTAGTTAGTTTCACTTTCGGCCTGCGTGCCATGTTTATGCATTCATATCATTGAGACATTAGTTAGTTAGCCTGTGCACCTGAGTTCTCTAGCTCAGGTGTGGCATAACACCCCGTACACTCGTACTCTGTTTGGGATTTAATGAGATTTCACCTTTATTTTATAAGTTTTAAATATCTTGAAAATCTGGGGTGTTACAGTTGGTATCAGATCCTAAGTTTGACCCTAGGATAAGACTCTTAAGACCGGACTTTAAGACAATAGGCTCGAACTCTAAAGTATCTAGGAACATAAGATTCAGGAAACTTAGGACACACGGTGAGATTGTGAAACCTACACATAAACTCCCTTACCTGGAGAAAACTTTCCCCCATTATCACAAAGAAGGACACCAAGCCCCAATTTAACGTTCTTATAAACATTGACCCAGGAAAACGACAGCATGGCACCCAACAGAAGACAATCAAGGACTCCAGAACCCGCCGCGCACGACCCCCTAACCCAAACACTACAACAACTGACACAAGTCGCCCAAGCACTAAGCAACGTAGCTCTCCGCAACGACAGGCCCCCACCACCTCCGTCGAACGCGAACACCGACTTCGCCCGACAAGTCTCTAACCACCGACCACCCACATTCTCAGGAGAGGAGGATCCCGTAATTCTGGAAGAATGGATCCGAACCCTTGACAAAATCCTCGGGTTAGTGGAATGCCCAGAAGAACGCCGCGTGGAGATAGCCTCGTTCTACTTCGGACACGAGGCCGACCTCTGGTGGATCCACGAGGGTCCCACTTACCAACAAGAACCAGGGTTCAACTGGGAACAACTCAAAACACGACTACGAGAGAGGTTCTACCCAACACACGTGAGAGCGTCCATGTACGAGGAGTTTCTCCATCTGAAACAAGGGACAGCTACCGTTATGGAATACCACAAACGATTTCTTGAACTAGCACGCTTCGCACCCGAACTTGTCCCCACCGAGGTAACCAAAATAGAGAGATTCGTATCGGGCCTCAACTTTGAAGCCCGAAAAGCACTAGTGGTAAGCAGACCTCGGACTCTCAACGAGGCTTAATCCAGTGCCGCCAATCTCTACCGAATCCAACTACTCCAACGCGGGGTTCAGGAGCAAATGCGGAAGAGGAACCCCGGAGGAGGGGCGCCACCAGTAAAAAGAACAAGAAGCGACACCGACACGAGACCCGACAACTCGACCAACCAAAGGCCACCTCGGGAGAACAACGACACTAGCACCAGGGGCTTTTCTTGCCCGAAATGCAACAAGAACCATAGAGGCAAGGACTGCATGGGCAAACCCTTGCGATGCTTCAACTGCGGAGAAGAAGGACACAAGGCCTTCCTTTGCACCCAACCCCAAAGGCCACGCACTACCACCATGGGACAACATGGGGGCACCACTCATCAAGGAAACTACGGCACTCCCGGAAAAATATTCGTCATGAGCCGCACTCAAGCCGACCTCGGGAACGAGGGCGATCTCGAGGAAGGGAACCTAAGCCCAGAAGACGAGGACCACGCAAACCCCGTGGGAGAAAGCCAAGAAGACGAATTCTGCCTAGGTTAGGTTGGCAATTTCTTGTAATCACCTTCGCGGTAGAATTAGTTACTTAGCTTAACTACTTGGAAATGTTATGAATAAAAGATTAGTTCATAATTCGGTTCTATTTGCAAACTAGCCAAACCTCACCACTAGAAGCCGAAATAAGGAAAAAGACAAGGGCCCCATCATCAAAGAGCCTAGTGTTGCCAATGAGAATTGAACTCTTCACCTCCTACTTACAAGACCAAGGTCTTGACCACTAGACTAAAGGTGTTTCTTGAAACCTCAAGGGAACACTCCCTTGTTAAAACCCCTACAATCCCTAAAACCCACAAAATCCCCAAATCAAAAACCCTTCTTCTTCTTCCCTTTCTCCATCTTCCTCCCCCGCTCTCTCTCACTCTCCTCGCCGCACCCCACCGAAGAAAACCCCCCAGCCACTCACGCCACCGCCAGCCGAACGCCGCCGCCGTCCGACCCCCTTCCGTAAACCCTGCGCCGCTGCACCACCTGTAACACCCCTGATTTTCAAGACATTTAAAACATAATAATAAAGGTAACATCCCATTAAATCCCAAAGCGTAACATAAGTGTACGGGGTGCTATGCCACACCTGGGCTAGAGAACCCAGGTGCACAGGCTGTCTAACTACTATCCTCCGAAATATAAATGCATAACATGGCACGCAGGCCGAAAGGGAAACTATACTACTTCTACGCTCCAGTTCTAGCGCGCTCCAGTGCTCTAATCCTCTGTGCCTGAAAGCCAAATATATCTGTTCAGCGAGAGATGCTGGTAACCCACTCCAACGTGTTGAAATACAATACATATAGCAATATATATATATAGATATACGAAAACCATTTTGAGCATGAGAATATATCCTACGAACTCTAGCTTTAAAACCGGGAATGACTCGACAGATAAGGTCAGACACAAGCAACAGTTATAACGAGCATATGCCAGTTCACAACAGATAAGGCAGATAAGGCAGAGCATAAACATTGATCATAACCCAACATGAACAATCCCCAATATAAATCCCATAGTCACATTCCCCAAGACACTCATAATCACAACTCGTCCACGTCACAACACATAACGCACGTTGTTGGCGCCACAAGACCACTCGCATGCCCATACATGCGGGTCAGCGCATATAGCTCTGACACGGCCCCACAGCACCATGCCCCGTATCGCAACACGGGGAGGTCGATCGCAACCGACCGATGAACTGCAGCTCATCATAATGTTTGATCGCAACCAAACAGTGGACCGCAGCCCAAGAGAGTGTGTCATCTAACTGTAGCCAGGAATTCCCATCTGACTACAGCCAGCCTCTGAACCGCAGCTCAGGAAAGATGTCACCTGATTGCAGCCAGGAATTCCCATCTGACTATATGGGAAGGGGGATAAAGCGTATAACAACCTTATGCGTGATCCATCACGTACTAAGAATAGTCCTAAGGGGTTCATACTTCTTCCACCTAGGTCAACGGGATACCAATTCAACTAGCATGCAATATAATAGACTCATAAACCTACGAACGGTACCCGAAATATCAAACTAGACATAGGCACGACAAACGGGGTCCGTTGGGACACCACGGGGATCGGGGAAACATCAAACGGGGAAGCCGGGGTCCCGAGGGGGGGAAGATTCTAGCGGGTAGCCGGTGGGTGGGGGTCACCCGCCGGCTGCCCGCCGGACAATATTGTTCCGGGCAGCGGGTCGCCGGCGGGCAGCTGCCCGCTGCCGGAACAGTGTTCTCGGCCGTGGGTAGGTGGCGGGTCCCCTACCCCCCATTGACTCTTTTCATCAACTTTTTGCCCCGGGAACCGTTGTGGAACCCGAAACCATGCTTAGACACTTTACAACGTAATTCACGGCAACACGTAGACAATTAACGGATCAAATACGAGAAACGAGCGACACTTATCCTATCATGCTTTTCTAAACATAATCAACTCCCAAACATGCGATTTCCCACCCGATAATCCAAGAATAATATCATACGATACAACCTATGGTTCTAATCACTTTTATGTTAAGAAGAATACGATTCGTCTTCTAATTGCAAGATTCGGTAAGAACAACACATAATCATCAAGGATACCAATTAATCATCAAGAACATCATAATTATCAAGAAATTCCCAATATCAAGATTATCAAGATTCCTCATGGAATCATCACATCAACATCAATAATAAACACAACAACTCGCCATTCACAATAATGTGGGGGGAAACCCTAGGGGGAAATTATAGCTATGAAAATAGGTTTTGTTGAGACATGGGTTACCTCTTAGCCTTAATTAATTCCTTGGCTATGAAGGATCTTTCTTTAAGCTTTCTTGCTTTCTTGATTTCTTCTAAGGGAATTCTTGGAGCTCTCTTGGGGCGATGGGGCGTTTAGGCGTGTGGGAAGTTCTAGGTGTCTCCTAAGTTCCCTATTTATATATTTAAGACTCCTAATTAGGGCCTGAATGGTATGGGTTTACTAATTCTATTCCTTATAGAACTCAGGGACTTGCTTTAGGGATAAGGGCCCATATTAATTAAAGCGGATCCTAATCACAATCTGAATAGTAAAAGGGCTACTTCCTTTATTCCTAATAGATAACTAGGTCTAGGATTCCTAATTAGGATCTGAATAGTAAAAGGTTTACTATCTTTATTCCTAATAGGCTTAAGCCTCTAATTTAGGCAAGGGTCCACGGTTCATGGTGGACCCTATTAATTAATTAAAGGGGAACTTAACATAATTAATCATATTTAATTATTATTAGCGAGATTAATTAAATAATTAATCCAGGATTAAAGGCCGTAACACGGGGTGTTACACTCTCCCCCCCCCCCCCCCCCCCCCCCCTTACAAGGGGCTTCGTCCCCGAAGCCCGGTGTCATAGTCCACCCTTTCACCCCTAGACATCTCGTAGTTCGGCCTCCTGGGCAGGAGTGTGGCCCTACGTTTGTCTTAGTTTGGGATAGGCTGTACTTTTGGTGGCGTTGTGATAGAGAAGTTATGGGTGTACCTCGGTTTCCTGCGCTGGAACTGGGCGCCCCACGAGTGCCCAAGGCGGCCTCGATTGCTGCCACCCTCTGATCGAGTGCGCGTGTGGTGCGGATCAAGGATGAAAACCCTTCTTCCATGATTTGGTTTTGCCGGTTGAGCTGTGCGAGAATGCGCTCATTGACCGAGCTCTCGTTTTGATTCCTCGGGTCCCTTCTGGATCGTGGTTGCACTGTCGGGTCGGGCCCGTCATCCTCCTCCTGTTCCTCATTTCCCTCCGGGCCCCCACAGTCCTGCATGGCTCGCTTGAGCTTCTTGTTGGAGATGTCCAACCGGTCAACCAATTCCCTTCGTTCTTCCTCGGGCTTTTGGCAAATCTCTTCGAGGGTGAGGTAATGCCCTCCCTCGGTGTAGAAGATGTCGTTGCGGCGAAGGTTTTGGGCATTGAAAACCATACCATTGGGGGTCTTTACCTCGGTGTGGCTTAGATCTACCCCCTTTTTCTCCATGATCCAACTTAGGATCATCCCGTAGGGTAGGTTAAACCGGTTGTTCGTTTTACAGAGTTCCATGTGCTTGAGCATGAGGGCCGGCAAGTTGAACTTGATTTTGTGCTTTAGGAGGTACGCAAAGGCACACTCCAAGCTTCCCACATCCTTGCTCTTATTATTGGTGGGCAATAGGCTATCGGTTACAATCATAACCAATATCTTTTGCTCCGCCGATAGCCATTTTCGGTGTGGTCGGGTGGCCGAGGTGAACCCATCCTCTTTCCCGAGTAAGTACCCGAGATAGTCCTTGTATCCCGTGGTTTGGGTGTCAATCCACCCCTTCCGGTCGTAGTTGGACACACCCGTGGTGGTCAATTTCAAGAGCTTGGCCAAACGGCCTTCGGAAAGCACAATTTCTTTGCCGCGGACTTTGGTGGTGATCTCTACCTTGTCACCTCGTTTGGTGGCTACAAGGTGTTGATAGAACTCCTTCACCAATTCGGGGTACGTATCTCTTTTGATGGTGAGATACGTATCTAAGAGTCCTTGGTGTCTAAGCATGTCAACCAATTCCGGAGAGAATTGGTCGGGTTCAAGTGCTTTACCTCCGATTACGGTATAATCGGCATTGCTCCACTCCAGGGTGCGGATTCCGAGGGGCTTCTTTGGCATGATGATGATCGCTCGTTGGTGGCGGTTTCCGGCTGCTCCTTTTTCCGGTACGGCGGCGACGGCGGTTTTCCGGCGACCTTTCCGGTGACTTTTCCGGCTGTCCCCGGCGGCGGTTCTTGCTCGTTATTGCGAAGAGCGCCGGCGAGCGTAGGTTCGTCGAGAGGAGGCAACGGCGAGCGAATGACGGCAGCGGGCTCCCAGGCAGCATCGTATGGCAGTGGCAGAGGGTTGGGGCTGGGCTTTCGCTGGACGGAGGAGCGGTGGCCGAACTCGTGCGGCGGCGCAGCGTCGTGGCTGGCGGTCGAGCGTCGGCCGGCGGCGGCGTGTAGCTGGGGCGGGTCGCGAGGTTGCGGCTCCTCACGGTGGCTGGCCGGTGAGGGTTTTAGGGGGGGGGGGTCGAGAGAGAGAGAGAGAAGGGAGGAGAGTTGGGTGATTTGGGGAAGAAGGAGGAGGGTTTATGATTTGGGGATTTTGTGGGTTTTAGGAATTTAGGGGGGTTTAACAAGGGAGTGTTCCCTTAAGGTTTCAAGAAACACTCATGGGCTAGTGGTTGGGACAAGGACTTGTAAATGTGAGGTCTAGAGTTCAATTCCTAATGGTGACATTAGGCATATCTTGATGAGGTAGTTTTTGTCCTTTTTCCCGTTTCGTCTTTTGGTGAGGAAGGGTTGGGTGGATGACATAACTTGTGTTTTACCCTCGTAGCGGAATTGAATCTTGAATGAAAATGAATCTTTATTCATAATACTTTCTAAGTAGCTAAGTTAAGTAGACATAATGCTTCCGAAGTAATTAAACTAAGTAAGTGGTCGACATGACACAGGGAGCGGCTACAAGGGGGTGGTGATGGCTTATCCTAAACAGAATTCGCTTTCGGGATTTTCTTCGGCGGGGTCCGTATGGTCCTCGTCTTCAGGGTTTGGGTTTTCTCCCCCTTGGTCTTCTTCGTTTCCGAGGTTGGCTTGCGTTTGGCTCATGACGAATACTTTTCCGGGAGCGCCGTAGCCCCCTTGGTGACCCGTGGTGGTGGGACGTGGCCTTTGGGGTTGAGTGCAATGGAAGGCCTTGTGTCCTTCCTCCCCGCAGTTGAAGCACCTCCAGGGGTTGCCTGCGCAGTCCTTGCCGCGGTGGCTTTTGTTGCATCTCGGGCAAGGAAAGTTCCTTGGGTTCGCTTCGTTGTTTCCCAGGGGCGGCCTCGGGTTGGTCGGGTTGGTTGTCCTTGTGCCGACGTCGTTCCTTGTTCTTTTCATTGGTGGTGCCCCACTTCCGGGATTCCTCCTTCGCATTTGTTCTTGAACCCCGCGTTGAAGTAGTTGGATTCGGTAGAGATTTGCGGCACTGCCGTAAGCCTCGTTGAGGGTCCGGGGCCTGCTCACCACCAGTGCCTTCCGGGCTTCGAAGTTGAGGCCCGATACGAATCTTTCTACCTTGGTTGCCTCGGTGGGGACGAGTTCGGGCGCGAAGCGTGCCAGTTCGAGGAACCGTTTATGGTACTCTACGACGGTGGTCGTTCCTTGCTTTAGATGGAGGAACTCTTCATACATGGATGCTCTTACGTGAGTTGGGTAGAAACGTTCGCGCAGCCGTGCCTTGAGGCTTTCCCAGTTGAACCCCGGCTCTTGTCGGTGGGTGGATCCCTCGTGGATCCACCAGAGATCGGCCTCGTGTCCGAAGTAGAACGAGGCTATTTCCACGCGGCGTTCCTCCGGACATTCTACTACCCCTAGAATCTTATCGAGAGTCCGGATCCACTCCTATAGGACAGTGGGGTCTTCTTCTCCGGAGAACGTAGGAGGCCGGTGGTTTGAGACTTGTCGGGCGATGTCTGAGCTTGCGTTCGTCGGAGGTGGTGGGGGCCTGACGTTGCGAAGGGCCGCATCACTTAGTGCCTGCGCGACTTGTGTTAGTTGCTGTAGAGTTTGGGTCAAGGGTTCGTCAGTGGTGGGTTCCGGAGTCCTTGATTGCCTTCTGTTCGGTGCCATGCTATCGTTTTTCTGGTCAGTGTTTACAAGAATATTAAGTTAGGGTTCGACGCACTTCTGGTGAAGTGATAAGTGGGGAAGGGTTTTAGAATGAGAAAGGGCAACGTGTAGGGAAGTTATGTGTAGGTTTCACAATCTCACCGCGCGTCCTAAGGTTCCTGAGTCCTATGTTCCTAGGTACTTAGAGTTTAAGTCTAACGTCCTAAAGTCCGGTCTTAAGAGTCTTTTCCTAGGGTCAAACTTAGGCTCTGATACCAACTGTAACACCCCTGATTTTCAAGACATTTAAAACTTAATAATAAAGGTAACATCCCATTAAATCCCAAAGCGTAACATAAGTGTACGGGGTGCTATGCCACACCTGGGCTAGAGAACCCAGGTGCACAGGCTGTCTAACTACTATCCTCCGAAATATAAATGCATAACATGGCATGCAGGCCGAAAGGGAAACTATACTACTTCTACGCTCCAGTTCTAGCGCGCTCCATTGCTCTAATCCTCTGTGCCTGAAAGCCAAATATATCTGTTCAGCGAGAGATGCTGGTAACCCACTCCAACGTGTTGAAATACAATGCATATAGCAATATATATATAGATATACGAAAACCATTTTGAGCATGAGAATATATCCTACGAACTCTAGCTTTAAAACCGGGAATGACTCGACAGATAAGGTCAGACACAAGCAACAGTTATAACGAGCATATGCAGTTCACAACAGATAAGGCAGATAAGGCAGAGCATAAACACTGATCATAACCCAACATGAACAATCCCCAATATAAATCCCATAGTCACATTCCCCAAGACACTCATAATCACAACTCGTCCACGTCACAACACATAACGCACGTTGTTGGCGCCACAGGACCACTCGCATGCCCATACATGCGGGTCAGCGCATATAGCTCTGACACGGCCCCACAGCACCATGCCCCGTATCGCAACACGGGGAGGTCGATCGCAACCGACCGATGAACCGCAGCTCATCATAATGTTTGATCGCAACCAAACAGTGGACCGCAGCCCAAGAGAGTGTGTCATCTAATTGTAGCCAGGAATTCCCATCTGACTACAGCCAGCCTCTGAACCGCAGCTCAGGAAAGATGTCACCTGATTGCAGCCAGGAATTCCCATCTGACTACAACCAGCTTCTGGACCGCAGCCCAGGATACCGTCATCCGACTACAGCCAGGAATTCCCATCTGACTATAGTCGGCTTCTGAACCGCAGCTCAGGATAACCAATCCGATCGCAACCGAATTGGGGTAACACGCACACATAACACATAGCAAGCACATGCAACCCACATTACACATTGGGAAGGGGGATAAAGCGTATAACAACCTTATGCGTGATCCATCACGTACTAAGAATAGTCCTAAGGGGTTCATACTTCTTCCACCTAGGTCAACGGGATACCAATTCAACTAGCATGCAATATAATAGACTCATAAACCAACGAACGGTACCCGAAATATCAAACTAGACATAGGCACGACAAACGGGGTCCGTTGGGACACCACGGGGATCGGGGAAACATCAAACGGGGAAGCCGGGGTCCCGAGGGGGGGAAGATTCTAGCGGGTAGCCGGTGGGTGGGGGTCACCCGCCGGCTGCCCGCCGGACAATACTGTTCCGGGCAGCGGGTCGCCGGCGGGCAGCTGCCCGCCCGCCGGCTGCCCGCTGCCGGAACAGTGTTCTCGGCCGTGGGTAGGTGGCGGGTCCCCTACCCCCCATTGACTCTTTTCATCAACTTTTTGCCCCGGGAACCGTTGTGGAACCCGAAACCATGCTTAGACACTTTACAACGTAATTCACGGCAACACGTAGACAATTAACAGATCAAATACGAGAAACGAGCGACACTTATCCTATCATGCATTTCTAAACATAATCAACTCCCAAACATGCGATTTCCCACCCGATAATCCAAGAATAATATCATACGATACAACCTATGGTTCTAATCACTTTTATGTTAAGAAGAATACGATTCGTCTTCTAATTGCAAGATTCGGTAAGAACAACACATAATCATCAAGGATACCAATTAATCATCAAGAACATCATAATTATCAAGAAATTCCCAATATCAAGATTATCAAGATTCCTCATGGAATCATAACATCAACATCAATAATAAACACAACAACTCGCCATTCACAATAATGTGGGGGGAAACCCTAGGGGGAAATTATAGCTATGAAAATAGGTTTTGTTGAGACATGGGTTACCTCTTAGCCTTAATTAATTCCTTGGCTATGAAGGATCTTTCTTTAAGCTTTCTTTCTTTCTTGATTTCTTCTAAGGGAATTCTTGGAGCTCTCCTGGGGCGATGGGGCGTTTAGGCGTGTGGGAAGTTCTAGGTGTCTCCTAAGTTCCCTATTTATATATTTAAGACTCCTAATTAGGGCCTGAATGGTATGGGTTTACTAATTCTATTCCTTATAGAACTCAGGGACTTGCTTTAGGGATAAGGGTCCATATTAATTAAAGCGGATCCTAATCACAATCTGAATAGTAAAAGGGCTACTTCCTTTATTCCTAATAGATAACTAGGTCTAGGATTCCTAATTAGGATCTGAATAGTAAAAGGTTTACTATCTTTGTTCCTAATAGGCTTAAGCCTCTAATTTAGGCAAGGGTCCACGGTTCATGATGGACCCTATTAATTAATTAAAGGAGAACTTAACATAATTAATCATATTTAATTATTATTAGCGGGATTAATTAAATAATTAATCCAGGATTAAAGGCCGTAACACGGGGTGTTACACCACCGCCCAGTCACCTCGCCCGGAGACCGCCCGCAATGCCAAAACGCCACCCGGCACTTGCCCAAGCTCCACCCGCTGCCACCAACGCCCCACGCCACCGGAGACCCTCACCCACCTCACCAAGCCGACGCCTGGACTCCGCCCCACCGTCGCCGCCCTCGCAAAGCCGCGAAAACCATCGCCGGAAAAAGGTTCACCGGAGAATCACGCCGGAGACCCACCGGAAAAAGTCGCCGGAAAAGTGACGCCCCTTGAAATGCCAAAGAAACCCCTCGGAATCCGCACCCCGGAGTGGAGCAATGCCGATTACACCGTAATCGGAGGTAAAGCACTTGAACCCGACCAATTCTCTCCGGAATTGGTTGATATGCTTAAACATCAAGGGCTCTTAGATACTTACCTCGCCATCAAAGGGGATACATACCCCGACTTGGTGAAAGAATTCTACCAACACCTTGTGGCCACCAAACGAGGTGACAAAGTAGAAATCACCACCAAGGTCCGCGGCAAGGAAATTATGCTTTCCGAAGGCCGTTTGGCCAAGCTCTTGAAATTGACCACCACGGGTGTGTCCAACTATGACCGGAAGGGGTGGATTGATACCCAAACCACGGGGTACAAGGACTACCTCGGGTACCTACTCGGAAAGGAGGACGGGTTCACCTCGGCCACTCGACCAAACCGAAAGTGGCTATCGGCGGAGCAAAAGATATTGGTTATGATTGTAACCGATAGCCTCTTGCCCACCAATAACAAAAGCAAGGATGTGGGAAGCTTGGAGTGCACCTTTGCTTACCTCCTGAAACATAAAATCAAGTTCAACCTGCCGGCACTCATGTTAAAACACATAGAATTCTGCAAGTCAAACAACCGGCTTAACCTACCCTACGGGATGATCCTAAGTTGGATCATGGAGAAAAAGGGGGTAGACCTAAGCCACACCGAGGTCAAGGCCGCAAATGGCATGGTTTTTAACGCCCAGAACTTCCGCCGCAACGACATCTACTACACCGAAGGGGGACATTACCTCACCCTCGAAGAAATTTGCCAAAAACCCGAGGAAGAGCGAAAGGAATTGGTCGACCGGCTGGACATCTCCAACAAAAAGCTCAAACGAGCCATGCAAGACTGCGAGGGTTTGGAGGGACATGAGGACCAGGAGGAGGAAGACGAACCCAACCCAACAGTGCAACCACGATCAGGAGGAAATCCAAGGGAGCAGAACGAGGGCTCAATCAATGAACGCATACTCGCGCAGCTCAACCGACAAAACCAAATCATGGAAGAAGGATTCTCATCCCTGATCCGTACGACACGCGCACTAGATCAGAGGGTGGCAGCGATCGAGGCCACCTTGGGCACTCGCGGGGCATCCAGCTCAGGAGCAGGAGACCAAGGTAGACCTAAAACTCTCCTATCACAAACAACCAGAAACCCAGTCTACCCCAGCTAAGGCAAAAATGTGGGGCCGCATTCCTAACCAGGAGGCCAAGATGCGGGATGCCTGGGGGTGAAAGAGTGGATTAACACACCGGGCTTCGGGGACGAATCCCCTCATAAGGGGGGGGAGAGTGTAACACCCCGTGTTACGACCCCTAAGATCAATTAAATCATTTAATCAATTACCCAAAAGAAAGAATTAAAACACAATAATTAATTAGGAAAGGCCCACCATAGTCCACGGACCCTTATCCCTAAACCCAACCCTTAGTCCCAAAAGAAATAGAATTAGCAAGCTCATAATATTAGTTCCCAACTAGGACTCCTAAATATATAAATAGGGGACTTAAGAGGCACCTAGAAACCCCCACCACAAGAATAACGCCCACCACCCCAAAGAGCTCCAAGAATCCCCCTAGAAGAAATCAAGAAAGCAAGAAAGCTTAAAGAAAGACCCTTCATAGCCAAGGAATTAATTAAGGCTAAGAGGTAACCCATGTCTCAACAAAACCTATTTTCGTAGCTATGATTTCCCCCGTAGGATTTCCCCATATTATTGTGTATTAATGACTTGTGATGATTATGATTGATGATTGATGTGATGATCCCATGGGGGATCTTGACAATCTTGATATTGGGAGATTCTTGATAATTATGATGTTCTTGATGATCTTATGGAGTTCTTGATGATTATGTGTTGTTCTTGATAATTGTGTGATGCCCTTGATGCTTATGTGTTATTCTTACCGAATCTTGCAATTAGAAGGCGAATCGTATTCTTGTTGATATAAAAGTGATTAGAACCCTAGGTTGTATCGTATGATATTATTCTTGGATTATCGGGTGGGGTAATAGCATGTTTGGGTGTTGATTATGTTTAGGAAAGCATGATAGGTTATGTGCCGTTCGTTTCTCGTATTTGATCTGTTAATTGTTGATGTGTTGTCGTTGATTGCGTTGTAAAGTGTCTAAGCATGGTTTCGGGTTCCACAATGGTTCCCGGGGCGAAATTGTGTGATAAGAGTCAGTGGGGGGTTAGATGGGGGGTAGGGGACCCGCCACCTACCCACGGCCGGAATGGTGATCCCGGCAGCGGGCAGCCGGCGGGCAGGCAGCTGCCCGCCGGCGACCCGCTGCCCGGAATAGTGAATCCGGCAGGCAGCCGGCGGGTGGCCCCCACCCACCGGCTACCCGCTGGAATTTTCCCCATCTTGGGTTCCCGGCTTCCCCGTTTGATGTTTCCCCGTCCCCCGTGGTGTCCCAACGGACTCCGTTTATCGTGCCTATGACTAGTTTGATATTTCGGGTACCGTTCGTAGGTTTATGAGTCTATTATATTTCATGATAGTTGAATTGGTATCCCGTTGACCTAGGTGGAAGAAGTATGAACCCCTTAGGACTATTCTTAGTATGTGATGGATCACGCATAGGTTTTGTTATACGTTTTCTCCCCCTTCCCAATGTGTCAATGTGGGTTGCATGTACTTGCTATGTGTTACGTGTGCATGTAACCCTGAGTTGGTTAAGATCAATCGGGCTATACAAGCAGTCGGGTGGGCTGAGAACCATACCGGCTTTTAACCAGGCTGGTAGAGACCGGTCAGGTATATAAATATTATATAGGACTAAGTTCCACTATACGGGCAGTCGGATGGGCTGAGAACCATACCGGCTGTTAACCAGGTTGGTAGAGACCGGTCAGGTATACAAATATTATATAGGACAAAGGCCCACTATACGGGCAGTTGAATGGGCTGAGAACCATCCCAACTGTTAACCAGGCTGGTAAAGACCGGTCAGGTATATAGATATTATGTAGGACAAAGGTCCATCAGTCGGTTGCGATCGGCTCCTCCGTAATGTGAGACGGGGCAGGGTACTGCGGGGCCGTGTCAGAGCTATATGCGCTGACCCTCATGTATGGGCATGCGATTGGTCCTGTGGTGCCAACAAAGTGTGCTATGTGATGAGATATGGAGGAGTTGTGTTTATGAGTATATTGGGGGATGTGACTAAGGGATTTATGCTGGGGATCGTTTATGTTGGGTTATGATTATTAATTGTGCTCAGCTTTATCTGTCTTTCCTATTGTGGATTGTATACGGCTGTTATAACTGTTGCTTGTGTCTAGCCTTATCTGTCGAGTCATTCCCGGTTTTAAAAGCTAGAGTCTCATAGGATATATCTTCATGCTTTAAAATGGTTTTCGTATATCTATATATATCTCTATACGTATTGTATTTCAACGCGTTGGAGTGGGTTACCAGCATCTCTCGCTGAACAGATATATTTGGCTTTCAGGCACAGAAGATTAAGTCACTGGAGTGCGCTAGAGCTTGGAACATAGAAGTAGTTAGTTTCCCTTTCGGCCTGCGTGCCATGTTTATGCATTCATATCATTGAGACATTAGTTAGTTAGCCTGTGCACCTGAGTTCTCTAGCTCAGGTGTGGCATAACACCCCGTACACTCGTACTCTGTTTGGGATTTAATGAGATTTCACCATTATTTTATAAGTTTTAAATATCTTGAAAATCTGGGGTGTTACATAGACACTTTCAAACACAATTGATAACACACGTAGACAATTAACGGATCAAAATCAAGAAACAAACGGCACATAACCTATCATGCTTTTCTAAACATAATAAACACCCAATCATGCGAATTCCCACCCAATGTACCAAGAATAATACCATACGAATTCTACGATATAACCTAGGGTTCTAATTATTTTTAAATCAACAAGAACACAATTCATCTTCCAAAATCAGGATTCGGTAGGAATATCATATAACTATCAAGAACCTCATATAATCATTAAGAACATCAAGAACATCATATAATTATCAGGAACGTCATATAATCATCAAGAACACCATAATTATCAAGAACCTCTCATCATCAAGATCACCCAGGGAATCATCCCACCAATCATCAATAATAATATCACAAATCATCAATACACAATAACATGGGGAAATCCTAAGAGGGGAATCATAACTATGAAAATAGGTTTTGTTGAGACATGGGTTACCTCTTAGCCTTAATTAATTCCTTGGCTATGAAGGGTCTTTCTTTAAGCTTTCTTCTTTCTTGATTTCTCCTAAGGGGATTCTTAGAACTTCTTGTGTGGTGAGAGATTATGGTGGTGAAAGATCTAGGTGCCTCCTATATCCCTATTTATATATTTAAGACTCCTAATTAGGGTCTGAATGGTATGTGTTTACTAATTCTATTCCTTATAGGACTAAGGGCTTATTTTAGGGATAAGGGTCCATGGTCCATAGTGGACCATATTAATTAATTAAAGGGAATCCTAATCATAGTCTGAATAGTAAAAGGGCTACATCCTTTATTCCTAATAGATAACTAGGTTTAGGATTCCTAATTAGAATCTGAATAGTAAAGGGTTTACTTTCTTTATTCCTAATAGGCTTAAGACTCTAATTTAGGCAAGGGTCCACGGTTCATGGTGGACCTTATTAATTAATTAAAGGAAACCTAACCGAATTAAATCATATTTAATTATTATTAACGGGATTAATTAAATAATTAATCCGGGATTGAAGGCCGTAACACGGGGTGTTACAGGACCACAATCGGTAATACAGTGGAAAGGACTAGCCCAATGTGTCAAAGTGCAACCTCTCTTGGTAACTAAAAAGGATAGTAAGCAAGAGAAAGGAAGCGGAGTCACTATTTACTCACTTTTATTTAAAAAAGCATGCATTAAAATTCTCTAAATTTGTTTGTCATTTTCTATTAATGACCTACTTGCTAGATGTGTTAGAAATTTGTTTATCTCCATACATCTGAGATTCCTTAACTTTGATTTTACTAAAACTTTATTTGATAGAGATAAGGAATCACTGGGAAGTTATAAGGCACATTTGAAAACTTCTTATGGAAAATACTACTTGCACAAGGGGCTTTGGTTCAAAGTCAATGGGATTGACACTTTTTGCTTTGTTTTGGGCAATGGTTTAATTGTTGATTCACATAAGGGACAATTTGGTTTTCTAAAGAGTGATGATGTTTTGCATGGATATTTTCATTGGCCAAAGAAGAAAAAAGATGTAGAATCTTATGTTCATAATTGTGCTACTTACCACCACAATACATCTAAATCATTACTTGATATTTCCATCGATGTTGTGTTTGGTTTAACCTTAAGCTCTATGATGAAAGATTTTGTGCTTGTTGACAATTCAAACAAGATAGCTAAATTTAATATGTCTCATTTTGTTGAACAATTACCATCCAGGATGTTTAAATTCCTTGTTGTGTCATTAGACTTAATTGCCTTACTTGTTGATTGTAGGATGAAGATTGGAGCAACTCATGTCAAGAATCCCAAGAAAAATTTCCATGAGCGTGATAAAACAAAGAGTGAGCTTGCTAATTTGTCTTTCATTGAAGATTTGGATTCGAGGACAAATCCTTTTCAAGAAGGGGAGAATAATAGGAACCAGTAACACATGGAATCTAATAAGGGTCTATAGTGGGCTCATTACAAGGCCAATAACTATGTCCTTAATGCATCATTGTGGAAGAAACAAGAAAGTCCAATAATAATTCCATTTGATAGAGAAAAGTATTATAGTAGCCCATTTCAAGTAATATCATGGATCGAAGACAATGCTTACAAGATTGGAGGTCGAATGATTTTCAAGATGGGGGGGATGATGCGGCCCAACATAATGAAGACCCATTAAGAGTACCAATTGGGCCAATCACAAGGCCCAAGTCCAAACATTTAAGGCAACTCTTCATTGGTGATGTTCAAAGATGGTGGAAATCCAAGTCAAGCCCATTTGCAAAAGATAAAGAAGAACTCAAGGTTTTTTTTTTTTATAATTATTTAAGTGCTGATTTTGGAGATTAAATTAGGCCCAAATCACCTTATTATTATTTGTAATCATTATTTTAAATTGTTTGGCATTAAATAGAAAACACTAGTTTGTATTTAGAAATGATTTCTTAAATCCCTTTCTAAATACGACTATATTTACTTGCTTTTCAGATTAGGTTTAGGACTCTTTTTCCCATTTCATTTAGGATTACAATGCTGCCTTATAACCTATAAATAGGGCACATCTATATCAGTTTTAAGAAGGCTTTAATTCAATAAAATTCATAAGTTTTTCTTTACACATGTGTAAGAAACCTTATGGCTAATTGTGGACTCAATTAGTGGCTAGTCGTGGACTCGACTAGCAAATTGATTCGTGGACTCGAATCAATCTTCATTTCCTCAACCTTAGATTTAGGTTCGTGGACTCGTTCTTGAATCGAAGGAAACTAGATCCGACTCTAGTTGATTGAAGATTGCATCATCGAGGTACTTGAAGTTACAATGGTTTTCCTCTAAGTCTTTGAGGATTCGAGACAAAGGGTTTCTCGTGAGGTCTAAGGTATTTTGATTCATCTCTATCTTTACTTTGAGAGTATTCTTGGGACAATATTCCATCTTATTTGAATCTTGGACTAGGTTTATATCAATTTTATTGGTGCAGGTACCTATTGCAATGCTTGATATGCACTCACGACGACTGGACCAACTTCAAGCGCTTGAAATACACTGGCCCCATCCTCTTCCTAATGGTGAGTTGGCGTTTCCATGATTGATATACCCTTATAACCTTTTTATCATTTACGAGGTATAATTACAAATGTGTGTTCTATTGTATGCGGCAACTACTATATATCGACAGGATTGTGGTAGGAAGCTGGGAAATCCCAAGGGATATGCCTGCGTTGAAAGGATGGACTACAAAGCTATTGAAAGGGAGGGAGTTCCAGGAGGTTTCTACTAGAGGATTTGGCCTTGGGCAACTGGATTCACCCCTTCACTATTCAAACAACCATGGGCATCAAACTGCTCCCGTTGGTGGTGGGGCACAAATACATGACCAACGTGCTCGGTCCACTTTGGAAAACACTCACCAAGGTAGCAGAAGAAAGGTAACGAATTCTTCTACAATTTATTTGTGTGGTGCTCTTAAGCTACTGGTCAGTACCTGAAAAACAGGCGGTGTAACAACCTTCAGCGAATAATGCTGGTAACCCACTCCAACGCGTTAAGTACAATATAGGTAGATATAGGAAAATCATTATGAAACTGGAATACATATATAACCTAGGCAACTCTAGCTTTAAACCAAGATCAAGACATAAGACATAACAATAGACTTGACACTATAGAACGATCATAAAGACTAGAATGCATCCTAAGAACGCAATACAAGGCATAATAGACAGATAAGCTCATAAATAGCAAATAAAGACAACAATGGAATTCAAAGACAATCAATTAGCAGGTAATCATCAAGGCACACGATCCATCTTCCAATCTTATACAAGGTTCCAACCTTGTGGCTCCCCTCCATCCTTATATTAGTTCCAACATATACCTCCAGGCAACCCTTATATCGCCTCGCTTATTCCTCCGGGCAACTACATGCCCCCACCGACAAACCACCTATCAACCACCAACATATCAAGATAGCGCCGCAGTGCCATTCACATGATCTGTACCTCTAGTACCAATACCAAGGGTGTAACACCCCGAAATTTTGAAACTTTTAAAACTTATATGATAAAGGTAATTTCTCATAAAATCCCAAACAAAGCATTATTAATTATAAGTGTACGGGGTGCTATGCCACATCTGAGCTAGAGAACTCAGATGCACAGGCTAAACTAACTAAATATCCTCAATACATCATTGTGGCACGCAAGCCGAAAAGAAAGACTATCTATCTAATCCACGATCTTCTAGCGCGCTCTGGGATCTACTCATCTATGCCTGAAAGCCAAATATATTTGTTCAGCGAGAGATGCCGGTAACCCACTCCAACGCGTTGAAATACATTAAAGTAGATATATATAGATATACGAAAATCATTTTGAAGTAAGAAGATATATACTTAAGAGACACTAGTTTTAAAAACCAGGAATAGACTCAGCAAATAGGGGCAAACACATCAAACAATAATAAACAGTTAAGTAGAGATAACATCATAAGGAATACGCATCTAGAGTCACAGAACGCTTTTCAATTCCAAAACACATCACCATTCAATCACCATTCATATAACATAATCGTTAATGGCGCCACGGGACCAATCGCATGCCCCGAACATGAGGATTAATGCTTATAGCATTAACACGGCTCCGCAGCACCCTACCTCAGTACCGTGGTATGAGGGGAGTTGATCGCAACCAACCCTTTGAGAACCGCTGACGAACTCAATGTCGGACCACGATCCGACAAACCGCTGACGCGCACAGTCGGTGGACCGTGATCCCCTTTACAAGGGGGGACTTACGACCCTACACACCGTTAATGCGTACAGTTGGTGGACCGTAGCGGATCAAGCCCGACACACCGCTGAGCTAAACTCAGTCGGTGGGCGAAGATCCTCGGAGACTACGGCCCTACACACCGCTGTCCCATCACTCGGTGGATCGCAGCCAGCCGTAGCCCTACACACCGCCTGATTACTCAGGTCGGTGGACTACAGCCTTCCTCGGCTCGTTCGCCCTACACACCGCCTGGCGACTCCAGGTCGGTGGGTCATATCACCGAGGCCCATATTTGGACCTGTAATCCAAGAAGTGAATCAATTTGGCCTTAGCCACTTCTGAGCCTTAGCTCAGTAACAATCCATTTGGCCTTCAGCCACTTCCGAACCTTTAGTCCGGGAACAATCCATTCGGTCTTCAACTGACTTCCGAATCCCACCTTGGGCTCTAATCCCACCCAAATCATCAAGATCATATTTTATCTTTAACATCAAGAAATCTCAAGATTCGTCAAGAATCATCACATCAAAATCAAGAACTTCTTTTCAACATCAAGATCATCAAGATTATCAAGAAAGCATATAAATCATCTTATCAAAAGAACATAGCACAATTATCATGGAAGAATTCATCAAGACACAATAATATAGAGGGGGGGGGGGGGGGGGGGGCAAGGAAGGAGATTATAGCGAAGAAAATAGGTTTGGTTGAGACATGGGTTACCTCTTAGCCTTAATTAATTTCCTTGGTTATGAAGGGTCTTTCTTGATTTCTCTTAAGGGAATTCTTGGAACTTCTTGTGTGGTGAGAGATTATTGTGGTGTAAGATCTAGGTGCCTCCTATGTCCCTATATATATATATATATATATATATATATATATATATATATATATATATATATATATATATATCTAAGAGTCCTAATTGGGGTCAAAATGGTATGGGTTTGTTACTTCTATTACCTATAGAACAAGGGAATTGCTTTTAGGGATAGGGTCCATGGCTTATGGTGGGCCCTTCCTAATTAATTAATGCAATTTAATTATTTTCTTCTTGGATAAATAATTAAATGGTTAGGGATCATAACACGGGGTGTTACACTCTCCCCCCCTTAACGGGAAGCTTCATCCCCGAAGCTTTGGTTTTGTTTGTGTTGACTCCTTCTCCTATCCCATGCTTTCGTCTTGATTACATTGTGTGAAGAGTTCGGGGTAGCGTTCCTTCATTGTGTCCTTGAGTTCCCATGTGGCCTCTTCGGTCCCGTGGTTGGTCCAGAGGACTTTCACCATTTCGATGGTTCGTTGACGAGTGGTTTTGGCCTTGGTGTCCAGGATTCTTACGGGTTTTTCTTCGTAAGTTAGGGTGTCGTCCAGGTCCACGACTTCGGGTTGTAGTACGTGGCTCGGATCGTGTATATATTTCTTTAGTTGAGATATGCGGAACACGTTTTGAACTCGCTCTAGTTCGATGGGTAAGGGGTGACGGTAAGCTAGGTTCCCGACCCTTTCCGTAATTTCATAGGGGCCAATGAATCAGGGGCTGAGCTTCCCCTTTTTCCCGAACATCATCACCCCTCGTGTGGGTGAGATTCTTAGCCCGACCTTTTCCCCAGTGGAGAATTCAGCTTGCTTTCTTCCTAGGTCGGCGTAAGATTTTTGACGGTCTTGGGCGGCCTTCATTTTCTCTTGTATGTGTTTGACCTTGGTTATGGTGTCTTGTAGGTATTGGGGTCCGAGTGCCACTGGGCTGACCATGTCTTCCCAACATAAAGGGGTTCTGCATTTTTTGCCGTACAGTGCTTCGTAGGGTGCCATGCGGATGCTTGCGTGATAGCTGTTGTTGTATGAGAATTCGATGAGGTCTAAGTGTTCTTCCCAGGTTCCTTGGAAGTCTAACATGCAGGCTCTTAGTATGTCTTCGAGCATTTGGATGGTTCTCTCGATCTGACCGTCGGTGGTGGGGTGGAAGGCCATGCTTAGGTTCAGCCGTGTCCCCAAGGCTGTTTGGAGAGACTTCCAGAATTGAGAGAGAAATCTGGGATCCCTGTCGGACAAGATGTCTCGGGGGACTCCGTGGTACTTCACCGCTCGGCTTATGTACGCCTTGGTCAGCTGAGTCATTGTCCATGTTTCCTTCATGGTAATGAACCGCGCGATTTTGGTTAGTCGGTCCACTATTACCCAGATCTTATCTTTGCCTGGTGGTGTTGTGGGTAATCCCCCAACGAAATCCATGGATATGGAGTCCCATTTTCCTTGTGGTATTTCGAGGGGTTGTACGAGCCCTTTAGGCCTGCATCGTTCGGCCTTCACTCTTTGGCAGTTTAGACATTTGCTCACGAAGTCTACGGTTTCCTTTTTCATGTTGGGCCACCAAAACATCTTTTTCACGTCTTGGTATAATTTGTCGCCTCCGGGGTGCACTGAGTACGGTGAATTGTGCCCTTCTTCCAGGATTTTTTTTTTAGGTGGGGGTGTGTCGTGGGTATGCACCACCTCCCTTGGTAGCGGAGGCTACCGTCTTCCCATATTTTGAATGGTCTGTCTTTTCCTTGAGTTAGCTCGAGTCGTATTTTCTCTAGTTCCGGATCTTGTTGTTGCCCGACCATGATTTCTTCGAGTAGTGTGGGTATGATTCTGACATTGAATAGATGGATTTCAGAATCCGTCTGTCCCCGTTTAACCACCTCCAAATTCAACCTTTGGAAGTCCTTGCATATCTCGTCTGACAGGATCCAAGTGGTGTTGAGGGAGTGGTTGGTTTTCCGGCTTAGGGCGTCTGCCACTACGTTAGCCTTCCCCTCGTGGTACTGGATATCCAGGTCATAATCCTTAATAAGTTCCAACCATCTCCGTTGTCGCATGTTGAGGTCTTTTTGGGTGAAGATATATTTC
Organism: Ipomoea nil; assembly: GCF_001879475.1. Classification (NCBI taxonomy): domain Eukaryota; kingdom Viridiplantae; phylum Streptophyta; class Magnoliopsida; order Solanales; family Convolvulaceae; genus Ipomoea; species Ipomoea nil. The sequence goes on along the minus strand of NW_017619623.1, from coordinate 1,869,170 downwards.
AGACTTTTATGGTCCGTATAAATTTTGCATTGTACTCCGTATAGGTAATGTCTCCAGATTTTTAGGGCGAACACAATGAGACCTAGCTCGAGGTCGTGGGTGGGGTAGTTTTCTTCGTGGGTCTTGAGCTGCCTGGATGCATATGCTATTACTTTGCCCTTTTGCATTAGTACGCATCCCAGTCCATTTTTAGAGGCATCGCAAAAAACCTTGAATCCTTCCACTCCAGAGGGAAGGGCTAGGACGGGTGCTGTGGCTAGCTTTTCTTTTAGTCCTTGAAAGGCTGTGATGCAGTTGTCGTCCTAGTAAAAGGGGGCTTCCTTTTTCGTGAGTCTGGTGAGGGGTTCAGCTATCTTGGTAAAATCAGGTACGAACCTTCGATAGTAGCCTGCTAACCCTAGGAAGCTCCTGACCTCTAAGAGTGTCTTTGGTGTGGGCCATTCCTTGACGGCGTGGATTTTGGTTGGGTCTACCCCGATTCCCTCCTTGGTGATCACGTGACCCAAGAATGTCACGTTGTCTTTCATAAAATTGCATTTGGAGAATTTGGCGTATAGTTGGTGTTCCCTCAGAGTTTGCAAGGTTGTGCGGAGGTGTCTTTCGTGTTCTTCTTCGTTTCGGGAGTAGACTAGAATGTCGTCGATGAACACGATGACGAAGTAATCTAGGTAGGGCCGGAGTACTCGATTCATGAGGTCCATGAATATTGCAGGCGCATTGGTGAGTTCGAAGGGCATTACCGTGAACTCGTAGTAGCCGTAGCGAGTTCGGAATGCTATTTTCTAGATGTCTGGATTGGCTACTTTTATCTGATGGTACCCGGATCTTAGATCAATTTTCGAGAATATCCCTGCTCCTTTGAGTTGGTCGAACAAGCCATCGATTCGAGGGAGAGGATACTTATTCTTTATTGTGAATTGGTTTAATTCCCTGTAGTCGATGCATAGTCGCATGCTTCCGTCCTTTTTCTTGACGAATAGTACTGGTACTCCCCATGGGGAGGTGCTGGGGCGTATGTATCCTTTATCTAGTAATTCCTGAAGTTGTGTTTTTAATTCCTTCATTTTCTTTGGCGCCAGTCTGTAGGGTGGCTTTGAGATGGGGGCGGCGCCAGGCATCAGATCTATAGTGAATTCGACTTCCCTGGTTGGGGGTGCCCCGGGGATCTCGTCTGGGTAGACATCGGTGAATTTGTTCACCACTGGAATGGTTTGGGGCTCGGTTACCTTGGTGTTGAGATCTTCGACTGAGCATAGGAAGGCCTCGTGTCATTGTGTCAGATATCTCTTCATTTTCATCACGTTTACTACTTTGATACCCGGGTTCTGGTGGGTTCCGTGGTAGGATATCCGCTTGCCGTGGGGTCCTCGTAAGACCACTTTTTGTTCGCCGCATAGGATTTGTGCTTGGAATTTCTTTAGCCAATCCATCCCCAAGATTACTTGTATTCCATCTAGTCTGAATTGTATTAGGTTGCTAGGGAATTCCACTCTTTCGATGGTGATCATTATGTCCTTTTACATGCGGTCACATTTTATAATCTCGCCGGATGACACCTGGACTTGCAGCTGCACTCTTGTGCTGGTGTTTAGACCGAGTTGTGTGGCGAGTTCGGCTGCTGTAAATGAGTTGGTGGCTCCTGAGTCAAATAGTGTAGTGGCGGGAGTAGCATGTATGAGGAAGGTTCCGGAGACTATGTTGCTATCTCCGATTCTGGCTTTACTTATGGTAAGGATCCTTTCGCGTGTGATTCCCACTTCCTTTGAGGGGGTTGGTGTTATGGTTTTGTGGGGAGTAGTGGTCCTGGCGATTTTTGGTTTTCGAAGGGGGCGTGTGTGACTTTCTTCGATCCCCCTTTTGTGGCCCAGGTGTGTTTCCTGAGGTTTGTTTGGTAATTGTTGTAGTTGGGATGCCTTGGCATAGGCTTCCTTGAGAGTGCTTGGTTCTCGTGCGGCTAGGGTTCTCTGGCTTTCGGGGTTGAGGCCCGTTACAAATTTCCTGATTTTGATTGTCTCTGTAGGTACTAGTTCGGGTGCTAGGTGTGCCAGGTTGAGGAACTGCTGGTAGTATTCTGTAATAAGGGTTGTTCCTTGACTTGGATGGTGGAATTCTTCATATACGGTTGCCCTCACGTGCCTGGGGTAAAATCATTCTCGTAACAGCATTTTAATGGCCTCTTAGTTGAATTCGGGTCTTTGTTCGTGATTGGGTTCCTCGTGGGCGCACCAGGTGTCGGCTACGTGCCTGAAGTAGAAGGAGGCTATTTTTACTTGGTGATTTTCCGGGCATCCCGTTGCTCTGAATATTTTGTCAAAGGTTTGGATCCATTCTTCGAGAACTGTGGGGTTCTCTTCCCCTGAGAAGATAGGTGGTCGGTGTTCTAAGACTTGGTGGTGGATTTCTAAGTTTCTGTTTGGTGATGACGGTCGAAGGATGGTGCTGCTTAGTGTCTGGGCAGCTTGGGCCAGACGTTGCAGGTTCTGGATCAAAGATTCATGTGTGCGGGGTCCTGGTGTCTTTGCCTGTTTCCTTATTGGTGCCATCCTGGGGTTCACAGGCCGATGTTACTTTGCATCCTTACCTTGATGCTATGCATGGAAGAGGAGTTTTTTTTTTTTTTTTTTTTTTAAATTAGGTGTGGATTAGTGAGAGGGAAAGTTTTGGGGCTTCACGACCTCACCGCGCGTCCTACGATTCCTAAGTCCTAAGTTCCTGAGTTCCTAAAGTTTAAGCCTAATGTCTTAGAATCTGGTCTTAAGAGTCTTATCCTAGGGTCAAACTTAGGCTCTGATACCAACTGTAACACCCCGAAATTTTGAAACATTTAAAACTTATATGATAAAGGTAATTTCTCATAAAATCCCAAATAGAGCATTACTAATTATAAGTGTACGGGGTGCTATGCCACATATGAGCTGGAGAACTCAGATGCACAGGCTAAACTAACTAAATATCATCAATACATCATTGTGGCACGCAGGCTGAAAGGAAAGACTATCTATCTAATCCACGATCTTCTAGCGCGCTCTGGGATCTACTCATCTGTGCCTGAAAGCCAAATATATCTGTTCAGCGAGAGATGCCGGTAACCCACTCCAACGCGTTGAAATACATTATAGATAGATATATATAGATATACGAAAATCATTTTGAAGCAGGAAGATATATACGTAAGAGACACTAGTTTTAAAAACCAGGAATAGACTCATCAAATAGGGGTAAGCACATCAAACAATAATAAACAGTTAAGTAGAGATAACATCATAAGGAATACGCATCTAGAGTCACAGAACGCTTTTCAATTCTAAAACACGTCATCATTCAATCACCATTCAATCACCATTCATATCACATAATCGTTAATGGCGCCACGGGACCAATCGCATGCCCCGAACATGAGGGTTAATGCTTATAGCATTAACACGGCCCCGCAGCACCCTACCTCAGTACCGTGGTATGACGGGAGTTGATCGCAACCAACCCTTTGAGAACCGATGACAAGCTCAACGTCGGACCACGATTCGACACACCGCTAACGCGCACAGTCGGTGGACCGTGATCCCCTTTACAAGGGGGGACTTACGACCCTACACACCGTTGATGCATACAGTCGGTGGATCATAGCGGATCAAGCCCGACACACCGCTGAGCTAAACTCAGTTGGTAGGCAATGATCCTCGGAGACTACGACCCTACACACCGCTGTCCCATCACTCGGTGGATCGCAGCCAGCCATAACCCTACACACCACCTGATTACTCAGGTCGGTGGACTACAGCCTTCCTCGGCTTGTTGGCCCAACACACTGCCTGGCACGTCCAGGTCGGTGGGTCATATCACCGAGGACCATATTTGGACCTATAATCCAAGAAGTAAATCAATTTGGCCTTAACCACTTCTGAGCCTAAGCTCAGGAACAATCCATTTGGCCTTCAGCCACTTCCGAACCTTTAGTCTGGGAACAATCCATTCGGTCTTCAACCGACTTCCGAACCTTAGTTCGGGAACAATCCATTCTGCCTTCAGCCGACTTCAGAACCTTAGCCCGAGAACCACCCAATTGGCCTATAACCAAAATGGGGGATCATGCAACACATAACACATAGGAGCACGTAATAGCATATTGGGAGGGGAAAGACATACAAATAAATTTACGTGTGATCATCCACATACTAAGAATAGTCCTAAGGGTTCATATAACTTCCACCTAGGTCAACGGGTTTCCAATTCAACTAGCATGCGACCTAAGACTCATTTAACCTACGAATGGTACCCGAAATGTCAAACTAGACTCAAGCATGACAAACGGGGTCCTTTGGGACACCATCGGGAGCGGGGAACATCAAACGGGGAAGCCAAAGACCCGGGGTGGGGTACGGACTAGCGGGTAGCCGGTGGGAGAAGGGCCACCCGCAGGAAAACACTGTTTCGGGCAGGCGACTGCCCCGTGGCTGCTCGCTGCCGGGCGGTGTTCTTCGGGCAGCGGGTAGGTGGCAGGTTCCCCTACCCCCACCTACCCCCCCCCCCACTGTCTCCTCATATATTCGTCCCGGGAACCTTTGTGGAACCCGAAACCATGTTTAGACACTTTTAAACGCAATCAACGACACCACATAGGCAATTAAAGGATCAAAAGCAAGAATCACATAGGACTCGTCCTATTACGACTTCTAAATATAAACAACACCCGAACATGCGAATTCCCACCCAAATATATGACAAGAACATCCCAACACAAATTCCAATCCAACCTTGGGCTCTAATCCTACCCAAATCATCAAGATCATATTTTATCTTTAACATCAAGAAATCTCAAGATTCGTCAAGAATTATCACATCAAAATCAAGAACTTCTTTTCAATATCAAGATGATCAAGATTATCAAGAAAGCATATAAATCATCTTATCGAAAGAACATAGCACAATTATCATGGAAGAATTCATCAAGACACAATAATATAGAGGGAGGCCAAGGAAGGAGATTATAGCGAAGAAAATAGGTTTGGTTGAGACATGGGTTACCTCTTAGCCTTAATTAATTTCCTTGGCTATGAAGGGTCTTTCTTGATTTCTCCTAAGGGAATTCTTGGAACTTCTTGTGTGGTGAGAGATTATTGTGGTGTAAGATCTATGTGCCTTCTATGTCCCTATATATATATATATATATATATATATATATATATATAAGAGTCCTAATTGGGGTCCTAAATGGTATGGGTTTGTTACTTCTATTTCCTATAGAACTAGGGAATTGGTTTTAGGGATAGGGTCCATGGCTTATGGTGGGCCCTTCCAAATTAATTAATGCAATTTAATTATTTTCTTCTTGGATAAATAATTAAATGGTTAGGGATCGTAAAACGGGGTGTTACAAAGTGGTCAGCGCATATAGCCCCGACATGGCACACAATACTTATAACCTGACCCATGCTCAACGGCAAGCAAGTCCAAGGTGGGTTTGTGCCTTTAGCACAGTAATCGCTAGGCCTGTACCTTTAGTACAATGACCGGGCACTCGTTGTGCCAACCGCCAACAATTCTTTTCCACCAATCACAATCTCATCATTATCATCATCATTAATCACACCGGTCATTGCGCAATGACCACGATACTCATCATCATCCAATCAATCAACACAAACAACAACGACACGTACTACACATAAATTCCAAGAACGGTATTCAAAACATCAAACGAAACTCTTACACGTCAAATGGGGTACAACGGGACACAACGGGACACAGGTAGGGCTGTTAACGAACCGAACATAAACGAACGGAGGTTGTTCGTGTTCGTTTGTTACGGAATTTGGAGTTTTCGTGTTCGTGTTTGTTTGTTAAGGTTTTTGAAAATCCTGTTCGTGTTCGTTTGTTCACGAACCGAACATAAACAAACGAGCTTGTTCACGATCTCTTAGCAAGCGAGCTTACAACTATTCAAGTTCTGTTCGTTTATTAACCGAGCTCTAAATTTTGTTTGTTAATGTTCGTTTACCTTAACAAACAAACATAAATGAACGCTTACCGAACACAAACAGTCAAACACGAGTAGTTTGCCGAAAGCTCTGTTCGCTAACACCCCTAGACACGGGGAAACAACAAACGGGGAAAAACATCACAGTCCACCAACACTTTCCAGCGGGTGGGCGGTGGGTGGAGGACCACCCGCCGACGGCGGGTCGAAAATCCAGTGGGTGCCAGGCGAGCAGACCACTACCCGCCGACTGCCCGCTGGAACAGTGTTCTCGGGCAGCGGGTAGGTGGCAGGTACCCGTGCGCCCACCTACCCCCCACTGATACACAGGCAACTCTTCGGCCCCGAGATCTCTCATGGAACTCAAAACCATGTCAAGACCCATTCAAACACATAATGACAACACCACGAATTCAATTAATGGAATTAAATCAAGAATCATTCCAAATACGTTCTAACACGATTCCTAAATAAGCCAAGACTCAACATTAATCATATAACGGTTCAGGAGCGTCTGGAACCTCAAGAACATCAAGAAATCTATATGCAAAGCCCTAAAGACAAGTCGTAGGCTGGACTCAACACCCGATCATGCATAAACCCACCCAAATATACCAAGAACATCATAACAACGAGATTCACAATAAAACCCTAGGAACAAGCTCTAGGAATAATTAAATACAAGATCACACATATAATCAATCACAACATCAAGATCACCCAGATTATCAAATAAGCACAATAAAAATCCTAGCCAAAGGCTCTATTAAGACTCAATTATAGAATCACACATACAATTATTAAAGGAGCCAATGAATAAGATATAGCAAGGATAATAGGTTTTGTAAGACATGGGTTAACTCTTAGCCTTAATGAATCGTCCCTTGGCTATTAAGGTTCTTCTCTAAGATTCCCATCTGATTGATCTCCCTAGGCTTGGTGGTGGGGAATCTCTTTGGAATAATTTCGTGTAATATAACTATGGGTGGTAATGGTTCTAATTTCTCTCTAATCCCCTATCTATAGAGTTAGGAATCCTAATTAGAGTCTGAATAGTAAATACCTACTTTTTATTCCTAACAGGTATATATGTCTAGGATTCCTAATTAGAATCTGAGTAGTAAAGGCCCACTTTCTTTATTCCTAATAGACTTAAAGTGCTTATTATAAACAAGGGTCCGTGGTCCTTCGTGGACCACATTAATTAATTAAGAGATCCTGGCCTGATTAAATCCTTTTTAACAATTCTTTAATGGAATTAATTAAATAATTAATCTGGGATTAAAGAGCGTAACACGAGGTGTTACAACCCCCTCCCCCTCCCCACCATCCCATAGAGGCCATTTGTTAGATGGCCATAAAATTAATATGGGGCATTATTCAGACCACAACAAACTATGAAATAACACTACTTGTGATTTCCAATCTATTGCTAGACTACTGCGGAAAGATGAGCGAAATCAATAGAAGTTTTAGGCACAGTAGTGCATCAGATCACCCACGATTTCGAGCAGACCCCAATCTAACTCTATGAGATTTCAATTTCAAGACTGCGTTGGAGCATGCACAGAAATTGTTGAATTTAACGCAGTGGGGCGTGCATGAACCCACACCATCATACACCCAACATGATGATGCGTTCTTGGGTAACCAGACAATATTCAAGCGTTGGAACAGATTGTAAGGGATGTGCAAGGGCGAACCTCAATGGTAGACACCACACGCTTCAGCCTAGGTTTGACAAAGGAACATCAAGGAACTGATATGTCAGTCATCCTGGTCAATGCGTTGGAGTATGGTACTCCGTCGCAGCGGGTAAATCTCTTTGCACAAAGTACATTATACGTTAAAAATGAGATTAATCAACTTATTGTTTTGTAATATAGTAAGTCAATACTAAATTATGCGGGAGCCCACGTGCACCAGTTTAGGGGGGTCAATGAGGGGGCCATTGAAGCAAGTACCGGCCGATCGCAAGGGTAAACAACCGTTGGTTTCCAACTATGGGGGCAACTTGGATCATTTAGGAGCAACATGTGTGCATCCCATTATCCAGACCTATGTGTTGTGGATGTGGATTTAAGAATTCCCCCGAGACTGACATGTAAGAGTTTGTTTAAATACGTCTAAGACTTAATTCCTATGAACAGCCACGTGTCGACATCAATTATTGATGCATGGGCATGTGTTCTCAACGCCCGGGAGCAAACAAGGAGGTGGGTCGTGTGAGCCCAAGTTTATATATATTCCTTACCTAGACTTATTAATCTTGTGAGCCCAAGTTTATAAAAATGCCATGTGATTATACTATATGATGAAACCCAATTTAATTCCTTATTCTCTTAAAACTAGTCTACCTATACTTATGGGGGCCCAAATAATTGTCTTATAACCTAATGTATACACACTGGTGTATCTATACTTCCTAGCTAGAATGAAGACCTAAAACACTCATCCCCTCTCTCTGATTTCACACGCCACTATCACCATATTTCCCTAACAAAATTGTTCTTCACTTGCCTACTCAAGAGAATTAGTCAAGACACCACCTTTCCACTACACCAAGCTTAAGAATGGTAAGATATAGCTTTCTACACCTTTTCTATTCTTAATCTCTTCGTCTTTCTAAAACTTTATTGTCTTTATGTGTTGGGTTTTGGGGATTTAAGATGACCAAGTTGATGATGGCTTAATAGAGTGATCTTGGAGAAGCCTTGAGCTGTTTTGCTAGCTAAGAAGGTAACCCTATGTCCATGAAAACCTATTTTAACACTATATTGTGTATTCTTGGTGTTTTTTATGAATGTGAGCATAATCTTGTGTTTATGCTTTTTTTAGAGCTTGTATGATAGGAGTATACTCGTGTTGTTGTGTCATTTCTTCTATTTCAAGTCATATTTGTTGTTGGCATGAGTTTTGGTTGAGTTTTGTTGAGTTTGGAGTTGAAATAGGCATTCAAGAAATTATGTCTGTAACCTACTATTCTGAGCTTCATTTTAACCTTGCGGGGGTATTCGGCACGACTTAACACACCCGCCGAACCTACCCACAAGAAGACAACGGGGGTGTTTGGCGGGGTTTGGAAGATCCACCAAACCCCACAATTTGTTCCTATGGGGGGTGTGACACCCCGAAATCCAAATTCGGTTAAGGGATTAATTAAGTAATTAATCCTAATTTGTAATTTAATTCCTTAAATTCCTGAAATTTAATAGTCGGGGAGTAATAATTGACTATTCAACCCCAAAGTCAAAGTTGTACCTTGAGCTTTGTAAGGAGTTCCCTTGTTCCTTACACCTTTCCATGTTAGTAAGGGTATTCTTGACCTTTCACCTTGTGTTAGTAGTATAACCTAACCTAGTAAGAACACCTCATTTCTCTCCTTACACTTTCCAAAATCCTAGCTCCATCTTCTCTCTAAAAAGGTGGATAGCTTTTCTTCTAAGCCAAGTTGAAGCTTTGTCAAGACTTCAAGAGTTGTCTCCAAGATTCAACCTTTCATACATTTGGGCATCTAGGAGGGTAAGATCCATGTTCACCTTGTGTTTTTAGTGTTCTCTTAGGTGTCTTTTCTTAAAGATAGGATCTTTATGATCTTTTGGTATGCTCTTGAAGTGGGTTTGGAAGGTGAGCTTTGATAGGAGCTTAGTGTGGTGTTAAGTGAAGGTTTTTGGTCTACAAGAGGTAACCCATGCTCTACAAAATCTATTTTGCTTACCTATATGAATATTTCTTGGATTCTACATGTGTTTTGCTATGAAATGTGAGTATTTATGCATTCTCTTGTGAAAATGCATATCTAGAGCTTGTGTTTAGGGTTCTTGTATGCCATTGCGTGGCTATTCCTTTGATTCAAGTCATTTTGTTGTATTTGGTGAGATTTGGCATGTTTTGGACTTGAATTTGAGTTTGGAGATGAAAATCCCCGAAGGGATTGTTTTGTGCAGGTATGTGTACCCGTGGGCAGAACGGCGGGTAGGGGTCCAACCTGCCGCCCACCCGCGGGGTACATGAAGTTGGAGGTCCTGTACCCGCAGGCGGAACCACGGGTAGGGGCCTACCCGTGGGCCTACCCGCGGGGTACGATATTGGTGTTGTTGGGGATTTGTTCCCCGTGATCCTTTTGACTCGGTATTTGGTCTTTTGACTTCCCGTTGTTCTTTTGTGGAACTATTTGAGTGTCTTCTTGATGTTTCGTATGTCTAGAACTATGTGGTAGGATTCCATGTAGGTTTTGGTGTCTTGAATCGTGCTAAGTGTTCAACATTGTGATTCGTTGAACCGTGATGAGTCTTGTGTGTTCTTCGGAACTATGTTCGGTTTACCCGTTTGATAAGCATGCTAGTTCGGTGTTTAAATGCTAGCGTATGTGTTGTTTGTACCTCCTTAATGGTCGATGATAACTTGTGTTATTCATCATTGTTGTTGTTGGACTGTGATCCATTCCTTGATTGAGTATGGTTTCATATCTTCGTTGTGATCCGTTGATTGATTCCTGTTGAGGTGTGATGTGTGTGTGGCTTTACCTGGATTGCACGATTAGTGGTATGGGACACTAGTCACCAAGGTATTGCAGTGGTCCTCGTGGTGGCCATGACGCGATTATCGAGTTGTGACCTGTGTGTCAGGTTCACGTGTTTTGGGTAAGGCGTGTGTCGCCACGTGTGTGATCGGTACCCTCGTGTACTATGAAATTGGTGGTTTTGTTGGTGGTTTGTTGGTGGGGGACGACTGTGACACCCCGAAATCCTAATTCAATTAAGGGATTAATTGAGTAATTAATCCTATTTGAATTTGTAATTTAATTCCTTAAATTCCTGAAATTGAATAGTTGGGGACTAGTAATTGACTAGTCAACCCCAAAGTCAATGTTGTACATTGAGCTTTGTAAGGAGTTCCCTTGTTCCTTACACTTCCTTATGTAGTAAGGGTATTCTTGACCTTTCACTTCTTGTTGGTATTGTAACCTAACCTAGTAGACCACCTTCATTCTCTCCTTACACTTTTCTAAAAATCTAGCTCCACCTTCTCTCTAAAAAGGTGAGTAGCTTTTCTTCCAAGCCAAGTTGAAGCTTTGCCAAAACTTCAAGAGTTGCTTCCAAGATTCAACCTTTCTTATATTTGGGCATCTAGGAGGATAAGATCTAAGTTCATCTTGTGTTTTTGGTTTTATCTAAGGTGTCTTTTCTTAAAGATAGGATCTTTATGATCTTTTGGTGTGTTCTTGAAGTGGGTTTGGAAGGTGAGCCATGAGAGGAGCTTGTTGAGGTGTAAAGTGAAGTCTTTAGCCTCCAAGAGGTAACCCATGCTCTACAAAATCTATTTTTTCTTACCTATATGTGATTTCTTGGATTCTTCATATGATTTTGCTATGGAATGTGAGTGTTTATGCATTGTCTTGTGAAAATGCATATCTAGAGCTTGTGTTTAGGGTTCATTTGTGCAATTGCTTGGCATTTCCTTTGATTCAAGTCATTTTGTTGCATTTGGTGAGATTTGGCATGTTTTGGACTTGAATTTGAGCTTGGTGTTGAAAATCCCCGAAGGGATTATTTTGTGCAGGTATACGTACCCGCGGGCGGAACGACGGGTAGAGCTCCAACCCGCCGCCCACCCGCGGTGAACATAAGTCGGTGGGTAGTGTACCCGCGGGCGGAACCACGGGTGGGAGCCTACCCGTGGGTCCACCCGCGGGGAACACTTTGGTGTTGGATTGGGATTTGTTCCCCGTGATTCTTTTGACTCGGTATTTGATCTTTTGACTTTTCGATGATCTTTTGTGGAACCATTTGAGTGTCTTCTTGATGTTTCGTATGTCTAGAACTATATGGTAAGATTCCATGTAGGTTTTGGTGTTGTGAATCGTGCTAAGTGTTCAACATTGTGTTTCGTTGAACCGTGATGAGTCTTTTGTGTTCTTCAGAACTATCTTTGGTTTACCCGTTTGATAAGCATGCTAGTTTGGTGTTTAAATGGTAGCATGTGTGTTGTTTGTACCTTCTTAATGGTTGATGATAACTTGTGTTATTCATCGTTGTTGTTGTTGGGCTGTGACCCATTCCTTGATTGAGTATGGTTTTATATCTTCGTTGTGATCCGTTGAATGATTCCTGTTGAGGTGTGATGTGTGTGTGGCTTTAACTGGATTGCACGATTAGTGGTATGGGACACTAGTCACCAAGGTATTGCAGCGGTCCTCGTGGTGGCCGTGACGTGATTAAGGAGTTGTGACCTTTGTGTAAGGTTCACATGATTTTTGGGTGGCATGTGTTGCCCTGTGTGTGTACGGTACCCTCGTGTACTATGAAATTGGTCGTCTTGTTGGTGGGGGACGACGGTCCCAGGAGGGAAAAGGTTGGACTAAGAAGTATAAGGGTCCTGGAAGTAATGGTTGGAAGAAGATACAAGGTTGGGGGTAGCCATAAGGTTGGAACCGGGCATAAGGAAGGCATATCAACTCGTGATGGGTGATGTCACGAGGGCTTCTGTAGCCGTTGTTGTGAGTTCTCTTCTTGTGACGTGTGTATTCACAAGGGCATGTGTTGCCTAGGCATTTGTTGCCATCAGTCTTGTCTTTATCCTTTGTGTTGTGGTATCCTTTGTGGTTTGGGATGTGTTCCCGTATCCTTGTTGAGAGTGTTGAGTCTTGTGTTGACTATTGCTCTTGGTTTTGTACTTATATATATGTATTCCGTTTCGAAAATGGCTTTACAACTTATATCTTATCTATGTATGATATTTCACATGTATTGGTGGGTTACCAGCATTATTCGCTGACCGGGCGTCGTCCCATGTTTTGTTGTGTTCTTTCAGGTGATGTCTTGGCGAGTGCGCGGTTTAGTGCTTGCTAGTATTGCTTCTCCCTCTTTGTTTGTGGCCTGTGTGCCAATTTAGATGTAGCACTTTGAGACTATGGATTAGATGTAAACATTGCAGATGTTGCCGTAGCGTTAATCCTTTTGGTGAACGTGGCATAACACCCCGTGATTTGGATTATGTTTATCTAGTTATCTTTCAGTCTTCCGCTGTGTTTGTTGTTTAGCTCAGTTATCTGCATGTTTAAGGCTTCGAAATAGCTTGTTTTTAGGGGGTGTTACAACGACGGTCCCAGGAGGGAAATGGTTGGACTAAGAAGTACATGGGTCCTGGAGGTAATGGTTGGAAGAAGAAATAAGGTTGGGGGTAGCCATAAGTTTGGAACCGGGCATAAGGAAGGCATATCAACTCGTGATGGGTGATGTCACGAGGGCTTGTGTAGCCGTTGTTGTGAGTTCTCTTCTTGTGACGTGTGTAGTCACAAAGGCATGTGTTGCCGTTTGGTGTGTCTTTATTCCTTTGAGTTATGCATGTCGGGTATTAATCTATTGTGTGATGATAGATTATACCTTGAGACTTCTTGTGAGTCGTTGTTATTCTTTGTAGTATTGGGATCTATTCCAGTGTTCTTGTTGAGAGTGTTTGAGTCTTGTGTTGACTATTACTCTTGGTTTTTGACTTATATATATGTATTCCATTTCACAACTGATTTTACAAATGTATATCTTACCTATGTATGATATTTCACATGTATTGGTGGGTTACCAGCATTATTCGCTGACCGGGCGTCGTCCCATATTTTATATGCTTCTTTCAGGTGATGCTTAGACGAGTGCGCGGTCTAATGCCAACTAGTATAGCTCCCCTTTTTATGTTTTGTGGCCTGTGAGCCAATCTAGACTTAGTACTCTGTTGGATGGTTGTAGGTTTAAACAATGCAGATTTAGCCTGTGCGTTCACCCTTGGGTGAGCATGGCATAGCACCCCGTTTCCTTGTTTTATATATATCTTCTCTTTCATTCTTCCGCTGTGTTTGGTGTTTTGGTTTAAGTTATCTGCACGTTTTAAGGCTTTAAATAGCATGGTTTTAGTGGGTGTTACAGTTGGTATCAGAACCTAGGTTTGAGCCTAGGAGGGTTAAGTCTAGACTTTCTAAGTGGCTAAGAATGGTTTGAGACCTTAAAGTGACCTTAAGAATCTAAGTGTTAGGCTTAGGACTCTAGGTTGCACGGTGAGCTGAGTGTTGCTTTCAGTTATTTGCTTGCTTGTTGTCTTTTTGGTAATCGTGTTGTTGTTGTAGAAGTTTGCGATGTCTCCTCGTCGACGTATCGTTCCGTTTGAAGAAGTGTGTGATGTCGCCAAGAGACCCAGGACAACAGGAGTTCGTGACACTCCTAGTGTAGTCGAGCAATGGATTCGAAGTGGTACGTCCACTCGAGTGAGCCTGTAACACCCCGAAATTTTGAAACATTTAAAGCTTATATAATAAAGGCAATTTCTCATAAAATCCCAAACAGAGTAACATTAATCATAAATGTACGGGGTGCTATGCCACATCTGAGCTGGAGAACTCAGATGCACAGACTAAACTAACTAATATCCTCAATACATCATTGTGGCACGCAGGCCGAAAGGAAATACTATATATCTAATCCGCAATCTTCTAACGCACTCTGGGGTCTACTCATCTGTGCCTGAAAGCCAAATATATCTATTCAGCGAGAGATGCCGGTAACCCACTCCAACGCGTTGGAATACATTATAGATAGATATATATATAGATATACGAAAATCATTTTGAAGCGGGAAGATATATACTAAAGAGACACTAGTTTTAAAACCAGGAATAGACTCGACAGATAGGGATAAGCACATTCAACAGTTATAACCAAGCATATAAAGATACTAGAATATATCCTATGGTCACAAATTCACTTCATCTCATTCACGTCATCATTCAATTCTTATCTCATCGCGCAAGCATACTTTGGTGGTGCCACAAGACCAATCGCAAGCCCATACATGAGGGTCAGCGCATATAGCTCTGACACGACCCAGCAGCACCCTGCCTCGTATCGCAATACGAAGGGGTCGATCGCAACCGACCGATGAACCGTAGCTCATCATAATGTTTGATCGCAACCAAACAGTGGACCGCAGCCCAAGAGTGATCATCTGACCGCAGCCAGGAATATGAACAGCAGCTCATGTAAAACGTTTGATCGCAGCCCAAGAGTGTAATTCTGACCGCAGCCAGCTTCTGAACCGCAGCTCAGGAATAACCAATTTGATCACAACCAAATTGGGGTATCACGCACACATAACACATAGCAAATACATGCAACCCATATTAACACATTGGGAAAGGGGAGAAAACGTATAATGAAACCTATGCGTGGTCATCCACATACTAGGAATAATCCTAAGGGGTTCATACTTCCTTTACCTAGGCCAACGGGATACCAATTCAACTATCATGCGATATATAAGACTCATTTATCCTACGAACGGTACCCGAAACATCAAACTAGACTTAGGCACGATGAACGGAGTCCGTCGGGATACCACGAGGGTCGGGGAAACATCAAACAGGGAAGCTGAAGACCCAAGGTGGGCAAATTCCAGCGGGTAGCCGGTGGGTGGGGGACCACCCGCCGGCGACAAGCCTCCGTGCAGCGGGTGCCCGGCGGGCAGTCGCCTGCCCGCTGCCGGCGGCGTCCTTTTCGGGCAACGGGTAGGTGGCGGGTCCCCCTACCCCCACCTACCCCCCAGTGACTCTTTATCACAATAAACGTCCCGGGATCCGT
Organism: Ipomoea nil; assembly: GCF_001879475.1. Lineage (NCBI taxonomy): Eukaryota > Viridiplantae > Streptophyta > Magnoliopsida > Solanales > Convolvulaceae > Ipomoea > Ipomoea nil. The sequence continues at coordinate 1,853,573 of NW_017619623.1, read as the reverse complement.
TGTGGAACCCGAAACCATGCTTAGACACTTTTAAACGCAATTGATGACACCACGTAGACAATTAACGGACCAAAAGCAAGAATCATATAGCACACATCCTATCATGATTTCTATACATAATTAACACCTGAACATGCGAAATCCCAACCAATTATATCAAAAATAACACAATACGAAATCCCCAATTTGACTTAGGGCTCTAATCATATACAAATCACCCAAATCATAGTTCATTTTTTTTATATCAAGAAACACCAAGAACATCACATAATCATCAAGAACCTCTTATCATCATCAAGATCATCAAGATCTCACATAAAATCATCTAACCAATTATTAGGATCATATCATCAATATCACAAACGATTCATCAAGACACAAGTGTAGAGAGGAGGCCAAAGAAGATAATTATAGCAAAGAAAATAGGTTTTGTTGAGACATGGGTTACCTCTTAGCCTTAATTAATCCTCCCTTGGCTATTAAGGTTCTTCTCTAAGATTTCCCATCCGACTGATCTCCCTAGGCTTGGTGGTGGGGAATCTCCCGGGAATATTTTTGTGTAATATAACTATGGGTGGTAAGGGTTCTAATTGCTTTCTAATCCCCTATTTATAGAATCAGGAATCCTAATCATAATCTGAATAATAAAGGCCTACTTTATTTATTTCTCATAGATATATAGGTATAGGATTCCTAATTAGAATCGGACTGGTATAACGTTTTCCGTCTTTATTCCTAATAGGCTTAAAACTCTAGTTTATGCAAGGGTCCATAATCCATGGTGGACCACATTAATTAATTAAAGGGAATCCTTAACCAAATGAAATCCTTTTTAATTATTATTAACGGAATTAATTAAATAATAATCCAGGATTGGAGGCCGTAATACGGGGTGTTACACTCTCCCCCCCTTACGAGAAGCTTCGTCCCTGAAGCTTAGAAATTATTACGGGGATAACGAGTCGAAACTAGTACGTGGTTATGTAGAGAAAGTATTCTACGTGGAAAATATATAATTATATAACTATGTATGCTGGCCTTTTTTGGGAACGATTGGGTTAGAAGGATAATGAGAGTGGATGGTTCGGGTTTCAAATTTAAGGACAAGTTGAATTTAGGGATTAGGATCAAAGTTTTCAAAGTTGCAACTTAGGAGTTAAGGTTGCTACCTTGTATGGAATCGTAAAAATGGGGAATCAAGAATGAGGCTTGAAGGGTAGAAAGGGTTTTACAATAAGGCGGGGTTCGATTGTCAAAGGGAAGGGATGGAATTCGGCTGGGATGGTTTTAAGGATTCTTGACATTGTGTGATTATTCCTGTTTGAAGCCCGATTATGACGTCAAGACGAACTGATGACCCTTTTTCTTTAGTTTTGGCTCTGCTTGGCTCTAAGATTTCCGTTGATATTTTCTTCCCATGCTAAGGTCTCATCCATTTTTACCGCTTTTTGAAGGAATTTTTGTGATGAATCCCGTGATGATTCAACACTTACTTCTTTAATGCGCCCAAGGTCTTGACCAAGCTTGGTCAACCAAGCCAATCTTTTAGGGCGCACTTCCCAAATTCTTCGCAAAGTCTCTTGGGAGTCAATAAACATCGGGTTGACTTTCTCTCCTTATTGAATTTCATATCCTTTTTAGTGAATGAAATTTTTAGTAAGACTTCATGTCTTCCCTGGGGTTCGGCTTGCTGTGCCCTTTTTGATATAAACCTAGTCCAAGGTTCAAATAAAGATGGAATATTGTCCCAAGAATGCTCTCAAAAGTAAGGATAGAGATGGATCAAAGTACCTTAAACCTCACGAGAAACCTTTTGTCTCGAATCCTCAAAGACTTGGAAGAATCCCATTGTAGCTTCTAGTACCTCAATGTTGCAATCTTCAATCAACTAGAGTCGGATCTAGTTTCCTTCGCTTCAAGAACGAGTCCACGAACCTAAATCTAAGGTTGAAGAAAGTAAAATTGATTCGAGTCCACGAATCAATTTGTTAGTCGAGTCCACGACTAGCCACTAATTGAGTCCACAATTAGCCGTAAGGTTTCTTACACAAGTGTAAAGAAAAACTTAAGAATTTTATTGAATTAAAGCCTGATCAAAACTGATATGGATGTGCCCTATTTATAGGTATAGGGGCAGCATTATAATTCTAAATACAAAGGGAAAAAGACTCCTAAACCTAATCTAGAAAACAAGTAAATAGAGCTTTATTTAGAAAGGGTTTTAAGGAATCCTTTCTAAATACAACTAGTGTTTTCTCTTTTATGCCCAACAATTTAAATTAATGATGACCAAAAATAATAGGGCTGATTTGGGCCTAATTTAATTACCAAAATCAGCACTTAAACAATTATAAAAAGCCTTGAGTTCTTCGCCATCATTTGCAACTAGGCTTGAATTGGATTTCCACCATTTTTTAACATAACCAATGAAGAGTTGTCTTAATTGTTTGGAGTTAGACCTTGTTATTGGCCCAACTGGTACTCTTAATGGATCTTCAGTAGTTTGGGTTGCATTATCCTCCCCTTCTTGAAAATGATTCGTCTTCGAATCTGTGCTATCAAATGGAGACAAGTCTGAAACATTGAAAGTAGAAGACACATTGTATTCAACTCTAAGATCAACCTTATAAGCGTTATCTCCAATCCGTGATATAACTTGAAATGAGCCATCTCCACGTTGGTTCAGCTTTTGACTTTCTTTCGCGGGGAAAACGGTCTTTGCGCAAGTGAATCCACACCCAATCTCCAGGCTCGAATGTGATCTTTTTCCTTGTCTTGTTCACTTGAGTAGTTATTTGTTCGTTCCTTTTCTCAATTTGTTCTTTGACTTTAACATGCATCTCTTTGATCTTCTTGGCACGTTCTTCTCCATCTAAGCTATCCTGCGGATTGTAAGGCAAAGCAAGTAAGTCTATAAGAGATAACGAATTAAAATCATACACAACTTCAAAAGGAGACATGTTAGTGCTTGAATGTATTGCACGATTATAAGCGAATTCAACATGAGGCAAACATTCTTCCAATGATTTTAGTTTTTTAGAGATCACACTTCTAAGTAATTGGGATAAGGTTCTATTAACTACTTCTGTTTGTCCATCAGTTTGAGGATGACAAGTAGCAAAGGCAAAAGTGGCTGAGAAATTTAGAATCTCTATCAGAAACAATAGTCTTAGGGATGCCATGCAATTTAACAATCTCAGCAAAGAAAATATTAGCAATATGAGTTGCATCATCAGTTTTGGTGCAAGCAATAAATCTAGCCATCTTACTAAAACGATCAACTACAACAAAAATAGAATCTTTTCTCTTAGAACTCATAGGTAACCCTAGAAATATCAAGCCACGGGCCGCTAGGAACAGAAAGTGGTGTGTAAAGCCCTTGGGGAAGTGATTTGCACTTAGCATGGTGACATGTAGTACAATTATTCACAAAAGTCTCAACGTCTTTTTTCATTCTAGGCCAATAGAAGTGTTCATGCAACGCATCATAGGTTTTAGAAATACCGAAGTGTCCCATAAGACCACCTCCATGTGATTCAGAGATCAAACTCACACGCAAGGAACAATTAGGAATGCACACTTTATTTTCCCTAAACAAAAACCCATCTGACAAGTAAAACTTTCCCAAAGGAGATCGTACACAAGAGGTGTAGATCTCGCCAAACACTGAATCACTAGCATAGAGAGACTTAATGAAATCAAAACCAAGAAACTTATCATGTAAAGTAGCAAGTAAAGTATGTCTGCTAGATAAAGCATCAGCCACTTTGTTTTCCGTACCTTTCTTGTAGGCAATTTTATAAGGAAAAGCTTCAATGAACTCGAGCCATTTAGCATGTCTCTTATTCAACTTACCTTGGCCTTTCAAATGTTTTAAGGCTTCATGATCAGTGTGTAAAATAAAGTCTTTAAACCATAAATAATGTTGCCAAGTTTCCAAGGCTCTTATAATGGAATAAAGTTCTTTATCATATGTGGGATAGTTGAGTGTTGCGCCACCCAACTTCTCACTAAAATAGGCAATGGGGCGTTTATCCTGCATCAGTACAGCACCAATTCCAATGCCAGAAGCATCACATTCTAGTTCAAAAGTTTTATCAAAACAAGGCAAAACAAGAACAGGAGCGGTAGTGAGTTTCTCTTTCAATGTAGCAAAAGCTTGTTCCTGTTTAGGCCCCCATTTGAAGATTGTGTCTTTCTTAAACAACTCATGCATAGGGGCTACTATGGAGTTGAAATCACGAACAAACTTTCTGTAGAAACCTGCCAGTCCAAGAAAACTTCGCAAGTTAGATACATTAGTTGGCGTTGGCCAACTTGTGATAGCTTCAACCTTTTTTGAATCCATGGTCACACCTTCTATACTAACATGAAATCCTAAAAACTCAACACTCTCAGACATAAAAGAACACTTCTCAAGATTGGCATACAACTGTGCAGCGCTAAGTTCAAGAAAAACTAATCGAAGGTGTTTCAAGTGTTTTTCTTGTGACTTGCTATAAATCAGAATATCATCAAAGTAAACAACAACAAAATTACCAATAAATTTCCTCAAAACGTGGTTCATAAGCCTCATGAATGTGCTAGGGGCATTAGTTAAGCCAAAAGGAATGACTAACCACTCATATAAACCATGCTTTGTTTTAAAGGCTGTTTTCCACTCATCACCTTCTTTCATCCTGATTTGATAACATCCTCGTTTCAAATCCACGTTGCTAAAGTACTTAGCTCCATAAAGTTCATCAAGCATATCATAAAGTCGAGGAATAGAAAATCTATACTTAATAGTTATATTGTTGATTGCACGACAATCAACACACATTCTCCATGTACCGTCTTTTTTTGGGACAATGAGCACTGGAACGGCACACGGACTCAAGATTTCTCGAATATGTCCAATTTCAAGAAGCTCTTCAACCTGTTTCTGGATTTCCTTTGCTTCCACGGGATTGGTTTTGTACGCTGGTTGGTTTGTCAAGGTAGATCCAGGGACAAAGTCGATTTGATGCTCAATCCCTCTAAGTGGTGGCAATCCTTTTGGCATCTCTTTAGGGAATAAATCTGAAAAATTAGCAAGCAATTCATCAATAGGGGCATTAAGAAAACAAGATTCAGAGTGTAACACAAGAGAAGAATCAAGATCAGTGGTAAGCTTATGAATGAAAAGTAAGTTAAACGTATCTCCCCTTCTTATTGCCTTCTTAATGTCATTTTTTGTTGCAAGAAGAGAGGGCTGATGTGGTGATTCCTTTGCTGGGTTTTGAGATGAAAATGGCGTGGAAAGGGATATTGGAGGAGGTGGAGGCTTTGATTTTGGATAGGGGGAATATGGCACTGATTTCGCCTCTTTTGATGCCTTCCTCGATTTCAATAGTATTTCTTCCACCTGTTTAGGAGTCAAAGGAGACAAGACATATCTAACTCCATCCATGTGAAACGCATAAGTGTTCATCATTCCATCAAAAGTGATTTTTCTATCAAATTGCCACGGTCTACCTAACAGCACATGAGCAGCCTGCATTAGGACAATATCACACAAAATTTCATCAGAGTAACTGTTAATAGATAAAGGAATAAGAGCCTGCTTTGTTACTCTAACTTCTCCTGCATCGGTTAACCATTCCAAACGATATGGATTAGGGTGATCAAGCAAAGGTAATTGAAGAAATTTAACCATAGCTGCACTAGCCACATTTGTGCAACTTCCAGAATCTATTATCACAGTACAAGCATTCCCTCTAATTGACCCTTTAGCATAAAATATATTTTCTCTTTGAGACTCATCTTCTTTTAAAGGATGAACATTCAAAACCTTCTTAACAACAAGAGTATGAACAGACTCACTATCAACATATTCATAATCAAAATCTAAAGGTAAAGGTAGTTCCTCCTCAACATGCTCATTGGGGGTTTCCAAATGGTCACTAACCTCATCCTCAGACTCATATTCAAGACAAGAAGCAAACTTTTCACATTGTTTTGTTATCTTAACTATCCTCTTGTTAGGACAATCACGAGCCATATGGCCTCTTCCATTACATCTATAACAAATCAATTCTCGATCATGTTGAGGCCTAACTACCTCACTTACCTTTTCCTTACCTTTGTCTCGTGAATCATCTCTTGGAAAAGGGCGTTCATCACGCCTTTGAGAGGCAGAACGAGTGGTGTTCCATCTTGATGCACCATTGTTGGGCTTGTACATCTTCATCTCTTTGATTTTTGCTTCAGATTCTCGTGCAGCATACAAGGCATCATCAAGGGTGTCATATCTTTGTGTACTCATCCCCCACCGGATTTCTTTGTTCAATCCATGTAAGAAACGAGCAATAGTTCTTACCTCTTCTTCATGTATGTCCCCTTGCTCAAGTAAAATATTGATTGTTCGGTGATAGTCATCAACCGACGTTGATCCCTGAACGGTTCCCTGCAATATTCTTTCAAGATCATAGAAAAAAGATTTAGGGCGAAAGGTTAGGCGCATATCTTCCCTTACTTGAACCCAAGATTCATAGGGAATAAAATGCAACTCTCTCCCTATTTCTTTTTCTCCACCAAGATACTGCGTACCCCTTAAAAGATGTAGCAACTAGCCTAATTTTTGTAACATCAGAATAGTGCTTTAAATCAAAATGTGTTTCAACAGCATTCTCCCATTCTATATACTCTGCTGGTCCCTTCTCACCAGAGAAGTTAGGAATTTCAAGTTTAATGTTTCCTAACTACTCATTAGGCTGTTGGATCCTTTGACATCAAGGATCGACTCTCCCTGCTGGTGGCAGGTGTCGCTCATCATTGTGTGGTGGTTGCACTTACTGTGAGCGTTGCTCCAGATTAGTCATTCGTGTGAGTAACCCGTCCATGGCAAAGGTTAGATCATCTATTTTTTCTTCCAATGTCTGGGGTGGGTTTGGAACTTGTTCATCCATCTGTACAGAAAAAAAAAATTCTAAAAACAAGAAGATGTGTGAGTAGATACGTTAGTGAAAGCAAAAAGTTGGCTCGCTCCCTCACTATTCTCAGCTCACAAGTAAGAGGTGGATTATATATCTCTGGGGGTGCACTACACACTCTTACAAACACACACTCCACTCGTGTATCGCTCAAGGTGGCAGATACTCTCACAAGTCTTTTTCCAAAAAGGAAAATTCTAGTCCGGTACTCAAGTTGATATGGATTCAACCTCAAAGTTCAAGAAAACGTACCTTGGAAGACTTCACAAACCTTTGAACGTAAGGGTGTATCGCGAGATAGGTAATAAAATTGAGAGCAAGAAGCAAAGAAAAAGGACAATACGAGCAAAGAAACTAAATAAGATTTGAAAGAAAAAGGAAACCAAAGAAGGAAGTATGGCAGAAAGATATGCAAGACCAATATCAACAGATAGAGACAAATAGAATCTAAGAGGGGTTCAAGTATACCACACCAAAATAGGAATCTATCAAGAACTCCTTCCAACCTTATACTTTTCCCCTTCCTTTTCCCTCCAAGATTCTCCTACCAACCTTATTCTTTCCCCAACCTTATTCTTCTTCTTCTTCTTCATCTTTTTTTTGCTTTATCTGTTTTTTTTTTTTTTTGTTTTTTTTTAAAGTAACCTCCAAATAACTACTGTAAATATCAACAGAAATTTCGGACCAAGAGAATCCACACAACCCCTTCAAAATAGAACCAAGAATTTCAAGAATCACCCAGAAAAACAGAAACGCTGCCCTTACTTCGAAGATCAATATCTCAATGACCCTAAGGAATTAGAAAGTGTATAATATATAAATAGAACGCCCGAGAAGAGATCTAAAACATATCCAAATTTAAGATAAAACTAACTAGTGGATCTCGAGATATAGGTGATTCTTTGAAACTGGTCACAGAACGCGAAAATGCGCTTTGGATATATGTATTGGTGAGATGGAGTTGTTTTCTTTACAAAATGTATGGTAATATGTTGCTTAGTAGGTGTGAGGTCTTGTAACACCCCAGATTTTCAAGACTTTTAAAACTTATAATAAAGGTAGAATCTTATTAAATCCCAAGATATAAATACAAGCGTTCGGGGTGCTATGCCACACCTGGGCTAGAGAACCCAAGTGCACAGGCTAACTAACTAATATCCTCAAAGCGTAAATACGTAAACGTGGCACGCAGGCCAAAAGGGAAACTATCTACTTCTAAGTTCTAGCGCACTCCAGTGACTTAATCTTCTGTGCCTGAAAGCCAAATATATCTGTTCAGCGAGAGATGCTGGTAACCCACTCCAACGCGTTGAAATACAATACATATAGAGATATATATAGATATACGAAAACCATTTTGAGCATGAAGATATATCCTACGAACTCTAGCTTTAAAAACCGGGAATGACTCGACAGATAAGGCCAGACGCAAGCAACAGTTATAACGAGCATATGCAGTTCACAACACATAAGGCAGATAAGGCAAGGCATAAACAATGATCATAACCCAACATGAACAATCCCCAATATAAATCCCATAGTCACATCCCCCAAGATACTCGTAATCACAACTCGTCCCTGTCACAACACATATCACACTTTGTTGGCGCCACAGGACCAATCGCATGCCCATACATGAGGGTCAGCGCATATAGCTCTGACACGGCCCCCCAGCACCCTGCCCCGTATCGCAACACGGAGGGGTCGATCGCAACCGACCGATGAACCGCAGCTCATCATAGTGTTTGATCGCAACCAAACAGTGGACCGCAGCCCAAGAGAATGTCATCTGACCGCAGCCAGGAAAAAGGACGAACTGCAGCTCGTATAGGAACGTTTGATCGCAACCAAACGGTGGACCGCAGCCCAAGAGTATCAATCTGACCGCAGCCAGCTTCTGCCGCAGCTCAGGATAACCAATCCGATCGCAACCGAATTGGGGTAACACACACACATAACACATAGCAAGCACATGCAACCCACATTACACATTGGGAAGGGGGAGAAAGCGTATAACAAAACCTATGCGTGATCCATCACATACTAAGAATAGTCCTAAGGGTTCATACTTCTTCTACCTAGGTCAACGGGATACCAATTCAACTAGCATGCAATATAATAGACTCATAAACCTACAAACGGTATCCGAAATATCAAACTAGACATAGGCACGATAAACGGAGTCCGTTGGGACACCACGGGGAACGGGGAACATCAAACGGGGAAGCCGGGGTCCCGGGTGGGATGAATTTCCAGCGGGTAGCCGGTGGGTGGGGGCCACCCGCCGGCTGCCCGCCGGAATTACTGTTCCGGGCAGCGGGTCGCCGGCGGGCAGCTGCCCGCCCGCCGGCTGCCCGCTGCCGGGAAGGTGTTCTCGGCCGTGGGTAGGTGGCGGGTCCCCTACCCCCCCACCTACCCCCCACTGACTCTTATCACACAATACGCCCCGGGAACCGTTGTGGAACCCGAAAGCATGCTTAGACACTTTACAACGTAATTAATGACAACACGTAGACAATTGACGGATCAAATACGAGAAACGAACGGCACATAACCTATCATGCTTTTCTAAACATAATCAACACCCAAACATGCGATTTCCCCACCCGATAATCCAAGAATAAGATCATACGATACAACCTAGGGTTCTAATCACTTTTATATCAACAAGTATACGGTTCGTCTTCTAATTACAAGATTCGGTAATAATAACACATAAACATCAAGAGCATCACACAATTATCAAGAACAACACATAATCATCAAGAACTCTACATAATCATCAAGAATTCCATAATCATCAAGAATCTCCCAATATCAAGATTATCAAGATCCCTCATGGGATCATCACATCAAACATCAATAATTATCATCATATCTCGCCAATCACAATAATATGGGGGAAACCCTAAGGGGGAATCATAGCTATGAAAATAGGTTTTGTTGAGACATGGGTTACCTCTTAGCCTTAATTAATTCCTTGGCTATGAAGGATCTTTCTCTAAGCTTCCTTGCTTTCTTGATTTCTCCTAAGGGGATTCTTGGAGCTCTTTTGGTGGTGGGGGGTTTTTCTTGTGGGAAGTTCTAGGTGCCTCCTACGTCCCCTATTTATATATTTAGGAGTCCTAATTAGGAACTAATATTATAGGCTCGCTAATTCTATTCCTTTTGGAACTAAGGATTGGGTTTAGGGGTTGGGTTTATATGTGAGGGCCCATGGACTATGGTGGGCCTTTTTCCCTAATTAATCGTTATGATTTATTCTTTCTCTTGGGCTATTGATTAATTAATTAAATGGTTTTAGGGGCCGTAACACGGGGTGTTACACTCTCCCCCCCCCCCCTTACAAGGGGCTTCGTCCCCGAAGCCCGGTGTTATAGTTCATCCTTTCACCCCTAGACACCGCGTAGCTCGGCCTCCTGATTAGGGTTGCGGCCTTACATTTGTCTTGGCTTGGGTTAGGCTGAACTTTTGATGGTGTTGTGAGAGGGAATTTTTCGGTTTTACCTCGGTTTCCTGTGCTGGAACTGGATGCACCGCGAGTGCCCAAGGCGGCCTCGATCGCTGCTACCCTTTGATCGAGTGCACGTGTGGTGCGAATCAAGGATGAGAACCCTTCTTCCATGATTTGATTCTGCTGGTCGAGCTGAGCGAGTATGCGTTCGTTGACCGAACCCTCGTTTTGTCCCCTCGGGTTCCCTCCTGGCTGTGGGTGCACTGACGGGTTAGGCCCGTCTTCCTCTTCTTGTCCTTCATTTCCCTCCGTACCTCCGCAATCTTGCATGGCTCGCTTGAGCTTTTTGTTGGAGATGTCCAATCGATCAACCAATTCCCTACGTTCATCCTCGGGTTTTTGGCAAATTTCTTCGAGGGTGAGATAGTGTCCTCCATCGGTGTAGTAGATGTCGTTGCGGCGGAGGTTTTGGGCATTGAAAACCATGCCGTTTGCGGTTTTGACCCCGGTGTGGCTTAGGTCCACCCCCTTTTTCTCCATGATCCAACTTAGGATCATCCCGTAGGGTAGGCTAAGCCGGTTGTTTGTTTTGCAGAACTCTATGTGCTTTAGCATGAGTGCCGGCAGGTTGAACTTGATTTTATGTTTTAGGAGATACGCAAAGGTGCACTTCAAGCTCCCACATCCTTGCTCTTGTTATTGGTGGGCAAGAGGCTATCGGTTACAATCATAACCAATATCTTTTGCTCTGCCGATAGCCACTTTCGGTTTGGTCGAGTGGCCGAGGTGAACCCGTCCTCTTTCCCGAGTAAGTACGTAAGATAGTCCTTGTATCCCGTGGTTTGGGTATCAATCCACCCCTTTCGGTCATAGTCAAACACACCCGTGGTGGTCAATTTGAAGAGCTTGGCCAACCGGCCCTCGGAAAGCACAATTTCCTTGCCACGGACCTTGGTGGTAATTTCTACTTTGTCACCTCGTTTGGTGGCTACAAGGTGTTGGTAGAATTCTTTTACCAAGTCGGGGTATGTGTCCCCTTTGATGGCAAGGTAAGTGTCTAAGAGCCCTTGATGTCTAAGCATGTCAACCAATTCCGGAGAGAATTGGTCGGGTTCGAGTGCTTTACCTCCGATTACGGTGTAATCGGCATTGCTCCACTCCGGGGTGCGGATTCCGAGAGGTTTCTTTGGCATGGTGATGATCATTTGTTGGTGACGTTTCCCGGCGACTCCTTTTTCCGACACGGCGGCGACGGCGATTTTCCGGCGGGTTTCCGGCGGCGGTTTCCGGCGGCCTCTTTTCCGGCGGTGGTTCGAGCCGCTACAAGGTGGCGATGGTGGGGCGGAGCTCGGCAATTTTCCTGCGGGGCGGTGGAGGTCTACGGTCGCGTGGGCGTAGGTGGCAGCGGGCGAGGCTTGGGTGGATGGCGGGCGGCGTCGCTGGCGGGTAGGGAGGCAGCGGGTCGCCGCTGGGTGTTCTCCGGGCGGTGTGCGAGGTCGGCTGGGACGGCGGCGCGGCGGTGTGGCGCTTAGCGGTGGCGTTCGGCCGGCGACGGTGGTACGTGGTCGTCGGTTCTGCTGGGGTGGGGCGGCGAGGTGTGTGAGGTGGGGAAGGGAAAGAGTGGGGAAGAAGAAGGGGAGGAAGAAGAAGAAGGGTTTTTGATTTGGGGGTTTTGTGAGTTTTAGGGACTTGGAGGGATTTAACAAGGGGTTATCCCCCTTAAGGTTTCAAGAAACACTCATGGCTTAGTGGTTGGGATTTAGACTTGCAAATGTGAGGTCTAGTGTTCAATTCCTAATGGTGACATTAGGCATTTCTTGGTGGTGTGGTTTTCCTTTGTCTTTTTCCTTATTTTGTCCTTTAGTGGGGGAAGGGTTGGGTTGATGATATCACTTGTGCTTTATCTTCATAGTGGAAATTGAAGTTTGACCAAAGATCCTTATTCATAATACTTCCGAAGTAGCTAAGCTAAATAGACATAATGTTTTCGAAGTATTTAAGCTAAATAGGTGGTCCATACGATACAAGGGGTGGTTACAAGGGGTGTGATGGTTTATCCTAGACAGAATACGTTTTCTGGGTTTTCTTCGGTGGGATCTGTATGGTCCTCGTCTTCCGGGATTGGGTTTTCCCCTTCTAGGTCTTCTTCGTTTCCGAGGTTGGCTTGAGTGTGGCTCATAACGAATACCTTTCCGGGAGCGCCGTAACTTCCTTGTTGACCGGTGCCCCCGTGTTGGCCCACGGTGGCGGGGCGCGGTCTTTGGGGTCGAGTGCACTGGAATGCCTTGTGCCCCTCCTCTCCGCAGTTGAAGCATCGCCAGGGGTTGCCTGCGCAATCCTTGCCCCTATGGCTTTTGTTGCATCTCGGACAAGGGAAGCTTCTTGGATTAGCTTCGTTGTTTCCCAGGCTCGGTCCTTGGTTGGTCGGGTTGTTCGTCCTTGTGCCGGTGTCGTTTCTCGTTCTTTTCACTGGCGGTGCCCCACTTCCGGTGTTTCTTCTTCGTATTTGTTCCTGAACTCCGCGTTGGAGTAGTTGGATCCGATAGAGATTCGCGGCACTGGAGTAAGCCTCGTTGAGGGTCCGAGGTCTGCTTACCACTAGCGCCTTTCGAGCTTCGAAGTTGAGGCCCGACACGAATCTCTCTATCTTGGTTACCTCGGTGGGGACTAGCTCTGGCGCGAAGCGTGCCAGCTCGAGGAATCATTTATGGTATTCTACGACGGTGGCCGTTCCTTCACGTGGGTTGGACAGAATCTCTCTCGTAGTCGTGTCTTGAGGTCCTCCCAATTGAACCCCGGTTCTTGTTGATAGGTGGGTCCCTCGTGGATCCACCAGAGGTCGGCCTCGTGCCCGAAGTAGAATGAGGCTATCTCTACGCGGCGTTCCTCTGGGCATTCCACTACTCCAAAAATCTTATCAAGCGTCCGGATCCACTCTTCTAGGACCGCGGGATCCTCTTCTCCCGAAAACGTGGGTGGTCGGTGATTTGAGACTTGTCGGGCGACGTCCGAGTTTGCGTTTGATGGAGGCGGTGAGGGCCTGTTGTTGCGAAGGGCCGCGTCACTTAGTGCCTGTGCGACCTGTGTTAGTTGCTGTAGAGTTTGGGTCAAGGGGTCATTAGTGGCGGGTTCCGGAGTCCTTGATTGCCTTCTGTTCGGTGCCATGCTATCGTCTTTCTGGTCAGTGTTTATAAGAATGTTAAGTTAGAGTTCGATGCACTTCTGGTGAAGTGATAAGTGGGGAAGGGTTTTAAAATGGGGAAGGGCAACGTGTAGGGAAGTTATGTGTAGGTTTCACAATCTCACTGCGCGTCCTAAGATTCCTGAGTCCTATGTTCCTAGGTACTTAGAGTTCAAGCCTAACGTCCTAAAGTCCGGTCTTAAGAGTCTTTTCCTAGGGTCAAACTTAGGCTCTGATACCAACTGTAACACCCCAGATTTTCAAGACTTTTAAAACTTCTAATAAAGGTAGAATCTTATTAAATCCCAAGATATAAATACAAGCGTTCGGGGTGCTATGCCACACCTGGGCTAGAGAACCCAAGTGCACAGGCTAACTAACTAATATCCTCAAAGCGTAAATACGTAAACGTGGCACGCAGGCCAAAAGGGAAACTATCTACTTCTAAGTTCTAGCGCACTCCAGTGACTTAATCTTCTGTGCCTGAAAGCCAAATATATCTGTTCAGCGAGAGATGCTGGTAACCCACTCCAACGCGTTGAAATACAATACATATAGAGATATATATAGATATACGAAAACCATTTTGAGCATGAAGATATATCCTACGAACTCTAGCTTTAAAAACCGGGAATGACTCGACAGATAAGGCCAGACGCAAGCAACAGTTATAACGAGCATATGCAGTTCACAACACATAAGGCAGATAAGACAAGGCATAAACAATGATCATAACCCAACATGAACAATCCCCAATATAAATCCCATAGTCACATCCCCCAAGATACTCGTAATCACAACTCGTCCCTGTCACAACACATAACACACTTTGTTGGCGCCACAGGACCAATCGCATGCCCATACATGAGGGTCAGCGCATATAGCTCTGACACGGCCCCGCAGCACCCTGCCCCGTATCGCAACACGGAGGGGTCGATCGCAACCGACCGATGAACCGCAGCTCATCATAGTGTTTGATCGCAACCAAACAGTGGACCGCAGCCCAAGAGAATGTCATCTGACCGCAGCCAGGAAAAAGGACGAACCGTAGCTCGTACAGGAACGTTTGATCGCAACCAAACGGTGGACCACAGCCCAAGAGTATCAATCTGACCGCAGCCAGCTTCTGAACCGCAGCTCAGGATAACCAATCCGATCGCAACCGAATTGGGGTAACACACACACATAACACATAGCAAGCACATGCATCCCAGATTACACATTGGGAAGGGGGAGAAAGCGTATAACAAAACCTATGCGTGATCCATCACATACTAATAATAGTCCTAAGGGTTCATACTTCTTCTACCTAGGTCAACGGGATACCAATTCAACTAGCATGCAATATAATAGACTCATAAGCCTACGAACGGTACCCGAAATATCAAACTAGACATAGGCACGATAAACGGAGTCCGTTGGGACACCACGGGGAACGGGGAACATCAAACGGGGAAGCCGGGGTCCCGGGTGGGATGAATTTCCAGCGGGTAGCCGGTGGGTGGGGGCCACCCGCCGGCTGCCCGCCAGAATTACTGTTCCGGGCAGCGGGTCGCCGGCGAGCAGCTGCCCGCCCGTCGGCTGCCCGCTGCCGGGAAGGTGTTCTTGGCCGTGGGTAGGTGACGGGTCCCCTACCCCCCACCTACCCCCCACTGACTCTTATCACACAATACGCCCCGGGAACCGTTGTGGAACCCTAAACCATGCTTAGACACTTTACAACGTAATTAATGACAACACGTAGACAATTGACGGATCAAATACAAGAAACGAACGGCACATAACCTATCATGCTTTTCTAAACATAATCAACACCCAAACATGCGATTTCCCCACCCGATAATCCCAGAATAAGATCATACGATACAACCTAGGGTTCTAATCACTTTTATATCAACAAGTATACGGTTCGTCTTCTAATTACAAGATTCGGTAATAATAACACATAAACATCAAGAGCATCACACAATTATCAAGAACAACACATAATCATCAAGAAATCTATATAATCATCAAGAATTCCATAATCATCAAGAATCTCCCAATATCAAGATTATCAAGATCCCTCATGGGATCATCACATCAAACATCAATAATTATCATCATATCTCGCCAATCACAATAATATGGGGGAAACCCTAAGGGGGAATCATAGCTATGAAAATAGGTTTTGTTGAGACATGGGTTACCTCTTAGCCTTAATTAATTCCTTGGCTATGAAGGATCTTTCTCTAAGCTTCCTTGCTTTCTTGATTTCTCCTAAGGGGATTCTTGGAGCTCTTTTGGTGGTGGGGCGTTTTTCTTGTGGGAAGTTCTAGGTGCCTCCTACGTCCCCTATTTATATATTTAGGAGTCCTAATTAGGAACTAATATTATAGGCTCGCTAATTCTATTCCTTTTGGAACTAAGGATTGGGTTTAGGGGTTGGGTTTATATGTGAGGGCCCATGGATTATGGTGGGCCTTTTTCCCTAATTAATCATTATGATTTATTCTTTCTCTTGAGCTATTGATTAATTAATTAAATGGTTTTAGGGGCCGTAACATGGGGTGTTACAGGTCTCGTTGATATTGGACGGGAAAAATGGAAAACTATTTCGGGATTGTTTTTCAAGAAACTGGAGAACATGTATCAAGATTCAAGAACACAATCAAAAATGCAAAGGAAAAATTTTTTGGGGGTTTTTAATGAATAAGAAACGAATAAAAGTAGTGTGTAAGATAAGAACGAGATAAACCTAGGGAGCCAAAGAAACCAAATTTCTAATGATAATGAGATAAACCTAGGGAACCAAAGAAACCAAATTTCTAACGATAATGAGATAAACCTAGGCTCTGAATACCAAATTGATATGAACCTAGTCCAAGGTTCAAATAAAGACGGAATATTGTCTCAAGAATGCTCTCAAAAGTAAGGATAGAAATGGATCAAAGTACCTTAAACCTCACGACAAACCTTTTGTCTCGAATCCTCAAAGACTTGGAAGAATCCCATTGTAGCTTCTAGTACCTCGATGTTTCAATCTTCAATCAACTAGAGTCGGATCTAGTTTCCTTCAATTCAAGAACGAGTCCACGAACCTAAATCTAAGGTTGAAGAAAGTAAGATTGATTTGAGTCCACGAATCAATTTGCTAGTCGAGTCCACGACTAGTCACTAATTGAGTCCACAATTAGCCGTAAGGTTTCTTACACAAGTGTAAAGAAAAACTTAAGAATTTTATTGAATTAAAACCTGATCGAAACTGATATGGATGTGCCCTATTTATAGGTATAGGGGCAACATTATAATTCTAAATACAAAGGGAAAAAGACTCCTAAACCTAATCTAGAAAACAAGTAAATAGAGTTTTATTTAGAAAGGGTTTTAAGGAATCCTTTCTAAATACAACTAGTGTTTTCTGTTTTATGCCAAACAATTTAAATTAATGATGACAAAAAAGCCTTGAGTTCTTCGCCATCATTTGCAATTGGGCTTGAATTGGATTTCCACCATTTTTGAACATAACCAATGAAGAGTTGTCTTAATTGTTTGGACTTAGACCTTGTAATTGGCCCAACTGTTACTCTTAATGGATCTTCAGTAGTTTGGGTTGCATTACTTTTGTGTTACTTTTAATGATTAAGGTGCCTTTGCATGCTCCTCTCCTTCTTGAAGTGCAGTTGGTTACCGAATCCTGTTGCGGAATGTCTCGGTGACTTAACGAGTCATCTTATTTCCTTCTTGGTCCTTAATAACCCTTGAGGCCTTGGCACAAATGTGCTTTTTACTCTTTCCTTAGCACCACGGTCAACGTCATTCTTGATTTCGTACAACTTGTAAGGAGCCCTCTGATTTACTTGAACGATACTCATGGTTTGGGGAAGTCCCGGTCCATCCTTAGTCTTTTGATTTTAAGGCCTTTGTGAGTCCTTAGCACGAGTTCCCAACTCACCTCCTTGATTTGCACAATCCTTCTCGCCGATCATCCCTAGTCGGTTGCATCGTAGAGTCCAACTACAATTCCCTGTGTAATGCAATTGGTTGTGCTCTTCCGACGGTGTTTCGCGGGTCAATGCCTTTTACCGAGGTTACCATGTTTGGACAACCCCTGATTCCTTTCTCAAGACTCGCATTCATCAACCGAGGCACACAAGTGCGCCATGAATCAATAGAACGAGGAGTTAAGAAATCAATGCATAGTACCAGTGGGCGCGAGGTGGGCGGTCGTCCGCCTGCCAAGCTCCTGTCAGGGTCCCGTCAAGGACCCATTAGGGTCCCATCAAGGTCCCGTTGGGGAGCCGCGGGAAGGTGACTAGGAAGGGGGAATTCCTTCGGGAAAAGTCCCAAGAATGCACAGATTCAAGTCCCGATAAGCACCATGCCCACGTGAACAATAAAAGGGACTTGAATACATAGAATGACTCATCGTACTGCGTTATTGATCCTTAAGTACGAGTTCTAGATGAGTCAAGACCCTCGCATGTTCTTTCCACCCAGAAGATCGGGTCCGGTTTCCAATTAGCAGTCTCGTCACCTTTACCGGGTAGTCGGTCATAAGCCAAATTTTTCTTTTCCTTGCTTGATTAATGACAAGCCTTCTTAGTTTTTCTTGGGGTTCGGCTTGTCGCCTGTTCCTTGTGCAATCCTTTGGTAACCAAATGCTTATTGATGCCTTTCTCTTCCTTGGAATGCATTTGATTGGTTGTCCTCGACGTCGCATGGTGTTTTGGCGATTTTGTGTGTCACATGTACTTCTTATGGTGTCTTAAAACCATCAAGGTCCTTGTTCCAAGATAAAACCTTTATTGCAGGGGAAGCTTTAGTTGTATGATACTTTCTACGCGTCTGTCGCCTTTTCTTGTCATGTGGAGTCTTTTTCGACAATTCGTGCTAAAGATTAAGAAAAGTTGTTGTTTATGCGCTACTTCACTTCCTTGTATTTAATTGGCGTTTCCCCGTCCTCTTTACAAGTGGTCCCCCACTTCTGTTACTCCTCCTTTTGGGTTTGTTCCTGTAACACCCCCCGAAACACGACTTAAAAACAAGTCTTAACACATGCTGATTAACAACAAAACACTAGCACAGCGGAAGATAGAAAGATAACTGGATAAAAGGAATCCAAAACGGAGTGTTATGCCACGTATACCACACTTGGCATACGCTACGGCGACAATCTGCAAGTGTAACACTATCCCAAAAACAACAAACTAGAACAATCTAAAGACATTGGCACACAGGCCTCAACAACACTGTCTAAAGATACGGGTGCTAAGCTACCGGCTCTAGACATCGCGCTCGACTACGCATCACCTGAAAGATACTGATAAACATCGGGGCAACGCCCGGTCAGCAAAAGATGCTGGTAACCCACCAATACCGTTAAGTATCATAAATAGGTAGATATATAATATGAAAACCATTTTCGAAACGGAATATATATATATATAAGTCAAAAGCCAAGATCAAAAGACAACATAAGACTCACCACTCACAAGGATAAAACCGGGAACA
Source organism: Ipomoea nil (assembly GCF_001879475.1). Lineage (NCBI taxonomy): Eukaryota > Viridiplantae > Streptophyta > Magnoliopsida > Solanales > Convolvulaceae > Ipomoea > Ipomoea nil. Next base: position 1,834,492 of record NW_017619623.1, on the reverse strand, counting down.
CATCCCAACCACAAAGATTAACCACACACAAGGATAAAGACTCACCCACCGGCAACACATGCCAAAACTCCACACCACAAGTCTCCGTGACTACACACGTCACGAGAGAAGAGAACTCACCACAACAACGGCTTCACAAGCCCTCGTGACATCACACATCACGAGTTGATATGCCTTCCTTATGCCCTGTTCCAACCTTATGGCTACCCCCAACCTTGTACCTTCGGTGCCAACCATTACCTCCAGAAAACCCCTGTACAGCCAAGTCCAATCTTATTCTGCCGGGACCGTTGTCCCGGCGGGGCAACAAGGCAACAAACAAAGCAAGCAAGCACACAAAGCACACAACAACCAAACACCAAGCTACAAAGGCTAAGTAACAACAAAGAAAGAAACGAATGGGGTTACCACAACACCACTAGAACTCTTCACTCTTTGACTCTTCGGCCTCTTCAGACTCTTCTTCTTCAGCTTCATCTCTGTGACTAGAACTAGCTTCAAACCGATCAAGCCTCTGATGCACTGCGGCAAACTGTGACCTCACAAATGCAAAACCCTCGGCGATCAAACTGTTCTGCTGACGAAGCAAAGAGGCGACATCCTGCCCTCTCTTGGTGCGAACTTCTTCCCTTCTACGGCGTTCCTCACCGTCTAATTCACTTACTTCAGCTTCTGCGGTCTCCGGTGTTCCTTCTTCTTCTTCCAACAAACTAGAACAATCTAAAGACATTGGCACACAGGCCTCAACAACACTGTCTAAAGATACAGGTGCTAAGCTACCGGCTCTAGACATCGCGCTCGACTACGCATCACCTGAAAGATACAAAGATAAACATCGGGGCAACGCCCGGTCAGCAAAAGATGCTGGTAACCCACCAATACCATTAAGTATCATAAATAGGTTGATATATAATATGAAAACCATTTTCGAAACGGAATATATATATATAAGTCAAAAGCCAAGATCAAAAGACAACATAAGACTCACCACTCACAAGGATAAAACCGGGAACACATCCCAACCACAAAGATTAACCACACACAAGGATAAAGACTCACCCACCGGCAACACATGCCAAAACACCACACCACAAGTCTCCGTGACTACACACGTCACGAGAGAAGAGAACTCACCACAACAACGGCTTCACAAGCCCTCGTGACATCACCCATCACGAGTTGATATGCCTTCCTTATGCCCTGTTCCAACATTATGGCTACCCCCAACCTTGTACCTTCGGTGCCAACCATTACCTCCAGAAAACCCCTGTACAGCCAAGTCCAACCTTATTCCGCCGGGACCGTCGTCCCGGCGGTACAACAAGGCAACAAACAAGCAAGCAAGCACACAAAACACACAACAACCAAACACCAAGCTACAAAGGCTAAGAAACAACAAAGAAATAAACGAACGGGGTTACCACAACATCACTAGAACTCTTCACTCACTAACTCTTCGGCCTCTTCAGACTCTTCTTCTTCAGCTTCATCTCTGTGACTAGAACTAGCTTCAAACCGATCAAGCCTCTGATGCACTGTGGCAAACTGCGACCTCACAAATGCAAAACCCTCGGCAATCAAACTGTTCTGCTGACGAAGCAAAGAGGCGACATCCTGCCCTCTCTTGGTGCGAACATCTTCCCTTCTACGGCGTTCCTCACCGTCTAATTCACTTACTTCAGCTTCGGCGGTCTCTGGTGTTCCTTCTTCTTCTTCCTGATCTGCTTCCTCCTCAACTTCTCCGTCACCACCTAAACTCTGGACTGCAAGGCTCAACTTCCTGGCATGAATCTCAAGCTCAGCAGCTAACTCTGCTCCCTCAACAGGTGCTTTCCTAGCAACCTCTTCAAGCGTGATGTACTCACCACTATCCAACAGAAAAAGATTACAACTCCGAAGATTGGCGGTATCCAACACCATCTTTCCCATAGCCTTCGAGGGACAACCAACCATACTAACACCTTTCTTAACCAAGATCCAACTTAGCACCATGCCATACGGCAAACTCTTCCGGTTGTGATCCCGGCAAAACACCATGTGTTGCATCATCAAAGCAGGCAGGTTGAACTTAACCATATTCTTCAGACAAAAAGCAAGGGTACACTCCAACTTACCCAAGAAACTGCTCTTGTTGTTATTGGGCAACAAACACTCTGACACCAACATAACCAAGATCCTTTGTTCCGCAGACAACCACTTCTTTTTCGGCCTCGAAGCTTGAGTGAAACCACTCGTACGGCCAAACAGATAGCTCAAATAGTCACGGTACCCCATGGTATTCGTACTAATCCAAGAATGACCACTGTACTGTGCCACTCCGGTAGCAGACAAACTCAACAACTGGGCTAACCTCTTCTCAGACAACACAACCTTCACACCTCTCACCTTTGAGGTGATCTCAAGCCTTCACCATCCTTCGTCACAACCATGTGACGGTAAAACTCTTTCACCAAACTCGGGTAAGTCTCGGCCCTTATGGCGAGAAAACCATCTAACAAACCTTGAAACTTAAGCAAATCCAACAAGGAACTTGAAAAAGATTCCGGATCAAAAGCTTTACCTTCAAGCACAAGGTAGTGGGCATCCACCCATTCCGCTTTTCTTGCCAAGCTTGACCTTCTAGGCATGGTGGAAGATGATCCAAAGCTCAACAAACAAAGCCCACAACTCTCCTCCTTCTTCTACCACACTCTCGCTGCACTTTCTCTCTCTCTCGAGCTCTCTCTCTCTCTCGCGGCTGCTCGGCAACACGGCTACAGCGGATTGGCGGCGGCGGTGGTGCGGCGAAGCTCCGACGGTGGCGAGGCGGCGGCGAACAGCAACGGGCAGGTTGGTCGTGGTGGGTTGCGAAGGAGCGACAGGGTAGGGTGGTGTTGGGTAGCTCACGGGCAGGGAGAAGGAAAAAGATGAAGAGAATTTTGGGGAAAGAAATTAGGGATTTGGGTGAGATTGGGAGAAAAGATGATTAAATTTGGGGATTTTGAACAAAGTGGGATTTGAGGTTTAAAAGAAATTAAAATTGGTTAGGGTTTAAGAAAGATAATTAGCTCAAGTGGTTTAGAGGCTGGGTAGAAAAGAAATTGGCTAATGTTCAAAACTCAAAGGCTATAAAGAAACATTAGATTCAACTTTTAGGCTACACAAGGAAAGATTTTGGTAGGGATTGCTATTTTTTTCCAAATAAAAGAATACTTGCAAAATTTAGGGAAAAACACAAGGAATTGTTGTAAGAACAACCAAGTACGAAGGTGGAAGAATTGGGCTAAGCACAAGATAACTCAAGGATAGATGGCTACCACAAAACAAGATGCCAACTAAAGAAAACACTTAGCAAGAAAAGAGTCTACACTAAGCATCCAATGAAAAACAAGCAAGGGAAACAAGCCAAGGATTGCCAAACAAAGACAACTACGAAACACAAAATAACACCCAAGGCAACAAAGAACACAAAGGACACTGCGAAACATAAGATCACCCAAGGCAACAAAGAACACAAAGCTCTCGGGGACACAAGGATAGGCTCGAAAACAAGGGTTACCTGCTAACTCCTCCTCCACCAGACCTTCCGACTCCGCCTGCGAACGCGCCATCACATAAACTCTCCCAGGTGGCCTAGCTCCAACAGCTCCGTGACCTGAACTCCCTCATGGTGCTCCTCCGGCTCTCGGGGGTGGCGATAACACTCTTTGACCAACAAGCTGGGGGCACTCCGCAACTCTATGACCAACAACCCCACAGCAAAAACACTTAAACGCCTGGCCATAACAAACTTGGCCCGGATGCACCTTCCCACACTTGCGACAACCAACCGACTTAGCTTGAACCGAAGGCTCCATCCTAACTGGTCCTTGAGAAAAAGATGGCACAACTCTAGCCGGAAAACTCGGTCGGGGCTTCTTGAAAGCAAAAGAACCACCACTCTCAACTCTCTTCCTAGCCAACTCAAGCGAACTCTTCTGAAGCTACTAAACACGAAACAGATCCGCGGCACACAGATACGCATCCTTGAGGGAACTGGGCCTACTCACTGTCAACGCTTTTCGTGCCTAATAGTCCAGACCGGCAACGAAACGCTCAACCTTGGCAAGCTCTGTAGGCACCAACATCCTCGCGAAGCGCGCCAGCTCTAGGAACTTCTTGTGGTACTCCACCACAGATAGGGGTCCTTGCTGCAGATGAAGGAACTCATCAAACATGGCGGCTCGCACATGCGCTGGGTAGAACCTTTTGCGCATTCTGTCCTTGAGCGCGGTCCAATCAAACCCAGGCTCTTCAAGAAAGGCCGGACTCTCGTGAACCCACCACAGATCAGCTTCTTGGCAGAAGTAGAACGTTGCCAGTTCTACTCTCCTCTCTTCGGGACAACCCACCACGGTAAAGATCTTATCAAACACCAGCAAAGGAAGGCGGCCGATGCCCAGACACAAGGCGACCCACATCACGGTGCCCAACAGGAGGCGGAGGCGGCGCAGCTTGATTGTTGTTCAACAGAGCTTCACTGAGAAACTACATCGTCTGCGTCAGCTGATAGAGATTCTGGGCGAGCTGCTCGTTGGTCAGGGTCTCTGGGGAGCGGGCGCGAGGACGAGGAGGCATCGCACTTCTACTACAACAACAAGGTTACCACACACAAGGATAAAGACTCACCCACCGGCAACACATGCTAAAACACCACACCACAAGTCTCCGTGACTACACACGTCATGAGATAAGAGAACTCACCACAAAAACGGCTTCACAAGCCCTCGTGACATCACACATCACGAGTTGATATGCCTTCCTTATGCCCTATTCCAAACTTATGGCTACCCCCAACCTTGTACCTTCGGTGCCAACCATTACCTCCTGAAAATCCCTGTACAGCCAAGTCCAACCTTATTCCGCCGGGACCGTCGTCCCCCACCTACAGACCACCAACGAAAACCCACCAATTCACGGCAACACATGCCCGGATAACACAATGTTATCCCCCAAACACGTGGACTCAGCCACAACTCCATGAAATCACGTCATGGCCACCACGAGGACCGCTGCAATACCTTGGTGACTAGTGTCCCATACTACTAATCGTGCAATCCAGGTAGAGCCACACACGCACCACCACTCACACGAAACGAACAACGGATTGCAAGAGAAGGTATGAAACACACTTAATCAAGAGACAGGTCACCACCCATCGACAACAACGGCGCTAGCATTAAGATAATAATTAGCAAGCTCAACAACGAGGAAACTCAAGATAGTTCCGAGGAACACACAAGACACCACACGGTTCAACAAAACACAATGTTAAACACTTAGCACGATTCACAACACCAAAGATCCTACATGGATACCTACCATAAAGCTCTAGACCTACGAAACATCAAGAAGACGCTCAAATAGTTCCACAAAAGAACATCGGGTGGCCAAAAGATCAAAGACCAAGACAAACGAATCACGGGGAACAAATCCCGAACCAACTCCACCGTGTTCCCCGCGGGTGGACCCACGGGTAGTGCCCCACCCGTGGTCCCGCCCGTGGGTACACAACCCGCGGGGCACACGTTCACCGCGGGTAGGCCGGCGGGTGGTGCCCCGCCCGCCGTTCCGCCCGCGGGTACGTCCCTGTACCACAACAAATCCCTTCGGGGATTTTCTCCTCCAAACACAAATTCAAGTCCAAAACATGCCAAATCTCACCAAACACAACAAAATGACTTGAACCAAGGAAAATGCCAAGCAATGGCACAAAGGAATCCTAAACACAAGCTCTAGATATGCAATATCACAAGATAAATGCATAAACTCTCACATTTCATATCAAAACACAAGTAGAAGCCAAGAAATCATATATATAGGTAAGAAAATTAGGTTTTGTAGAGCATGGGTTACATCTTGAAGACCAAAAGACTCTTCTTACACCACAACAAGCTTTCCACTAAGCTCACTAGCCAAACCCACTTCAAGATCAAACCAAAAGATCATAAAGATCCAACCTTTAAGAAAAAGACAACTAAGATAGAACCAAAAAGACTAGACAAGCTTAGATCTTACCCTTCTAGATGCCAAAATAGAGGAAAGATTGAATCTTGGAAGCAAAACTTGGAATCTTGACAAAGGCTTCTTTTGGCTTGAAGAACAATCTACTCTTGTTTTGTAGAGAGAAGGTAGAGATATTTTCTAGGAAATGTAAGGGAATGAAATGAAGAAGTCTTCTAGGTTTAGGTTACAAAACTAACTCTTGGTGAAAAGACAAGGATACCCTTAGTAACTCTTAGAAAGTGTAAGGAACAAGGGAACTCCTCTCAAAGCACAAGGTACAACACAACTTAAAGATTGACTAGTCAAATACTAGTCATTGAGTATCAAAAATCAGGATTTTAGGAATCAATTCCTCAAAAGAAATAGAATTAATTACTCAATTAATTCATGGTTTGGAGTACGGATTTTTGGGGTGTCACAGTTCCTGAATTTCCCGTTGTAGAAGTTGGATTCGGCAGCACTGGTATATGCTTTGTTAGGGGTTCGGGGTGGAATCGTTCTTGTCGCCGTGCTTCTAGGCATTCCCAGTTGAACCTCCGGTTGGTGCTCATAAGTGGGTCCTTTGTGGGTTTACCAAAGATCGGCCTCGTGTCTGAAGTAGAATCAGGCTATCTATACGCGGCGTTCCTTTGGGCATTTCACTAACTCGAGGATTTTGCTGAAGGTGGGTGAGCGATGGTTCGAAACTTGCTGAGCGACATTTGAGTTTCCGTTTGGTGGTGGTGGTGGTCGGTTGTTGTTGCGGAGGATTGCGTCGCTTAGTGCTTGAGTGTCCTGAGCTAGTCTATAGATTCTAAGTTAGAGATTTGTGAGCGGAGGATTCGGGAGTCCTCGACTGACTTCTTGTTGGCGCCATGCTGCTGGTTTTCCGGGTCAATATTTATTGTAATAATGAGTTAGTGTGCTGCACCCTTACCTTGATGTGGTAAGCGTAGGGGGAGTTCTTTAAGCTAAATGCAGGATAGAGTGAGGGACAGTTATGTGATGATAGGTAGGCTCACAATCTCACCGCGCATCCTAAGATTCCTGAGGGTCACAGGACCAATCGCATGCCCATACTTGAGGGTCAGCGCATATAGCTCTGACACGGCCCCGCAGCACCCTGCCTCGTATCGCAATACGAAGGGGTCGATCGCAACCGACCGATGAACCGCAGCTCATCATAATGTTTGATCGCAACCAAACAGTGGAACGCAGCCCAAGAGTGATCATCTGGCCGCAGCCAGGAATATGAACCGCAGCTCATGTAAAACGTTTGATCGCAACCAAACGGTGGACCGCAGCCCAAGAATGTAATTCTTACCGCAACCAGCTTCTTAACCTCAGCTCAGGAATAACCAATTTCATCGCAACCAAATTGGGGTATCACGCACACATAACACATAGCAAGCACATGCAACCCACATTAACACATTGGGAAAGGGGAGAAAACGTATAATGAAACCTATGCGTGGTCATCCACATACTAGGAATAATCCTAAGGGGTTCATACTTCCTTTACATAGGCCAACGGGATACCAATTCAACTAGCATGCGATATATAAGACTCATTTATCCTACGAACAGTACCCAAAACATCAAACTAAACTTAGGCACGAAGAACGGAGTCGGTCGGGACACCACGAGGGTCGGGGAAACATCAAACAGGGAAGCCAAAGACCCAAGGTGGGCAAATTCCTGCGGGTAGCCGGTGGGTGGAGGACCACCCGCCGACGACAAGCCTCCGGGCAGCTGGTGCCCGGCGGGCAGTCGCCGGCCCGCCGGCTGCCCGCTGTCAGCGGCGTCCTTTTCGGGCAGCGGGTAGGTGGCGGGTTCCCCTACCCCCCACTAACTCTTTATCACAATAAACGTCCCGGGATCCGTTGTGGAACCCGAAACCATGCTTAGACACTTTTAAACGCAATTCATGACACCACGTAGACAATTAACGGACCAAAAGCAAGAATCATATAGCACACATCCTATCATGATTTCTAAATATAATCAACATCCGAACATGCGAAATCCCACCCAATTATATCAAGAATAACACAATACGAAATCCCCAATTTGACCTAGGGCTCTAATCATATACAAATCACCCAAATCATAGTTCATCTTTTTAATATCAAGAAACATCAAGATTCATCAAGAACATCACATAATCATCAAGAACCTCTTATCATCATCAAGATCATCAAGATCTCACTTAAAATCATCTCACCAATTATTTGGATCATATCATCAATATCACAAATGATTCATCAAGACACAAGTGTAGAGAGGAGACCAAAGAAGATAATTATAGCAAAGAAAATATGTTTTGTTGAGACATGGGTTACCTCTTAGCCTTAATTAATCCTCCCTTGGCTATTAAGGTTCTTCTCTAAGATTTCCCATCCGATTGATCTCCATAGGCTTGGTGGTGGGGAATCTCCCGGGAATATTTTCGTGTAATATAACTATGGGTGGTAAAGGTTCTAATTGCTTTCTTATCCCCTATTTATAGAATCCGGAATCCTAATCATAATCTGAATAATAAAGGCCTACTTTATTTATTTCTAATAGATATATAGGTATAGGATTCCTAATTAGAATCGGACTGGTATAAGGTTTTCCGTCTTTATTCCTAATAGGCTTAAAACTCTAGTTTAGGCAAGGGTCCAGAATCCATGGTGGACCACATTAATTAATTAAAGGGAATCTTTAACCAAATGAAATCCTTTTTAATTATTACTAACGGAATTAATTAAATAATAATCCAGGATTGGAGGCCGTAACACGGGGTGTTACAGAGCCCCAGCGCAGCTATCTTGCCATTGTTCCGTGATCTAAAAAGAAGTGGAAAGTTGAGGATACAGAGTTTGTCAGAGGAGTTAACCCAAGAGAAAGCCCTCATCCTAAGCGAGGCTCGGGCAGGAGATAGTGATGTGGTGATCGGGACGTTTTTGGTGCATGCCGTTCCAGCAGTAGTTTTGTTCGATTTCGGGGCGTCCAACTCGTTCGTATCCCCGGAACTAGTGAAGAAGTTGGGCCTATCTAAAGGTGTAACACCCCCTAAAACAGGCTAATTTAAAACCTTAAAACATGCAGATAACACAACTACACAACGAACTCAGCGGAAGACTAAAAGATAACTGGATAAATATAAATCCAAGTCATGGGGTGTTATGCCACGTTCACTAAAAAAGATGAACGCTACGGCAATATCTGCATTGTTTACAACTATCCAAAAGATCTCAACAGTCTACAACTAGGTAGGCACACAGGCCATAAACCAACGGGAGAGCTATGCTAACAGGCACTAGACTGCGCACTCGCCTAGACATCACCTGAAAGAACACAATAAAACATAGGACGACGCCCGGTTAGCGAATAATGCTGGTAACCCACCAATACATGTGAAATAACATACATAAGTAAGATATAAGTTGTAAAGCCATTTTCAAAACGGAATACATAAGTATATAAGTCAAAACCAAGATCAATAGTCAACAAAAGACTCAACGCTCTCAACAAGGTTACGGGAACACATCCCAAAACCACAAAGGATAACCACAACACAAAAGATAACGACAAGACCAATGGCATTGCATGCCCTTGTGACTATACACGTCACAAGAAAGAGATTCATAACCACGGCTACACAAGCCCTCATGACATCACCCATCACGAGTTGATATGCCTTCCTTATGCCCGGTTCCAACCTTATGTCAACCCCCAACCTTGTATCTTCTTTCCAACCATTACCTCTAGGACCCCTGTACTTCTTAGTCCAACATTTTCCCTCCTGGGACCGTCGTCCCCCACCAACAAACCACCAACAAGACCAACAATTTCATAGTACACGTGGGTACCGTACACTCACATGGCAATACATGCCACCCAAGAATCACGTGAACCTTACACAAAGGTCACAACTCCATAATCACGTCACGGCCAACACGAGGGCCGCTGCAATACCTTGGTGACTAGTGTCCCATTCCACTAATCGTGCAATCCAGGTAAAGCCACACACACATCACACCTCAACAAGAATCAATCAATGGATCACAATGAAGATATGAAACCATACTGAATCAAGGAATGGGTCACAGCCCAACAACAACAACGATGAATAACACAAGTTAACATCAACCAATCGGAAGGTACGAACAACACACGCTAGCATTTAAACACCGAACTAGCATGCTTATCAAACGGGTAAACAAAAGATAGTTCCGAAGAACACACAAGACTCATCACGGTATAACGGAACACAACGTTGAACAGTTAGCACGATTCAAGACACCAAAACCTACATTGAATCCTACCATATAGTTCTAGACATATGAAACATCAAGAAGACACTCAAATAGTTCCACAAAAGAACATCGAGAAGTCCAAAGACCAAATACTGAGTCAAAAGAATCACGGGGAACAAATCCCCCAAAAAACTCCACTTGTGTACCCGCGGGTGGACCCACGGGTAGTGCCCCACCCGTGGTTCTGCCCGCGGGAACACATTCCCACAAGGCCCGTACCCGCGGGGGGGGGGGGGGGGGGGGGGGGGGCCGACGGGTGGTGCCCCGCCCGACGTTCCGCCCGCGGGTACATGTCCTGTACCACAAAACACCACTTCACGGATTTTTCATCTCCAACTCAAATTCAAGTCCAAAACATGCCAAATCTCACCAAATACAACAAAATGACTTGAATCAAAGGAAATGCCAAGCAATGGCACACAAGAACCCTAAACACAAGCTCTAGATATGCATTTTCACAAGATCATGCATCAACACTCACATTTCATAGCAAAACACATGTAGAATTACAAAGCTTAAGGTACAACTTTGACTTTGGGGTTGACTAGTCAATTACTAGTCCCCAACTATTGAATTTTCAGGATTTTAGGAATTAATTCACCAATGGAAATAGAAATAATTATTCAATTAATCATTTAATTGAATTTGGATTTCAGGGTGTCACATCCTCTCCCCCTTCAAAGAAGCTTCGTCCCCGAAGCTTGGGTACGACGAATTAAAGGCAAACGGTGATAGGAAACAACATTGTGACAAGAGGTTCAAGAACAAACTCTTTTGATCAAAACTCAAAAGAATTCAATAGAATTTCAAAGTAAGAAAGAGGGCATTTGAAATCAAGGATTGACAAGAGTTTAACAAACGGATAAATTGAGCATCATGAACTCTAGCCCCAACACAAACACCAACTTCTAGCCAACAACTAAGAACTAAACAACTAACTCAAAACACCAACTACAAAACTAACTATCCAACAAAACAACAAGCAAGAACAAGCATACAAAACAAGAAACAACTAAACGGTAAAAACGGCTAGGAAGATAACAACAACTAAAGAAGAGAAAACAAGACGGCCACAGCTCCACTCTAGAAGGACTCGCTCTCCAACTCCTCGGACTCTTCATCATCATCTTCATCTTCTCCTCTGCGACTTGAACTGGCTTCGATCTAGTCTAGCCTCTGGTGCACGGCGACAAACTGCGTCTTCATGAAAGTGAAGCAACTAAACCAAATACTCAAACTACAAGCTAACAACCACAGCAAACAAGAGAGAACAACTAAATGCACAACTGAGCAAACAACTACCAATGATCCTACTAACAAAACAAGCAAGGGACGCACAAGGTTCCACAACGAAAACGGTCAGCTTGCGAAACAAATGACAAAGCTTAAGAGATAGGTTGCAAACGAGGTTTTAAGCAACAAGGGTATTCGCCGCCAACTAAAGTTAGAGAAAACAAGGGTTCAAAGTAAGGTGGTGAGATAGGTAGGTTTGGTCACAACGATGTTCAACACCAAAACCGTCGGTTAACAAAGCGAGAGACAAGACTTAGAGGTAAGCTGAAGGTTCACAAAGGTAAGACAAGAAAGAAAGACAAGGTGATAGATAAAAGATTTACTGGAAAGGAAAGCTAGCTTCACACCGAACCTAACTCCTGCTCAAAACTAGCCCCCAATCTACTCAAAACAAGACGGCTCAGCAAAGGAACAAGCCACAAACAGAAATTGACACCACAAGAACCCTAAACTAGATCACTCGGGATCACAAAACCATGGTTGCATCTTCAACTGATCTCTGCTGGCTTCTTCAACCAAAGGAAACAAGGTACTCCCACAACTTAACTGGATCTCGGCATCTGCTTGAACTTGATTCGTCACTTCAGCCAAAGGTTACAACTGCTAGATCCAAAACACGAGTTGGATGTCCTTCTCTCCGGCTCTTGGGCTAACTTGATGAATGCTACCGACTTCACATTTGCATTAGCACACCACTTCCAACTCTCTACAAAGCAACGCTTGAAACTTCAAAACTCCGGTCCGGATGAAAGGTTGAAACATGAACGATAACAAAGGAGAAAGATATCTCAGGGGAAAGAAGGCTCACAAGAAGAGATGCTGTTCAACGGTAACGATTAGAGTGAAGGGTTTTAAGGTTCAGAAACTCAAGGACCATGTTACTTAGGAGTAGGATCAAAATCATCAAAGTTGCAACTTAGGAAATAAGGTTGCCACATTGCACAGAATCGTTAGAGGTGGGGAATCAAGAACGAGGTTCGATTCAAAGGGACGATAAAGGTAAGAGTTTAGGTTCAACAATTCGAGGACCATGTTGATTAAGAAGAAGAGGTTTGTAAACAAGGCTACAACTCAAGGGGTAATGTAACACGCCCTAAAACAGGCTAATTAAAAACCTTAAAACATGCAGATAACACAACTAAACAATAAACACAGCGGAAGACTAAAAGATAACAGGATAAATATAAATCCAAGTCATGGGGTGTTATGCCACGTTCACCAACAAAGATGAACGCTACGGCCAAATCTGCATTGTTTACAACTATCCAAAAGTCACCAAAGTCTATAACTAAAGCGACACACAAGCCATAAAACCAGCGAGAGTAGCTATGCTAACAGGCACTAGACTGCGCACTCGCCTAGACATCACCTGAAAGAACACAATAAAACATGGGATGATGCCCGGTCAGCGAATAATGCTGGTAACCCACCAATACATGTGAAATATCATACATAGATAGATATAAGTTATAAAGCAATTTTTGAAATGGAATACATAAGTATAAGTACAAAACCAAGAGTAATAGTCAACACAAGACTCACACTCTCTCAACGAGGATACGGGAACATATCCCAAAACCACAAAGGATAACCACAACACAAAGGATAAAGACAAGACCAACTCACCCACGGCAACACATGCCAAGGCAACACTTGCCTTTGTGACTACACACGTCATAAGAGAAGAATTCAGAACGACGGCTACACTAGCCCTCGTGACATCACCCATCACGAGTTGATATGCCTTCCTTATGCCCTGTTCCAACCTTATGGCTACCCCCAACCTTATGTCTAGTTCCAACCTTTACCTCCAGGACCCCTATACACCAAGTCCAACCTTATTCCTCCGGGAGCCGTTGTTCCCCCTCCAACAAAACCACCGATTTCATAGTACACGAGGGTACCGATCACACACATGGCAACACATGCCTCCCAAGAAATACGTGAACCTTACAGAAAGGTCACAACTCCATAATCACGTCAAGGCCACCACGATGACCGCTGCAATACCTTGGTAACTAGTGTCCCATACCACTAATCATGAAATCCAGGTAAAGCCACATACACATCACTCCTCAACAGGAATCAATCAACGGATCACAACGACGATATGAAACCATACTCAATCAAGGAATGGATCACAGTCCAACAACAACAACGATGAATAACACAAGTTATCATCAACCAATAGGAAGGTACAAACGACGCACATGCTAGTATTTAAACACCGAACTAGCATGCTTATCCATATGGGTAAACCAAACATAGTTCCGAAGAACACACAAGACTCATCACGGTTCAACGAAACACAGTGTTGAACACTTAACACGATTCACGACACCAAAACCGACATGGAATCCTACCATATAGTTCTAGACATACGAAACATCAAGAAGACACTCAAATAGTTCCACAAAAGAACAACGGGAAGTCAAAAGACCAAATACCGAGTCAAAAGAATCACGGGGAACAAATCCCATCACAACACCGAAGTGTTCCCCGCGGGTGGACGCACGGGTAGGCTCCCACCCGTGGTTCCGCCCGCGGGTACACTACCCACCGGCCTACGTTCCCCGCGGGTGGGCGGTGGGTTGGAGCTCTACCGTCGTTCCGCCCGCGGGTACATATACCAGTACAAATAATCCATTCGGGGATTTTCAACTCCAACCTCAAATTCAAGTTCAAAACATGCCAAATCTCACCAAATACAACAAAATGACTTGAATCAAAGGAAATGCCAAGCAATGGCAAAAATGAACCCTAAACACAAGCTCTAGATATGCATTTTCACAAGGCAATGCATAAACACTCACATATCTTAGCAAAACACATGTAGAATCCAAGAAATCACATATAGGTAAGCAAAATAGGTTTTTTAGAGCATGAGTTACCTCTTGTAGACTAAAGACTTCACTTTACACCTCAACAAGCTCCTCACAAGGCTCACTTTCCAAACCCACTTCAAGAAAAAACCAAAAGATCATAAAGATCCTAGCTTTAAGAAAAGACAGCTTAGATAAAACCAAAAACACAAGATCATTGCCCGGCAGCGGGTTGCCGGCGGGCAGACGCCTACCCCCACCTACCCCCCACTGACTCATTTATCAATATTTCATCCCGGGATCCTTTGTGTAACCCGAAACCATGCTTAGACACTTTTAAACACAATTAACGACACCACGTAGTCAATTAACGGATCAAAAGCAAGAATCACATATAACTCATCCTATCATGACTTCTAAATTTAAACAACACCCGAACATGTGAATTCCCACCCAAATATAAATCAAGAGCATTACAACACAAATTCCCAATTCATCCTAGGGCTCTAATCCCTCCCAATACATCAAAATCACAATTTATCTTTAATATCAAGAAATATCCAGATTTTTCAAGAATCATTACATCAACATCAAGAACCTCTTTTCATCATTAAGATCATCAAGATTATCAAGAATACACACAAATCATCTTATCAATCATCAAGAATATGTCACAATTAACATAGAGGAATTAATCAAGACACACGCATATAGAAGGCTGCCAAGGAAGGAGATTATAGCGAAGAAAAAGGTTTTGTTGAGACATGGGTTACCTCTTAGCCTTAATTAATTTCCTTGGCTATGAAGGGTCTTCCTTTAAGATATCTCCTTTCTTGATTTCTCCTAAGGGAATTCTTGGAACTTCTTGTGTGGTGAGAGATTATTTGTGGTGTGAGTTCTAGGTGCCTCCTATGTCCCTATTTATATAATAAGAGCCCTATTTAGGGTTTAAGTGGCATGGGTTTACTAATCCTATTTCTTATAGGACTAACAGCACGTTTGGTTCACGGAATGAATTTTGAGGTAATAGGAATGCTATTCCATAAGGAATGGATAGGCAAGGAATATAATAGGAATTGTATTCTATTGTTTGGTTCGCGGAAGGAATAGACTTTAGGAATTATATTACAGTGTTTGGTAGATTTAACTATCCAAAAGATCTCAACAGTCTACAACTAGGTAGGCACACAGGCCATAAACCAACGGGAGAGCTATGCTAACAGGCACTAGACTGCGCACTCGCCTAGACATCACCTGAAATAACACAATAAAACATGGGACGACGCCCGGTCAGCGAATAATGCTGGTAACCCACCAATACATGTGAAATAACATACATAATTAAGATATATGTTGTAAAGCCATTTTCAAAACAGAATACATAAGTATATAAGTCAAAACCAAGATCAATAGTCAACAAAAGACTCAAAGCTCTCAACAAGGATACGGGAAAACATCCCAAAACCACAAAGGATAACCACAACACGAAAGATAACGACAAGACCAATTGTATCTTTTTTCCAACCATTACCTCTAGGACCCCTGTACTTCTTAGTCCAACATTTTTCCTCCTGGGACCGTCGTCCCCCACCAACAAACCACCAACAAGACCACCAATTTTATAGTACACGAGGGTACCGTACACTCACATGGCAACACATGCCACCCAAGAATCACGTGAACCTTACACAAAGGTCACAACTCCATAATCATGTCACGGCCACCACGAGGGCCGCTGCAATACCTTGGTGACTAGTGTCCCATTCCACTAATCGTGCTGTAACACCCCGTGTTACGGCCTTCAATCCCGGATTAATTATTTAATTAATCCCGTTAATAATAATTAAATATGATTTAATTCGGTTAGGTTTCCCTTTAATTAATTAATAAAGGTCCACCATGAACCGTGGACCCTTGCCTAAACTAGAGTCTTAAGCCTATTAAGAATAAAGAATGTAAACCTTTTACTATTCAGATTATGATTAGGATTCTCTTTAAATTAATTAATATGGTCCACTATGGACCATGAACCCTTATCCCTAAAACAAGCCCTTAGTCCTATAAGGAATAGAATTAGTAAACTCATACCATTCAGGCCCTAATTAGGAGTCTTAAATATATAAATAGGGATATAGGAGGCACCTAGATCTTTCACCACAATAATCCCTCACCCCACAAGGAACTCCAAGAATTCCCCTAGGAGAAATCAAGAAAGAAGAAAGACGTAAAGAAAGATCCTTCATAGCCAAGGAAATTAATTAAGGCTAAGAGGTAACCCATGTCTCAACAAAACCTATTTTCATAGCTATGATTCCCCTCTTAGGATTTCCCCCCATATTCTTGTGTGTTGATTATTCGTTATAATGATCTTGATAATTGGTGTTATGATTCCATGGGTAATCTTGATGATAAGAGGTTCTTGATGATTATATGGTGTTCTTGATGATTATATGATTTTCTTGATGTTTATATGATATTCTTTCCGAATCTTGATATTAGAAGATGAATTGTGTTCTTGATGATTTGAAAATAATTAGAACCCTAGGTTATATCGTGGAATTCGTATGGTATTATTCTTGGTAGATTGGGTGGGAATTTGTATGTTTGGGTGTTGATTATGTTTAGAAAAGCATGATAGGTTATGTGTCGTATGTTTCTTGATTTTGATCTGTTAATTGTCTACGTGTGTTATCAATTGCGTTTGAAAGTGTCTAAGCATGGTTTCGGGTTCCACAAAGGTTCCCGGGGCGTTTTTTATGAAAAAGAGTCAGTAGGGGGTAGGTGGGGGTAGGGGACCCGCCACCTACCCGCAGCCTATTTGGGCAGCGCCGGCAGTGGGCAGCCGGTGGGCGGGCAGCTGCCCGCCGGGAACCCGCTGCCCGGAGACACGCCACCGGCGGGCAGCCGGCGGGTGAACCCTCACCCACCGGCTACCCGCTGGAAAATACCCTACCTCGGGTTTCCGGCTTCCCCGTTTGATGTTCCCCCGACCCCCGTGGTGTCCCAACGGACTCCGTCTATCGTGCCTATGTCTAGTTTGATATTTTAGGTACCGTTCGTAGGTTGTATGAGACTTATATATTGCATGCTAGTTGAATTGGTATCCCGTTGACCTAGGTGAAAGAAGTATGAACCCCTTAGGATTATTCTTAGTATGTGAAGGATCACGCATAGGTTTTGTTATACATTTTCTCCCCCTTCCCAATGTGTTAATGTGGGTTGCATGTGCTTGCTATGTGCTATGTGTGCATGATACCCCAATTTGGTTGCGATCAAATTGGTTATACGGGCATTTGGATGGGTTGAGAACCATACTAACTGTTAACCAGGCCGGTTGCGATCGGTCAGGTATATAAATATTATATAGGGCTGCGGTCCACCGTTTAGTTGCGATCAAACGTTTCTACATGAGCTGCGGTTCATATTTCCTGGCTGCGGTCAGATGACATACTCTTGGGCTGCGGTCCACTGTTTGGTTGCGATCAAACTATGATGAGCTGTGGTTCATCGGTCAGTTGCGATCGACCCCTCCGTGTTGCGATACGGGGCAAGGTGCTGCGGGGCCATGTCAGAGCTATATGCGCTGACCCTCATGTATGGGCATGCGATTGGTCCTGTGGCACGAACAAAGTGTGCTATGTGATGAGATATGGATGAGTTGTTGTTATAAGTGTCTCGGGAGGTGACATTGGGATTTATGCCGGGAATCGTATATGTTGGGTTATGGATATTAACTGTGCTTATCTTTATCTGCCTTGCCTGTTTCCCTATGCTTGTAAATTGTTTAAGCTCGATTATGTCTGTTGTGTGTGCTAAGCCCTATCTTTTGAGTCTATTCCCTGTTTTGAAAGCTAGAGTCTCTTAGGGTATATCTTCATGCTTCAAAATGGTTTTTTGTATATCTATGTATATATCTATATGTATTATATTTCAACGCGTTGGAGTGGGTTACCAGCATCTCTCGCTGAACAGATATATTTGGCTTTCAGGCACAGAAGAGTAGACACGGGAGCGGGCTAGAACCTTGAAGCGTAGAAGTAGTTAGTTTCCCTTTCGGCCTGCGTGCCACGATTATATATTTGCATTATTGGGGATAGTAGTTAGTTAGCCTGTGCACCTGAGTTCTCCAGCTCAGGTGTGGCATAGCACGTCGTAATCTTTGTATTGTGTTTTGGGAATTAATTAGATTTCGCCTTTATTATATAAGCTTCAAAAGTTCAAAAATTTCGGGGTGTTACAGTTGGTATCACAGCCTAAGTTTGACCCTAGGATAAGACTCTTAAGACCAGACTATAGGACATTAGGCTTGAACTCGAGGTATTTAGGAACATAGGACTCAGGAATCATAGGACGCGCGGTGAGATTGTGAAACCTACACATAACCTCCCCTCACTTTATCCCTCTCTAAACTTAAAAGAACTCCCCCTACGCTTACCACACCAAGGTAAGGGTGCAGCTGTAACACCCCGTGTTACGACCTTCAAACCCGAATTAATTATTTAATTAATCCCGTTAATAATAATTAAATATGGTTTAATTATGTTAGGTTCACCTTTAATTAATTAGTAAGGTCCACCATGAACTGTGGACCCTTGCCCGAATAAGAGTCTTAAGCCTGTTAGGAATAATGGAAGTAGGCCTTTTACTATTCAGATTATGATTAGGATCCTCTTTAATTAATATGGTCCCTAAAACAAACCCTAGCCCTATAAGGAATAGAATTAGTAAACGCATACCATTCAGGCCCTAACTAGGAGTCTTAAATATATAAAGAGGGAACTTAGGAGGCACCTAGAATCCCCACAAGATTAACGCCCCACCACCCCAAAAGAGCTCCAAGAATCCCCTTAGGAGAAATCAAGAAAGCAAGGAAGCTTAAAGAAAGATCCTTCATAGCCAAGGAATTAATTAAGGCTAAGAGGTAACCCATGTCTCAACAAAACCTATTTTCATAGCTATGATTTCCCCTTAGGGTTCCCCCCCCCCCCCCCCCCGTATGATTGTGAATGGCGAATTACTATGATTATTATTGATGTTGATTTAATGATTCCATGGGGAATCTTGATAATCTTGATATTGGGAGTTTCTTGATAATCGTGATGTTCTTGATGATTAATTGGGATTCTTGATGATTATGTGTTGTTCTTGATGATTATGATGTTCTTGATGATTAATTGGTATCCTTGATGATTATGTGTTGTTCCTACCGAATCTTGCAATTAAAAGACGAATCGTATTCTTGTTGATATAAAAGTGATTAGAACCCTAGGTTGTACCGTATGCTTTGATTCTTGGATTATCGGGTGGGAAATCGCATGTTTGGGTGTTGATTA
Organism: Ipomoea nil; assembly: GCF_001879475.1. Taxonomy (NCBI): domain Eukaryota; kingdom Viridiplantae; phylum Streptophyta; class Magnoliopsida; order Solanales; family Convolvulaceae; genus Ipomoea; species Ipomoea nil. The sequence goes on along the minus strand of NW_017619623.1, from coordinate 1,814,737 downwards.
TGGTTAGAAAAGCATGATAGGCCATGTGCCGTTCGTTTCCCGTATTTGATCCGTTAATTGTCTACTTGTTGTTGTTAATTGCGTTGTAAGGTGTCTAAGCATGGTTTCGGGTTCCACAACGGTTCCCGGGGTGAAAAGTGATGAAAGGAGTCAGTGGGGGGTAGGGGATCCGCCACCTACCCATGGCATTCTCGGGCAGCTCCGGCAGCGGGCAGCCGGCGGGCGGGCAGCTGCCCGCCGGGCACCCGCTGCCCGGAACAGTGGCAGCCGGCGGGCAGCCGGCGGGTGGACCCCCACCCACCGGCTACCCAATGGAAATTACACTACCTCGGGCTCCCGGCTTCCCCGTTTGATGTTTCCCCGATCCCCGTGGTGTCCCAACGGACCCCGTTTGTTGTGCCTATGTCTAGTTTGATGTTTCGGGTACCGTTCGTAGGTTTATGAGTCTGTTATATCGCATGCTAGATGAATTGGTATCCTGTTGACCTAGGTGAAGGAAGTATGAACCCCTTAGGACTATTCTTAGTATGTGATGGATCACGCATAGGTTTGTTATACGCTTCATCCCCCTTCCCGATGTGTAACGTGGGTTGCATGTGCTTGCTATGTGTTATGTGTGTGTGCTACCCCAATTCGGTTGCGATCGGATTGGTTATCCTGAGCTGCGGTTCAGAAGCTGGCTGCGGTCAGATGACATTCTCTTGGGCTGCGGTCCACCGTTTGGTTGCGATCAAACGTTTATATACGAGCTGCGGTTCGTCCTTTATCCTGGCTGCGGTCAGATGACACTCTCTTGGGCTGCGGTCCACCGTTTGGTTGCGATCAAACGTTTCTATACGAGCTGCGGTTCGTCCTTTATCCTGGCTGCGGTCAGATGACACTCTCTTGGGCTGCGGTCCACTGTTTGGTTGCGATCAAACATTATGATGAGCTGCGGTTCATCGGTCGGTTGCGATCGACCTCCCCGTGTTGCGATACGGGCATGGTGCTGCGGGGCCGTGTCAGAGCTATATGCGCTGACCCTCATGTATGGGCATGCGATTGGTCCTGTGGCGCCAACAAAGTGTGTTATGTGTTGTGATATGGATGAGTTGTGATTATGAGTGCCTTGGGGGATGTGACTAAGGGATTTATATTGGGGATTGTTCATGTTGGGTTATGATCATTGTTTATGCTTTGTCTTATCTGCCTTATCTGTTGTGAACTGCATATGCTCGTTATAACTGTTGCTTGTGTCTGGCCTTATCTGTCGAGTCATTCCCGGTTTTAAAGCTAGAGTTCGTAGGATATATCTTCATGCTCAAAATGGTTTTCGTATATCTATATATATCTCTATATGTATTGTATTTCAACGCGTTGGAGTGGGTTACCAGCATCTCTCGCTGAACAGATATATTTGGCTTTCAGGCAGAAGACTAAGTCACTGGAGCGCGCTAGAACTTGGAGTGAAGAAGTAGATAGTCTCCCTTTCGGCCTGCGTGCCACGTTTATGTAATCACACTTCGAGGATATTAGTTAGTTAGCCTGTGCACTTGGGTTCTCTAGCCCAGGTGTGGCATAGCACCCCGAACGCTTGTATTATATCTTGGGATTTAATAAGATTCTACCTTTATTATAAGTTTTAAAAAAGTCTTGAAAATCTGGGGTGTTACAGCAGCACACTGACTCATCATTACAATAAATATTGGCCCTGGAAACCAGCAGTATGGCGCCATTAAGAAGACAGTCAGGGACCCCACACTCCTCGAAGAATGAATCCGAACCTTCAACAAAATCCTCGGTTTAGTGGAATGCCCAGAGGAACGCCGCGTAGAGATAACCTCATTCTACTTCAAGACACGAGGCTGATCCTTGATAAATCCGCGAAGAACCCACTTTTGGACAACAACCGGGGGTTCAACTAGGAGTGCCTAGGGGCACGGTTACGAGGACGATTCCACCCCGCATCCGTAAGGGAAACCATGTACAAGGGAATTCTCCACCTAAAACGAGGGATGGCCACCATCAGGGAATACCACAAACAATTCCTCCGGCTGGCTCGTTTCGCGCCTGAATTAGATCCTACATACATAACCAAGATAAAGAAGTCTGTGACAGACCACAAACTACGAAACCCAGAAAGCCCTAATTGTAAGCAAACCCCGAACACCCAACGAAGCCTACACCAGTGATGCCAACTTCTACAAACGGGGAATTCAGGAACAGGCCCGAAAGAAGAAGTAACAGGAATGGGAGACCGCTCCCTCCAGCATGAGCGAACCCTTTCGAAACTAGTTAAGAATGGGCGCAACTATCCCAGCCCGGAGACTGTGAACGCCAATTAAATGCAAGAAAGTAACGTAGTACGTAAACAACATCTTTTCTTAATCGTTAGCACGAATTGTCAGAAAGGGCTCGATGTGACAAAAAGAGGCAACAGGCGCATGGAAAGTGTCATACAACTAGAGCCTCCCGGCAATAAGGGTCTTACCTTGGAACAAGGACCTTGATGGTTTTAAGGCACCGTAAGAAGTACATGTAACACACAAAATCGCCAAAACACCATGCGACGTCAAGGGCAGCCAATCAAATGCATTCCAAGGAAGAGAAATGCATCACCAAGCACTTAGTCACCAAGGGATTGAACAAAGAACGAGTGACAAGCCGAACCCCAAGAAAAACCAAGAAGGCTTATCATGGCTTATCATTAATCAAGCAAGGAAAAGACAAAGTTGACTAATAACCAACTACCCGGTGAAGGTAACGAGGTTGCTGATTGGAAACCGGACCCGACCTACTGAGCGGAAAGAACATACGAGAGTCTTGGCTCATCTATAACTCGTACTTAAGAATCAATAAAACTATACGATAGGTCATCCTATGTATTCAAACCCCTTTTATTGTGCACATGGGCATGGGACTTGTTGGGACTTGAATCTGTGCATTTTTGGGATTTTTCCCTAAAGAATTTACTCTTCCTAGTCACCTTCCCATGGGTCCCCAACGGGACCTTGATGGAACCCCAACGGGTCCTTGACGGGACCTTGATGGGGCATTGGCAAGAGCTTGGCAGGCGAAGGACCGCCCACCTCGCGCCCACTGGTACAATGTGCTGATTTCTTAACTCCTCATTTTATTGATTCGTGGTGCACTTGTGTGCCTCTATTGATGAACACGAGTCTTGGGTAAGGAACCATGGGCCACCCAAACATGGTGTCCTCAGTAAAAGACCTTGACACACGAGACACCGTCGGGAAAACACAACCAATTTCGTTACACGAGTAGTTGAAGTTGGACTCTATGATGCAACCCACTAGGGATGATTGGCATAAAGGATTGTGCAAACCAAGGAGGCGAGTTGGGAACTCGTGCTAAGGACTCACAAAAGCCTTAAAAGTCAAAATGCTAAGGATGGACCGAGACTCCCTCAAACCATGGTATTCGTTCAAGCAAATCAGAGGACTCCTCACAAGTTGTATGGAATCAAGAACTACGTAGTCCGTGGTGCTAGGCAAAACGTAAAGAGCACATTTGTGCCAGGATCTCAAAGGGTCATTAAGGACCCACAAGGAAATGAGATGACTCGTAAAGTCACCAAGTCATTCCACAACAAGATTAGGTAACCAACTGCGCTTCAAGAAGAAAAGAGCATGCAAGGACACCTTCATCATTAAAAGTAACACAAAAGGGCACAACAAGCCGAACCTCGGGGAAGACGTGGAGTCTTACTAAGAATTTCATTCACTAAAGAGGAGATGAAATTCAATAAGAAGATAAAGCCAGCCCAAAGTTTATCGACTCCCAAGAGACTTTGGGAAGAATTTGGGAAGTTCACCCTAAGAGATTGGCTTGGTTGACCAAACTTTGTCGAGACCTTGGACGCATTAAAGAAGTAAGCGTTAAATCATCACGGGAGATTTCCTAAAGATAGGAGAGAAGGATGAAACTCTAGCCTGGGAAGCAAGGTCTAACAAGGATCTTAAAGTCAAGCAAGCGCCAACACTGAGGAAGAAGGATCATCAGTTCGTCAATACGTCGTGATCAAAGCATCAAACCAAAATAGTCACTTGAGATCGAGAACCCTTAACCCATCCTAGCCGAATTTCTTCCCCTCCCGCGGAAAATTGGCCCCGTCCTTATTTCAAAACCCTTTCTACCCTTCAAACCACATTCTTCATTCCCTATTTTAACGATTCCATACAAGGTGGCAACCTCACACCCTAAGTTGCTGATATGAACCTAGTCCAAGGTTCAAATAAAATGGAATATTGTCCCAAGAATGCTCTCAAAACTAAAGATAGAGATGGATCGAAATACCTTAAACCTCACGAGAAACCCTTTGTCTCGAATCCTCAAAGACTTGGAAGAATCCCATTGTAGCTTCAAGTACCTCGATGATGCAATCTTCAATCAACTAGAGTCAGATCTAGTTTCCTTCGATTTAAGAACGAGTCCACGAACCTAAATCTATGGTTGAAGAAAGGAAGATTGATTCGAGTCCACGAATCAATTTTCTAGTCGAGTCCACGACTAGCCACTAATTGAGTCCACAATTAGCCATAAGGTTTCTTACACAAGTGTAAAGAAAAACTTAAGAATTTTATTGAATTAAAGCCTCCTCAAAACTGATATGGATGTGCCCTATTTATAGGTATAGGGCAGCATTGTAATCTAAATACAATGGGAAAAAGAGTCCTAAACCTAATCTAGAAAACAAGTAAATAGAGTTTTATTTAGAAAAGGATTTAAGGAATCCTTTCTAAATAGAACTAGTGTTTTCTCTGTAATTCTAAACAATTTAAAATAAATGATGACCACAAATAATAAAGCTGATTTGGGCCTCGGATCTTGTGATTGGCTCAATTTGTAATCTTAATGGATCTTCATTATGTTGGGCCACATCATCCTCCCCTTCTTGAAAAATGATTCGACCTTGAATCTTATAAACATTATCTTCGATCCGTGACATCACTTGAAACGGGCCACTATAATACTTTCCTCTATCGAATGGAATTATTATTGGAATTCCTTGATTTTCCACCAATGATGCTTTAAGGATGTACTTTTTGGCCTTGTGATGAGCCCACTATAGACCCTTATTGGATTCCATGTGTGCTGGTTCCTATTATTCTCCCATTCTTGAAAATGATTCGTCCTCGAATCCAAATCTTCAATGAAAGACAGAGTAGCAAGCTCACTTTCTGTTTTATCACGCTCATGGAACTTTTTCTTGGGGTGCTTGACACGAGTCACTCCAATCATCATCCTACAATCAACAAGGCAATTAAGTCTAATGACACATCATGGAATTTAAACATTCTGGATAGTAATAGATCAGCAAAACGAGACATATTAAATTCAGCCATCTTGTTGGAATTTTCAACAAGCACAACATCCACTACAAGAAAAATGCACATAGACAACGGTTATTAACCGTTGTCGTAGGGGTATAGTTTCTGTTGTTGAAGCCGGTGTTGTTGTAAGTCCCGCGCATAGACAACGGTTTTTTAACCGTTGTCTTTTCTAGAAACAACAACGGTTTTTTAACCGTTGTCTATTAAGTGTTGTTGAAGCCGGTGTTGTTGTAAGTCACGCACATAGACAACGGTTAATAACCGTTGTCTTTTCTAGAAACGACAACGGTTTTTTAACCGTTGTCTATTAAGTGTTGTTGAAACCGGTGTTGTTAAAAGTCATGCAATAGACAACGGTTATTAACCGTTGTCTTTTCTACCAACGACAACGGTTTTTTAACCGTTGTCTATTAAGTGTTGTTGAAATCGGTGTTGTTAAAAGTCACGCAATAGACAACGGTTATTAACCGTTGTCTTTTCTACCAACGACAACGGTTTTTTAACCGTTGTCTATTAAGTGTTGTTGAAACCGGTGTTGTTAAAAGTCACGCAATAGACAACGGTTATTAACCGTTGTCTTTTCTACCAACGACAACGGTTTTTTAACCGTTGTCTATTAAGTGTTGTTGAAACCGGTGTTGTTAAAAGTCACGCAATAGACAACGGTTAATAACCGTTGTCTTTTCTACCAACGACAACGGTTTTTTAACCGTTGTCTATTAAGCGTTGTTAAAACCAGTGTTGTTAAAAGTCACGTACATAGACAACGGTTTTTAACTGTTGTCTTTTCTTTAAAAGACAACAGTTATAAACCGTTGTCTATTGTGTGTTGTTGAAATCGCTTTTGTCACACCCATAAACTGTTGTCTTTTGTAGAAAAGTCAACGGTTTATAATTGTTGTCTATTGTAAAATAGACAACGGTTTTTAACCGTTTTTCACCTGCTTAAATTATAATCGTATAAAAAAAAAACAATTTATCCATTCACCATATGTTGCAAAGTGTAGTTACATAATTGTGCACAAGCTAATAAGGTTCAAAATAACAAGTCAAAAGACTTCCATGACCAATTCTAATTATCATCCAAGTCATAATACTACTACACAAAAAAACAATTCCCCGAACCAATTCAAGTCCAAATGATCACAACGTTCGAATGACCAAATCATACCTACTCTATGTGACTTGATAGAATATCGGCCCATTCAGATCGCACCAGATCAATAACCGCTTTGTCATAATCAACTTGTTGAAACTACATGTAAAAAGTAAGAAAATAAATTAGTATAGATATAAATAATTTGCAATGAAATGAAACTGCCCTCTTACTCTCACCACATTCATACTCAAGGTGTTCATAACAAGATAATGAGTTCCCTAAAGAGAATCATAACAAGTGTAGCCAACAAGTAAAGAAAGACACTTGAAAAAAGCAATACAAATGCACTCCCAAAAAAAAATGTTAACAAATCAGATACACAGGATTCAGGTTCTTGTCTTAGCCTTCAAGTCTTTGAGAGATTATTAGACACCCAAATTTGATAAACAATTCAGATAAAATCTCATGAGAATATAATGCATGAAACTTAAACACAAACGACAAAGAAATCCCTTATTAATTACAAAACATCAAGCACTAAAATGCCCAAAATTTCGAGCTTTCACATGCATTCTACACCCAAATTTCAGAGCAACAAACTTATATATTCTAAAAAATAAAAAATAAAAATCAAATTTATCATCAATAACTGTCCAAATCAAGTGAAAAAGAGAGAGGCTTAAACCCAAGCTAACAAAGCATTAAAAACCTAGAACCATTCTGCAATTAAATAACAGCAAGAAACAAGGAAGAGAGAGTAGAAATGGAATGTAATACCAGTGCTTGAACAGAATTTTTATCATCGAAGTCTGGAGCATCAAATGCATCATATTTCCACTTTGAAACATTCAAATCAGAATAATTTTAAACACGAAATAGAAATGAAATGTATTACCAGTGCTTGAGCAGAATCTTTATCATCAATGTCCGGCATGTTCTTATGGTTTGCAAGCAGGAGTGAGCATTGATTTGTTGGTCAACTTGTTGATGTATTGCATCATCATCAACCTCAAACTTGTTTGCAGTGAGTAGCAGTTCTGACATGTCCTCTCTATGGTAAAGGTAGAGGAGAGTATCATCACTACTCTCACATTTGCACTTGTAAATTTCATTGTCTGCAAATTAAATTAAATAATTAAATTAGCTGCATGCTGCATGATCGAAATGAATGAACTAAAAGAAAAAAATAGACTTTTCGTCGCTAAGTTATAGTATTTTGTGATAGCTAGCATGCATATAGCATACCCTTTATGGCAGTACCACGAAGCTTAACAAGTTCGTGTAGAACTGTTTTTACCATTCGTAATGGTTTGTCATCAGCTCCAGCTCTAAGTAATCCATCAAACCAAAACCCGAAGAAAATATTTAATTAATGAAGCAGAGCCAAGCATTCAGCAAGATATACCAAAATTCCAGACAAATAAGAATAATCATGCAATCTATTTACTATGTCTGTACATACCTCTTCCTGATTTCTTCCATACCAAGATCTTGTAGGTATATGTGAATGCTTTGAAGAATTCGGTGTAGGTCAACCTCATAAATGGTGCTTTGGAGAACCTATAACATATGAAAATGATTCAGAGAATTGTAAACCTCTAATACATAAAATGTATATTACTATTCCTAATACTTATATGGTTGATACCTTCCCAAGGGAAAGAATCACGTGAAGATTGCCACCTTACACTTGTGCAATACTCCTCGACTGTCTAGTCTCACTTGAGAAAACTAAAGAGAGATGTTCCGGCAATCCAAGGTGGTTCTTACCATTGGGGTATCAAACACAACTACCAAGAAAGTTTCTCATACTAATTCTAACAATACTACAAGTCAGTTCATTAAGTAACATAGATGATGAGCCTTAAACTAAATACAAGAAAAATTGATCAACATCATACAATGACAAGATCAAAGCAATTCCCATCTGAGGCAAAACTTGAGAAAATTTTAGGGGAAAAAAAATTAGTTTTTTTGCTTAGTTGCCAAATATTATAATGAAGCAAATTGGAGATTTCCCACAGAAAAGGTTTATAAATATATACTAATTAACAAATAGCCATAAAAAAAGAATAACTACCCATTAGAGCTTTTAATCCTTACTAAAACTCTACACACAGTTCACTTGAAACACAGAGCTAAACAAATTACCTATTAAGAATAGTACCAAAAAAATTACACAAATATGTGATAATATATACATGTATATGCATATAATAAATGCAATATTAAATGAATGTGTAATGCTTTAAAAGATTTATTCTAACCCAATACGTTCCTAAGAGTATATTCCAAATAGATGACAATCAGAAGTCACCACTGATAACAATTACAAGAGGATCACCTTGGTAAGTTTGATAAGACATTTCACAACCAACGGAGAACTTTTGATTTCTAACAGCTAGGGACTCATTTGCTGTTGGAGATGGCTACCTTGATGGGTCCAAAGGCCGTAAAAGATTGATGAGCACAACGAATGATGTTGTTCGATCAGCATTATAGAACATGCAGAATATGACCAACCAATTATAGTTAAGACACAAGAATAAAATCACTAAATTTCCAAAAGCAGACTCACCAAAATCTTAAGCATCAGAACATTCAAGGCTTTCAGAAGCTGACTACCATCATCCATTCGTGGAACCCTTTCATCTAGAAGCCAGAGCAAAAGCTCAGTAATAAGTATAGGAACAGTGCTCTCCTTGGCAGCATGAGCAAGATTTTTACTTTGAAAAGTCTGCATGAAGATATCAAAGGAAAACAGTTTAGATACACAGATTATTCCAAAACAAAAATCTGTCCCACCCAGTTCGTGCCTTCCGAACCTAAAGTATTTCTATAAAGTCAAGAGAAGGTTAGTGAATGGTAAAAGGAAATTGCCTGCATAAGTGTATTGAGAACATATTTGCAAGATCTTGATGGTATTGAGAACATATTTGCAAACTAAACTCAAAAGTCTTGGCTACCTGCAGCAGATATCAAACCAGAAGCAACATGAAACCAATGACAGAATAGGAAAAGTAGTAAGGTAAAGCTGCATTAAAGAATTTCTTGCCTTATTCCCTTAAAAAAAAATCAGAGAAATAGGAAGGTAAAATATTTGAAAACACCTGAGGTGGTGGGATGAAGGGACAGAAGTGAATGTCTCCTTAATGCTAACGAACTAAATCTTCAATGGCGTAAACAATATAATAACACTGGTAGAGGGATTTAAAACAATGCAACACCACACTCAACACTCAAAATTAACAATAACACATAAAAATTTACTTATTTAATTAAACATTTAACAAAATATTAACAGAGAAAAAAAATTAAATACCTGGCTGAGGGGTTGCACCGCCGGTTGAGGAGTGAGGACCGTGAGTCGGTGAGAGGACTGATTTGAGGAGTGAAGGCCGGAAGGCGGAAGCCCAGAAGGCGTTGGAGGACGGACTATGGAGAAACCGGAGGGCGTGAGGGAGTGACCGGAGTTCGCCGACTCGCCGAGGGTGGAATCCAGTCGTCCAGAGAGGCGCGCGGTTGGCAGTGGACGGTGGAGCCGCGATGGACGGAGGATGGACGGATGGAGGACGGAGGGCTTGGCTGTGTTCAGACGGACGAAGGTGGAGGGGATTTTCAGAATTGGGGAATTTTGGGGGATTTGGGGAATTTTATGTACAAGACTTAAAGACGGCGCCAAGCCGCCAAATACAAAATTTTGGTGAAAATTAGATTGTAATAAAATAATTTTCAAATAACAATAGCGAGAGTAACAATAGCTTTTGTACTAATAGCGAGAGTAAATTTTTAAAATAATTATAAAATGTAAATTTCGTCACTAACTCATAAATTTTTAAGTAGAGTAATTTTTAACCCTTACAAAAGCTAGGCAAATAATACATTTAGTGATGGATATTTTTACCCGTCACTAATTTTTTGTCACTAAAAATTGTTTTTCTTGTAGTGGTTGGAGGCGGTGAGAGCACTGGGAACGACGGTGTTAGTCGGTGTTATTGTCGAAGGAGAAAATTTGCAATGGAGAGAAATTCGACGGTCGAATTGTTGAAGGCAAATGTTGCAAAGAGGGAAAAATTCGCACTAAGTTAAAACTTGCAAAGAGGGAAAGAATTGAATGAATTGTTTTTATTTTGCAAAGAGGGAAATAACATAACATATACAATATACTATATACTATGTATTAATATACTCCGTAATAAGGAAAATAACGAAATTTTATTTTAATTTTATAATAAGCCTTCATTTTTTCTAAATTAAATAAGTATATTCATGGTTATCAAATTATGAACATATAGTTCTGTGATCTGTGAATACAGAGTTCAACAATTGGAAATATGAACATCGAAAATTATGAACATAGAGTTCTGTAATTGTGAATATATAGAGTTCATTCATTATGAATATGAATTTCAAAAAAATTATGAATATATAGTTCGGTAATTATGAACATAGAACATTGTGCACCATGCATGGTGCACACGGTTACACAACATAATTTGCCCTTTATTACCCAGAGATTTATTACCCAGACAGCTGGCGGCCCAATTATTACAAAGATCACGGCAAAAGAAATGAGTTATAGCTAACTGTACGACATCAACTACTCTTTCATATGGCAAATTATTGCATGGACCATGGTCCACACAATTGTGTAGACCATGAATATCAGGTACATTTTTAATATATTAAAAGTACATTATTTTTGTACTAAAGGTACATTATTTTTGTACTGAAGGTACATTATGTAAAATAATGTACCCTTAGTATATTAAAAATATACTTTCAAAAAATGTACCTTACGTACATAAATAATGTACCCTTAGTATATTAAAAATGTACTTTTTATTTATGGTCCACACAATTGTGTGGACCATGGTCCATGCAATAATGATTGCTTTCATATCCATTCTCCACCTGTCCCATGCATGTCGGAAGGGTCGATTACCAACATGATAATTATTATTATTATTTGAATTTATAGATTGGTCTTAATTGTAATTGAAAATAAAATTTTAATAAATTGACAATGAAATTTTGGTGAATAATTTTATATTTAAATATGAACGAAAATAGAACTATTAAATTAACTTTTGAATTGTATTCTTTCTTTGTTAAATTTTTATGCATTATATTTGGACAAAAAAAAATTAATTACATTTTTATTTTTGTTCTAGATCTTGTAAACATCTATTGTCATCTCGTAACAAAAACAATGAAGGTCCAAATTATAGGTAAAAGATAATGTGTAACACTTTAGTAAACAAGAGTTGGTGTGACTTTGTGGGTTTAGCCTAAATACATAAGTGTTAGTGTGGCTTGGTGGGTTTAGCTTGGTTCTACTTTATACAATCATTGTCTTGGTTCTCAGGGACAACATAGAACCAAACTTGTTATATATTTGATGTTGCACTTAAATACACAAGTGTTGGTGTGGCTTGGTGGGTTTAGCTTAGTTTATTATGTTAGAAGTTTTGGGTTCCATTTTTCCTAGAGGCATCCTAACCTATTTTATAAAATCGTTGTCTTGGTTTTCATAGACAACCCAGTTATATACCAGATGTTGCACTTTGGTATATAAGAGTTTGTGTTGCTTAGTTGGTTAAATCTTATTTGTTATGTTTGAGGTTATAGGTTCAACTCTTGTTATTAACATCCTTGTTTTTATTTTATACAATTGTTGTCTTTTATAAAATAATGATGCGCAAAGACAACGATTTTTTATAACCGTTGTCTTTGTAGTGTTGTGTATTCAAATACGCTTAAAGACAACATACCAAAGACAACGTTAAATAAAACCGTTGTCTTAAACAAATAAAGAACACGCAACGACAACGGTTATATAAAACCGTTGTCATTGTAGTGTTGTGTATTCAAGTGCTATTAAAGACAACACATAAATGACAACGGTTAAATAAAACCGTTGTCTTTTATAAAATAATAATGCGCAAAGACAACGGTTTTAAAAAACCGTTGTCTTTGTAGTGTTGTGTATTCTAGTGCGCTTAAAGACAACACACAAACGACAACGGTTAAATAAAACCGTTGTCGTTTTTTAAAAAAAGAGCGCACAAAGACAACAGTTTTAAACAACCGTTGTCTTTTTAGTGTTGTGTATTCTAGTGTGCTTAAAGACAACACAGCAACGACAACGGTTAAAAAAACCGTTGTCTTTTTAAAAAAAAAAAACGCACATAGACAACGGTTTTAAAAAACCGTTGTCGTTGTGGTGTTGTCTTTTCACAATATGCACAAAGACAACACACTTATAACAACGGTTATATAAAAACCGTTGTCTTTGACAAAAATGTTGCATCAAAGACAACGGTTTTGGACCAAACTGTTGTCTTTTATACAAAAGACAACACTTTTCTTAATAACTGTTGTCTTTCTAGTGTTGTCTATGTGCACTTTTCTTGTAGTGATCTTTCCTTCTAGAGCTTAAGGCTAAACCAAACACAAAATCCATGGAAATATCAAGTAATGTTTTAGATGTATTGTGGTGGTAAGTAGCACAATTATGAACATAAGATTCTACATCTTTTTTCTTCTTTGGCCAATGAAAATATCCATGCAAAACATCATCACTCTTTGGAAAACCAAAGTGTCCTTTATGTGAATCAACAATTAAACCATTGCCCAAAACAAAGCAAAAAGTGCCAATCCCATTGACTTTGAACCAAAACCCCTTGAGCAAGTAGTGTTTCACATAAGAAGTGTTCAAATGTGCCTTATAACTTTCCAATGATTCCTTATCTCTATCAAACAAAGTTTTAGTAAAATCAAAATTAAGGAATCTTGGATGTATGGAGGCAAACAAATTTCTAACACATCTAGCAAGTACGTCATTAATAGAAACATGGCAAAGAAATCTAGAGAATAATAATGCATGCTTTTGGAATAAAAGTGAGTATAAAGTGACTCCCCTTCCTTTCTCTTGCATACTATCCTTTTTAGTTACCAAGAGATGTTGCACTTTGACACCTTGGGCTGGTCCTTTCCACTGTATCACTGATTGTGGTCCCTTTGTTTGGCTACAAACTGAGTTAGAGGATTGGAGTGGTGATTGCAATTCCAAACATGGAGGTTCCACTTTTCTCTCTATGATTTCTTCCTTCTTTGAGGCTGGTTTGAGAGCTTGCATCAATGTCAATTGAATTTCTTCTACTTGTTTAGGATACAAACGAGACAAGAAATATGTAACTCCATTCATGTGAAACACATAAGTGTTCCTCATTCCATCAGAACTTATTTTTCTGTCAAATTGCAATGGTCTACCTAACAAGATATGAGCAGCCTGCATTGGGATATTATCACACAAGATTTCATCAGAGTAACTGTTAATAGATAAAGGAATAAGATCCTGTTTGCTTAGTCTAGCTTCTCCTACATCAGTTAACCATTGCAAACAATAAGGATTTGGATGATTAAGCAAAGGTAACTGGGGAAATTTAACCATAGCTGCACTAGCCACATTTGTGCAACTTCTAGAATCTATTACCATAGCACAAGCATTCTCTTTAATTGACCCTTTAGCACAAAATATATTTTCTCTTTGAGACTCATATTCTTTTAAAGGGTGAACATTCAAAACCTTCTTAACAACAACAGTATGACAAGACTCACTATCAACATATTTAGAATCAGAATCTAAAGGTATGAATGGTTCTCTCTCAACATGTTCATTGGGGGTTTCAAAATGGTCACAAACCTCATCCTCAGATTTATATTCAAGACAAGAAGTAAAATTTTCAGATTGTGTTGTTATCTTAACTACCCTCTTGTTAGGGCAATCACGAGCTATGTAGCCTCTCCCATTACATCTATAACAAATCAATTCTCTATCACGTTGAGGCTTCACTGCCTCACTTACCTTTTCTTTACCTTTGTCTCGTGAATCATCTCTTGGAAGAGGACGTTCATCACGCCTTTGAGAGGTGGAACTAGTGTTGTTCCATTTTGATGCACCATTGGTGGCCTTGTACATTTTCATCTCTTTGATTTTTGCCTCAGATTCACGTGCAGCATACAAGGCATCATAAAGGGTGTCATATCTCTGAATACTCATTCCACATCAAATTTCTAAGTTCAATCCATGTACGAAACGAGCAATAGTTTTTGCCTCTTCTTCATGTATGTTGCCCTGTTCAAGCAAAATATTTATAGTTTGGTGGTACTCATCAACTGACATTGTTCCTTGCACGGTTCCCTGCAATTTTCTTTCAAGATCATAGAAACAAGATTTAGGACGAAAGGCTAGACTCATATCTTCCCTCACTTGAACCCAAGATTCGTAGGGAATAAAATTAGCAACTCTCTATTTTTTTTTCGCCACCAAGATAATGCATACCCCTTAAAAGATGTAGAAACTAGCCTAATTTTTGCACGATCAGAATATTGCTTTAAATAAAAAAGAGTTTCAACAGCATTCTCCCATTCTATGTATTCGGTAGGTCCTTTCTCACCGGTGAAGTTAGGAATTTCATGTTTAATGTTTCCTAACTCCGTATTACGCTGTTGGATTCTTTGACATCTATGATCCACTCTTCCTACTGGTGGCAGGTGTCGCTCATCATTGTGTGGTGGTTGCACTTGCTGTGAGCGTTGCTCCAAATTATTCATTCGTTTGAGTAACCTGTCTATTTGTTGTTCTAATTTCTGCGGCAAGTTTGGAACTTGTTGAGCCATCTGTAAACGAAAAAAATATCTAAAAACAAGAAGATGTGTGAGTATTCACGTTAGTGAAACCAAAAAAGTTGGCTCGCTCCCTCACTATTCTCAGCTCCCAAGTAAGAGGTGGATTATATGGCTTTTGGGGGTGCACTACACACTCTTACAAACACACACTCCACTCGTGTATCGCTCAAGGTGGCAGATACTCTCACAAGCCTTTTTCCAAAAAGGAAAATTCTAGTCCGGTACTCAAGTTGATATGGATTCAACCTCAAAGTTCAAGAAAACGTACCTTGGAAGACTTCACAAGCCTTTGAGAGTAAGGGTGTATCGCGAGGTAGGTAATAAAATTGAGAGCAAGAAGCAAAGAAAAAGGACAATACAAGCAAAGAAACTAAACAAGATTTGAAAGAAAATGGAAACCAAGGAAGGAAGTATGGCAGAAAGATATGCAAAACCAATATCAAAAGATAGAGACAAATTGAATATAAAAGGGGTTCACGTGTACCATAACCAATTAGGAATCTATCAAGAACTCCTTCCAACCTTATACTTTTCCCCTTCCTTGTCCCTCCAAAATTCTCCTACCAGCCAAATTCTTTCCCCAACCTTATTCTTCTTCTTTATTGCATTCTCCTTTTTTTTTCAAATTTCTTGATTTTTTCTTGATTTTTTTGATAAGTAACCTCCAAATAACAACTGTAAATATCAACAAAAATTTCGGTCCAAGAGGATCCACACAACACCTTCGAAACAGAATCAAGAATTTCAAGAATCACCCAGAAAAACAGAAACGCTGCCCTTACTTCGAAGATGAATATCTCAATGACCGTAAGGAATTAGCACGTGTATAATATATCAAAAGAACGCCCCAGAAGCAATTGTAATCTTAATGGATCTTCATTATGTTGGGCCGTATCATCCTCCCCTTCTTGAAAAATGATTCGACCTCGAATCTTATAAACATTGTCTTCGATCCGTGACATCACTTGAAATGGGCCACTATAATACTTTCCTCTATCGAATGGAATTATTATTGGAATTCCTTGATTTTTCCACCAATGATGCTTTAAGGATGTACTTTTTGGCCTTGTGATGAGCCCATTATAGACCCTTACTGGATTCCATGTGTGCTGGTTCCTATTATTATTGATATGAACCTAGTCCAAGGTTCAAATAAAATGGAATATTGTCCCAAGAATGCTCTCAAAACTAAAGATAGAGATGGATCGAAATACCTTAAACCTCACGAGAAACCCTTTGTCTCAAATCCTCAAAGACTTGGAAGAATCCCATTGTAGCTTCAAGTACCTCGATGATGCAATCTTCAATCAACTAGAGTCAGATCTAGTTTCCTTCGATTTAAGAACGAGTCCACGAACCTAAATCTAAGGTTGAAGAAAGGAAGATTGATTCGAGTCCAGGAATCAATTTGCTAGTCGAGTCCACGACTAGCCACTAATTGAGTCCACAATTTGCCATAAGGTTTCTTACACAAGTGTAAAGAAAAACTTAAGAATTTTATTGAATTAAAGCCTCCTCAAAACTGATATGGATGTGCCCTATTTATAGGTACAGGGCAGCATTGTAATCTAAATACAATGGGAAAAAGAGTCCTAAACCTAATCTAGAAAACAAGTAAATAGAGTTTTATTTAGAAAAGGATTTAAGGAATCCTTTCTAAATACAACTAGTGTTTTCTCTTTAATTCTAAACAATTTAAAATAAATGATGACCACAAATAATAAAGCTGATTTGGGCCTCGGATCTTGTGATTGGCCCAATTTGTAATCTTAATGGATCTTCATTATGTTGGGCCGCATCATCAAGGTTCATATCAATTTGGAATATTGTCCCAATAATGCTCTCAAAACTAAAGATAGAGATGGATCGAAATACCTTAAACCTCACGAGAAACCCTTTGTCTCGAATCCTCAAAGACTTGGAAGAATCCCATTATAGCTTCAAGTACCTTGATGATGCAATCTTCAATCAACTAGAGTCAGATCTAGTTTCCTTCGATTTAAGAACGAGTCCACGAACCTAAATCTAAGGTTGAAGAAAGGAAGATTGATTCGAGTCCACGAATCAAATTGCTAGTCGAGTCCACGACTAGCCACTAATTGAGTCCACAATTTGCCATAAGGTTTCTTACACAAGTGTAAAGAAAAACTTAAGAATTTTATTGAATTAAAGCCTCCTCAAAACTGATATGGATGTGCCCTATTTATAGGTATAGGGCAACATTGTAATCTAAATACAATGGGAAAAAGAGTCCTAAACCTAATCTAGAAAACAAGTAAATAGAGTTTTATTTATGAAAGGATTTAAGGAATCCTTTCTAAATACAACTAGTGTTTTCTCTTTAATTCTAAACAATTTAAAATAAATGATGACCACAAATAATAAAGCTGATTTGGGCCTCGGATCTTGTGATTGGCCCAATTTGTAATCTTAATGGATCTTCATTATGTTGGGCCGCATCATCCTCCCCTTCTTGAAAAATGATTCGACCTCGAATCTTATAAACATTGTCTTCGATCCATGACATCACTTGAAACGGGCCACTATAATACTTTCCCCTATCGAATGGAATTATTATTGGAATTCCTTGATTTTTCCACCAATGATGCTTTAAGGATGTACTTTTTGGCCTTGTGATGAGCCTACTATAGACCCTTATTGGATTCCATGTGTGCTGGTTCCTATTAGTTGCGACCTTGAAAACTTTGATCCTAATTCCTAAATTCACTTCGTCCTCAGGTTGAAACCCACTCTCTTAGCCCTTTAAACCAAATCGTTCCCAAAAAACCCAGCACACATAGACACACAATTATACAGTTTCCCCGTAGAATACTTTCTCTATAGGACCACCGTACTACTTTTGACTCGTTACCCCCGCAATGATTTCTAAGCTTCGGGGACGAGGCTTCTCGTAAGGGGGGGAGAGTGTAACAACCCGTGTTACGGCCTTCAATCCCGGATTAATTATTTAATTAATCCCCTTAATAATAATTAAATATGATTTAATTCGGTTAGGTTTCCCTTTAATAAATTAATAAAGGTCCACCATGAACCGTGGACCCTTGCCTAAACTAGAGTCTTAAGCCTATTAGGAATAAAGAAAGTAAACATTTTACTATTCAGATTATGATTAGGATTCTCTTTAAATTAATTAATATGGTCCACTATGGACCATGGACCCTTATCCCTAAAACAAGCCCTTAGTCCTATAAGGAATAGAATTAGTAAACCCATACCATTCAGGCCCTAATTAGGAGTCTTAAATATATAAATACGGATATAGGAGGCACCTAGATCTTTCACCACAATAATCCCTCACCCCACAAGGAGCTCCAAGAATTCCCCTAGGAGAAATCAAGAAAGAAGAAAGACGTAAAGAAAGATCCTTCATAGCCAAGGAAATTAATTAAGGCTAAGAGGTAACCCATGTCTCAACAAAACCTATTTTCATAGCTATGATTACCCTCTTAGGATTTCCCCCCATATTCTTGTGTGTTGATGATTCGTTATAATAATCTTGATAATTGGTGTTATGATTCCATGGGTAATCTAGATGATAAGAGGTTCTTGATGATTATATGGTGTTCTTGATGATTATATGATGTTCTTGATGTTTATATGAAATTCCTACCGAATCTTGATATTAGAAGATGAATTGTGTTCTTGTTGATTTAAAAATAATTAGAACCCTAGGTTATATCGTGGAATTCGTATGGTATTATTCTTGATAGATTGGGTGGGAATTTGTATGTTTGGGTGTTGATTATGTTTAGAAAAGCATGATAGGTTATGTGTCGTATGTTTCTTGATTTTGATCCGTTAATTGTCTACGTGTGTTATCAATTGCGTTTGAGAGTGTCTAAGCATGGTTTCGGGTTCCACAAAGGTTCCCGGGGCGTTTTTGATGAAAAAGAGTCAGTGGGGGGTAGGGGACCCGCCACCTTCCCGCGGCCTATTTGGGCAACGCCGGCAGCGGGCAGCCGGCGGGCGGGCAGCAGCCAGGAAACACGCCACCGGCGGGCAGCCGGCGGGTGAACCCTCACCCACCGGTTACCCACTGGAAAATACCCTACCTCAGGTTTCCGGCTTCCCCGTTTGATTTTCCCCCGACCCCCGTGGTGTCCCAACGGACTCTGTCTATCGTGCCTATGTCTAGTTTGATATTTTGGGTACCGTTCGTAGGTTGTATGAGTCTTATATATTGCATGCTAGTTGAATTGGTATCCCGTTGACCTAGGTGAAAGAAGTATGAACCCCTTAGGATTATTCTTAGTATGTGAAGGATCACGCATAGGTTTTGTTATACGTTTTCTCCCCCTTCCCAATGTGTTAATGTGGGTTGCATGTGCTTGCTATGTGTTATGTGTGCATGATACCCCAATTTGGTTGCGATCAAATTGGTTATACGGGCAGTTGGATGGGTTGAGAACCATACTGACTGTTAACCAGGCCGGTTGCGATCGGTCAGGTATATAAATATTATATAGGGCTGCGGTCCACCGTTTGGTTGTGATCAACGTTTCTACATGAGCTGCGGTTCATATTTCCTGGCTGCGGTCAGATGACATACTCTTGGGCTGCGGTCCACTGTTTGGTTGCGATCAAACTATGATGAGCTGCGGTTCATCGGTCGGTTGCGATCGACCCCTCCGTGTTGCGATACGGGGCAAGGTGCTGCGGGGCCATGTCAGAGCTATATGCGCTGACCCTCATGTATGGGCATGCGATTGGTCCTGTGGCGCCAACAAAGTGTGCTATGTGATGAGATATGGATGAGTTGTTGTTATGAGTGTCTCGGGAGGTGACTTTGGGATTTATGCCGAGAATCGTATATGTTGGGTTATGGATATTAACTGTGCTTATCTTTATCTGCCTTGCCTGTTTCCCTATGCTTGTAAATTGTTTATGCTCGATTATGTCCGTTGTCTGTGCTAAGCCCTATCTGTTGAGTCTATTCCCTGTTTTGAAAGCTAGAGTCTCTTAGGGTATATCTTCATGCTTCAAAATGGTTTTTCGTATATCTATGTATATATCTATATGTATTATATTTCAACGCGTTGGAGTGGGTTACCAGCATCTCTCGCTGAACATATATATTTGGCTTTCAGGCACAGAAGAGTGGACACTGGAGCGGGCTAGAACCTTGAAGCGTAGAAGTAGTTAGTTTCCCTTTCGGCCTGCGTGCCACGATTATATATTTTCATTATTGGGGATAGTAGTTAGTTAGCCTGTGCACCTGAGTTCTCCATCTCAGGTGTGGCATAGCACCCCGTACTCTTTGTATTGTGTTTTGGGAATTAATGACATTTCGCCTTTATTATATAAGCTTCAAAAGTTTAAAAATTTCGGGGTGTTACACGTGCAATCCAGGTATAGCCACACACACATCACACCTCAACAGGAATCAATCAACGGATCACAATGAAGATATGAAACCATACTCAATCAAGGAATGGGTCACAGCCCAATCGGAAGGTACGAACAACACACACGCTAGCATTTAAACACCGAACTAGCATGCTTATCAAACGGGTAAACCAAAGATAGTTCTGAAGAACACACAAGACTCATCACGGTTCAACGAAACACAACGTTGAACACTTAGCACGATTCAAGACACCAAAACCTACATGGAATCCTACCATATAGTTCTAGACATACAAAACATCAAGAAGACACTCAAATAGTTCCACAAAAGAACATCGGGAAGTCCAAAGACACAAATACCGAGTCAAAAGAATCACGGGGAACAAATCCCCCAAACAACTCCACTTGTGTACCCGCGGGTGGACACACGGGTAGTGCCCCACCCGTGGTTCCGCCCGCGGGAACACATTCCAACAAGGCCCGTACCCGCGGGTGGGCCGACGGGTGGTGCCCCGCCCGCCGTTCCGCCCACGGGTACATGTCCTATACCACAAAACACCACTTCGCGGATTTTTCATCTCCAACTCAAATTCAAGTCCAAAACATGCCAAATCTCACCAAATACAACAAAATGACTTGAATCAAAGGAAATGCGTGCAATGGCACACAAGAACCCTAAACACAAGCTCTAGATATGCATTTTCACAAGATCATGCATCAACACTCACATTTCATAGCAAAACACATGTAGAATCAAAGAAATCACATATAGGTAAGCAAAATAGATTTTGTAGAGCATGGGTTACCTCTTGTAGACTAAAGACTTCACTTTACACCTCAACAAGCTCCTCACAAGGCTCACTTTCCAAACCTACTACAAGAACAAACCAAAAGATCATAAAGATCCTAGCTTTAAGAAAAGACACCTTAGATAAAACCAAAAACACAAGATGAACTTAGATCTTACCCTCCTAGATGCCCACATACAAGAAAGGTTGAATCTTGGAAGCAACTCTTGAAATCTTGGCAAGGTTCCAACTTGGCTTGGATGAAAAGCTACCCACCTTTTAGAGAGAAGGTGGAGCTAGATTTTTAGAAAAGTGTAAGGATAGAATGAAAGTGGTCTTACTAGGTTAGGTTACAATACTAACACCATGTGAAAGGTCAATAATACCCTTACTAACATTAGGAAATGTAAGGGACAAGGGTGATGCGGCCCAACATAATGAAGATCCATCAAGAGTACCAATTGGGCCAATCACAAGGCCCAAGTCCAAACGATTAAGACAACTCTTCATTGGTGATATTCAAAGATGGTGGAAATCTAAGTCAAGCCCATTTGCAAAAGATGAAGAAGATTTCAAGGTTTTTTTATAATTGTTTAAGTGCTGATTTTGGTGATTAAATTAGGCCCAAATCAGCCCTATTATTTTTGGTCATCATTAATTTAAATTGTTTGACATTAAAGAGAAAACACGAGTTGTATTTAGAAAGGATTCCTTAAATTCTTTTCTAAATAAAACTCTATTTACTTGTTTTCTAGATTAGGTTTAGGACTCTTTTTCCCATTGTATTTAGATTACAATGCTGCCCTTTACCTATAAATAGGGCACATCCATAACAGTTTGAGGGAGGCTTCAATTCAATAAAATTCTTAAGTTTTTCTTTACACTTGTGTAAGAAACCTTATGGCTAATTGTGGACTCAATTAGTGGTTAGTCGTGGACTCGAATCAATCTTCCTTTGTTCAACCTTAGATTTAGGTTCGTGGACTCGTTCTTGAATCGAAGGAAACTAGATCCGACTCTAGTTGATTGAAGATTGCAACATCGAGGTACTTGAAGCTGCATGGGATTCTTCTAAGTCTTTGAGGATTCGAGACAAAGGGTTTCTCGTGAGGTCTAAGGTATTTTGATCCATCTCTATCTTTAGTTTTGAGAGCATCTTGGGACAATACTCCATTTATTTGAATCTTGGACTAGGTTCATATCAATTTGGTATTCAGAGCCTAGGTTTATCTCATTATCATTAGAAATTTGGTTTCTTTGGTTCCCTAGGTTTATCTCGATCTTATCTTACATACTACTTTTATTCGTGTCTTATTCATTAAAAACCCCCAAAAAAATTTCCCTTTGCATTCTTGATTGTGTTCTTGAATCTTGATACATGTTCTCCAGTTTCTTGAAAAACAATCCCGAAAACGTTTTCCTTTTTAACTATCCAATATCAACGAGAACTCACACCTCCTAATCACCATATTATCACATATTCTGTCCGTAAAACAACCCCATATCACCCTTACCTATATTGAAAGCGCATATACGCGCAATCATGTCGCAATCACACCCTGTCCAGATTTCCGCGTTCTGTGACCAGTTTCAAAGAATTACCTATATCTCGAGATCCACCAGTTAGTTTTATCTGAAATTTTGATATGTTTTATATCTCTTCTGGGGCGTTCTATTGATATATTATACACTTTCGAATTCCTTACGGCCATTGAGATATTGATCTTCGAAGTAAGGGCAGCGTTTCTGTTTTTCTTGGTGATTCTTGAAATTCTTGGTTCTATTTTGAAGGGGTTGTGTGGATCCTCTTGGTCCGAAATTTGTGTTGATATTTACTGTATTTATTTGGAGGTTACTTATCAAAAAAAAAATCAAAAAAAAAATCAAGAAACTTGAAAAAAAAAAAAAACAAAAAAGATAAAGCAATAAAGAAGAAGAATAAGATTGGGAAAAGAATCTGGTTGGCAGGAGAAATTTGGAGGGATAAGGAAGGGGAAAAGTATAAGGTTGGAAGGAGTTCTTGAAATATTCTTATTTGGTTGTGGTACACTTGCACCCCTATTACATTCTATTTGTGTCTATCTACTGATATTGGTCATGCGTATCTTTCTGCCATACTTCTTTCTTTGCTTCCTTTTTTCTTCCAAATCTTGCTTAGTTTCTTTGCTTGTATTGTCCTTTTTCTTTCCTTCTTGCTCTCAATTTTATTATCTACCTCGCAATACACCTTACTCTCAAAGGCTTGTGAAGTTTTCAAAGGTACATTTTCTTGAACTTTGAGGTTGAATCCATATCAACTTGAGTTCCGGACTAGAATTTTCCTTTTTGGAAAAAGGCTTGTGAGAGTATCTGCCACTTGGAGTGATACACGAGTGGAGTGTGTGTTTGTAAGATTGTGTAGTGCACCCCCAGAGCTATATAATCCACCTCTTACCTGCGAGCTGAGAATAGTAGGGAACGAGCCAACTTTTTTGTTTCACTAACCTGATTACTCACACATCTTCTTGTTTGTTTTTTTAGTTATTTTTTTTTCCTATACAGATGGCTGATCAAGTTCCAAATCTTCCCCAGGCATTAGAACAAAAGATAGATAGGTTACTCAAACGAATGAATAATTTGGAGCAACGCTCAGACCAAGTGCAACCACCACACAATGATGAGCGACACCTGCCACCGGTAGGAATAGTGGATCCTAGATGTGAAAGGATCCAGCAGCGTAATGCGGAGTTAGGAAACATTAAACACGAAATTCCTAACTTCACCGGTGAGAAAGGACCTACTGAATACATAGAATGGGAGAATGCTGTTGAAATTCTTTTGCATTTAAAGCACTATTCTGATTTTACAAAAATTAGGCTAGTTGCTACATCTTTTAAGGGTTATGCATTATCTTGGTGGCGAAAAAGAAATGGAGAGAGAGTTGCTAATTTTATTCCTTATGAATCTTGGGTTCAAGTGAGGGAAGATATGCGCCTAAGCTTTCTTCCTAAATTTTTTTTTGTATGATCTTGAAAGAAAATTGCAGGGAACGGTGCAAGGAACAAAGTCAGTTGATGAGTACCACCAAACTATAAATATTTTGCTTAAACAGGGAAACATACATGAAGAAGAGACAAAAACTGTTGCTCGTTTTGTACATGGATTGAACTTAGAAATTCGATGTGGAATGAGTATTCAGAGATATGACACCCTTTATGATGCCTTGTATGCTGCACGTGAATCTGAGGCAAAAATTAAAGAGATGAAAATGCACAAGTCCAACAATATTGCATCAAGAAGGGGAGAATAATAAGAACCAGTACACATGGAATCCAAGAAGGGTCTATATTGGGCTCATCACAAGGCCCATAACTACATCCTTAAAGAATCATTGGTGGAAGAAACAAGAAGGCCCAATAATAATTCCATTCGATAGAGGAAAGTGTTATAGTGGCACATTTCAAGTGATATCATGGATCGAAGACAATGCTTACAAGATTCGAGGTCGAATCATTTTCAAGAAGGTGAGGATGATGCGGCCCAACATAATGTAGATCCATCAAGAGTACCAATTGGGCCAATCACAAGGCCCAAGTCCAAACGATTAAGACAACTCTTCATTGGTGATATTCAAAGATGGTGGAAATCTAAGTCAAGCCCGTTTGCAAAAGATGAAGAAGATTTCAAGGTTTTTTATAATTGTTTAAGTGCTGATTTTGGTGATAAAATTAGGCCCAAATCAGCCCTATTATTTTTTGTCATCATTAATTTAAATTGTTTGACATAAAAGAGAAAACACTAGTTGTATTTAGAAAGGATTCCTTAAATTCTTTTCTAAATAAAACTCTATTTACTTGTTTTCCAGATTAGGTTTAGGACTCTTTTTCCCATTGTATTTAGATTACAATGCTGCCCTTTACCTATAAATAGGGCACATCCATAACAGTTTGAGGGAGGCTTCAATTCAATAAAATTCTTAAGTTTTTCTTTACACTTGTGTTAGAAACCTTATGGCTAATTGTGGACTCAATTAGTGGTTAGTCGTGGACTCGACTAGCAAATTGATTCGTGGACTCGAATCAATCTTCCTTTCTTCAACCTTAGATTTAGGTTCGTGGACTCGTTATTGAATCGAAGGAAACTAGATCCGACTCTAGTTGATTGAAGATTGCAACATCGAGGTACTTGAAGCTGCATGGTATTCTTCTAAGTCTTTGAGGATTCGAGACAAAGGGTTTCTCGTGAGGTCTAAGGTATTTTGATCCATCTCTATCTTTAGTTTTGAGAGCATCTTGGGACAATACTCCATTTATTTGAATCTTGGACTAGGTTCATATCAATTTGGTATTCAGAGCCTAGGTTTATCTCATTATCATTAGAAATTTGGTTTCTTTGGTTCCCTAGGTTTATCTCGTTCTTATCTTACATACTAGTTTTATTCATGTCTTATTCATTAAAAACCCCCAAAAAAATTTCCCTTTGCATTCTTGATTGTGTTCTTGAATCTTGATACATGTTCTCCAGTTTCTTGAAAAACAATCCCGAAAACGTTTTCCTTTTTAACTATCCAATATCAACGAGAACTCACACCTCCTAATCACCATATTATCACATATTCTGTCCGTAAAACAACCCCATATCACCCTTACCTATATCGAAAGCGCATATACGCGCAATCATGTCGCAATCACACCCTGTCCAGATTTCCGCGTTCTGTGACCAGTTTCAAAGAATTACCTATATCTCGAGATCCACCGGTTAGTTTTATCTGAAATTTTGATATGTTTTATATCTCTTCTGGGGCGTTCTATTGATATGTTATACACTTTCTAATTCCTTACGGCCATTGAGATATTGATCTTCGAAGTAAGGGCAGCGTTTCTGTTTTTCTTGGTGATTCTTGAAATTCTTGGTTCTATTTTGAAGGGGTTGTGTGGATCCTCTTGGTCCGAAATTTGTGTTGATATTTACAGTATTTATTTTGAGGTTACTTATCAAAAAAAAATCAAAAAAAAATCAAGAAACTTGAAAAAAAAAAAACAAAAAAGATAAAGCAATAAAGAAGAAGAATAAGATTGGGAAAAGAATCTGGTTGGCAGGAGAAATTTGGAGGGATAAGGAAGGGGAAAAGTATAAGGTTGGAAGGAGTTCTTGAAATATTTTTATTTGGTTGTGGTACACTTGCACCCCTATTACATTCTATTTGTGTCTATCTACTGATATTGGTCATGCGTATCTTTCTGCCATACTTCTTTCTTTGCTTCCCTTTTTCTTCCAAATCTTGCTTAGTTTCTTTGCTTGTATTGTCCTTTTTCTTTCCTTCTTGCTCTCAATTTTATTACCTACCTCGCAATACACCTTACTCTCAAAGGCTTGTGAAGTTTTCAAAGGTACATTTTCTTGAACTTTGAGGTTGAATCCATATCAACTTGAGTTCCAGACTAGAATTTTCCTTTTTGGAAAAAGGCTTGTGAGAGTATCTGCCACTTGGAGTGATACACGAGTGGAGTGTGTGTTTGTAAGATTGTGTAGTGCACCCCCAGAGCTATATAATCCACCTCTTACCTGCGAGCTGAGAATAGTTGGGAGCGAGCCAACTTTTTTGTTTCACTAACCTGATTACTCACACATCTTCTTGTTTTTTTTAGATATTTTTTTTTTCCTATACAGATGGCTGATCAAGTTCCAAATCTTCCCCAGGCATTAGAACAAAAGATAGACAGGTTACTCAAATGAATGAATAATTTGGAGCAACGCTCACACCAAGTGCAACCACCACACAATGATGAGCGATACCTGCCACCGGTAGGAATAGTGGATCCTAGATGTGAAAGGATCCAGCAGCGTAATGCGGAGTTATGAAACATTAAACATGTAATTCCAAACTTCACCGGTGAGAAAGGACCTACTGAATACATAGAATGGGAGAATGCTGTTGAAACTCTTTTCCATTTAAAGCACTATTCTGATTTTACAAAAATTAGGCTAGTTGCTACATCTTTTAAGGGTTATGCATTATCTTGGTGGCGAAAAAGAAATGGAGAGAGAGTTGCTAATTTTATTCCTTATGAATCTTGGGTTCAAGTGAGGGAAGATATGCGCCTAAGCTTTCTTCCTAAATTTTTTTTTGTATGATCTTGAAAGAAAATTGCAGGGAACGGTGCAAGGAACAAAGTTAGTTGATGAGTACCACCAAACTATAAATATTTTGCTTAAACAGGGAAACATACATGAAGAAGAGACAAAAACTGTTGCTCGTTTTTTACATGGATTGAACTTAGAAATTCGATGTGGAATGAGTATTCAGAGATATGACACCCTTTATGATGCCTTGTATGCTGCACATGAATCTGAGGCAAAAATTGAAGAGATGAAAATGCACAAGTCCAACAATATTGCATCAAGAAGGGGAGAATAATAAGAACCAGTACACATGGAATCCAATAAGGGTCTATAGTGGGCTCATCACAAGGCCCATAACTACATCCTTAAAGAATCATTGGTGGAAGAAACAAGAAGGCCCAATAATAATTCCATTCGATAGAGGAAAGTGTTATAGTGGCACATTTCAAGTGATATCATGGATCGAAGACAATGCTTACAAGATTCGAGGTCGAATCATTTTCAAGAAGGTGAGGATGATGCGGCCCAACATAATGTAGATCCATCAAGAGTACCAATTGGGCCAATCACAAGGCCCAAGTCCAAACGATTAAGACAACTCTTCATTGGTGATATTCAAAGATGGTGGAAATCTAAGTCAAGCCCGTTTGCAAAAGATTAAGAAGATTTCAAGGTTTTTTATAATTGTTTAAGTGCTGATTTTGGTGATAAAATTAGTCCCAAATCAGCCCTATTATTTTTGGTCATCATTAATTTAAATTGTTTGGCATAAAAGAGAAAACACTAGTTGTATTTAGAAAGGATTCCTTAAATCCTTTTCTAAATAAAACTCTATTTACTTGTTTTCTAGATTAGGTTTAGGACTCTTTTTCCCATTGTATTTAGATTACAATGCTGCCCTATACCTATAAATAGGGCACATCCATAACAGTTTGAGGGAGGCTTCAATTCAATAAAATTCTTAAGTTTTTCTTTACAACTACTAAGAACTAGACAACCAACACAAAGCACCAATTGCTACTACTAAGCTAACTAAGCAACAAGGCAACAAGCAAAACAAGCACAAAACCAAACAATAAACAACCAACAACGGCAACAACGACTAAGGAGATACAACTACTAAGAAAAAGGCGAACAAGGTAGCCACAGCTTCACCCTTGAAGGACTTGCTCTCCGACTCCTTGGACTCTTTATCATCTTCTCCTCTATGACTCGAGCTGGCTTCGATCTGATCTAGCCTGTGGTGCACGGCGACGAACTACATCTTCAAGAAAGCAAAGCAACAAAACCAACTACCCAAACTACAAGCTAACAACCACGGAAAACAAGAGAGAATGACTAAATGCACAACTGAGGAAACAGCTACCAACGAACCTACTAACAAAACAAGCAAGAGACGCAACTAGGTTCCACAACGGAAACGGTCGGCTTCCGAAACGAAAGACAAAGCTTAAGAGATGGGTTGCAAACGAGGTTTTAAGCAACAAGGGTATTCC
This sequence comes from Ipomoea nil, assembly GCF_001879475.1. NCBI lineage: Eukaryota > Viridiplantae > Streptophyta > Magnoliopsida > Solanales > Convolvulaceae > Ipomoea > Ipomoea nil. The sequence continues at coordinate 1,785,858 of NW_017619623.1, read as the reverse complement.
TCACAAACCAAAGTTAGATAAAAACAAGAGTTTAAAACAAGGTAGTAAGATTGATAGGCTTGGTCACAACGAAGTTCAACACTAAAACCGTCGGTTAACAAAACAAGAGACAAGACTTAGAGATTGGTTGAGGGTTCACCAAGGTAAGACAAGAAAGAAAGATAAGGTGATAGATAAAAGATTTACAGGAAAGGAAAGCTAACTTTATACCGAGCCTAACTCCTGCTCAAAACTAGCCAACGATCTACTTAAAACGAGACGGCTCAGCTAAGGAACAAGCCACAAACAGAAACTGACACCACAAGAACTCTAAACTAGATCACTCGGGATCACAGAACCATGGTTGCATCTTCAACTGATCTCTGCTGGCTTCTTCAACCAAAGGAAACAAGGTACCCCCACTACATAACTTGAGCTCAGCATCTGCTTGAACTTGATCCGTCACTTCAGACAAAAGCTTCAACTGCTAGATCCAAAACACGAGTTGGATGTCCTTCTCTCAGGCTCTTGGGCTAACTTGATGCAGGCTGCCAACTTAACACTTGCATTAACACACAACCCACAACTCTCTACGAAGCAACGCTTAAAAACTTCAAAACTTCTGTCTGGATGAAAGGTTCAAAACAGGAACGGTAACAAAGGAGGAAGGTATCTCAGGGGAAAGAAGGCTCACAAGAAGAGATGCGGTTCAACGGAAAGGATTAAAGTGAAAGGTTTTAAGGTTCAGAAACTCAAGGACCACGTTACTTAGGAGTTGGATCAAAGTCATCAAAGTTGCAACTTAGGAAATAAGGTTGCCACCTTGCACAGAATCATTAGAAGCGGGGAATACAAGAACGAGGTTCGATTCAAAGGGACGATCAAGGTAAGAGTTTAGGTTCAACAATTCGAGGACCATGTTGATTAAGAAGAAGAGAATTGTAAACGAGGCTACAACTCAAGGAGTAAGGAATCAAAACGGGGTTTTAGTGATTGAAAGAATTTCCCCACGGAGGGTATCCGGTTGAGCTCAAGGATAGCAATAATTAGGAAGGGGATCAAGATTTTCAAAGTCATAACTTAGGAAAGATGAGTTCGTAACCTTGAACAGAGTCAAATCAAGATAGTAACAAGAACGAGGTTTGAAAGAATCGAAAGGATTTCCTAATGAAGGGTACTAGATTGAGGATCAAGAATAACATAGGTTAAGAAGGAAATCAAGATTTTCAAGATTACAACTTAGGAAAACGAGGTTGTCATCTTGTATAGAATCAAATTAAGTAGGAGAACGACGCTCGAAGAGATAGGAAAGATTTCTTGGAAAGAGACAATTGGTTTGACAAGAAGATGATAGAAAGACGGCTTAAAGAGGGTTAAGGATTCTCGATCTCAGGCTACTTCTACTTCGACTCGGACGCGGTTTAACTCTTAGACCTTGCCGGATTCCTTCATATGCTGATGTCACCGTCGCAATGCACAAGATGGTGAAGAAAGAAAACAAGGACAAGGTTTGGAAGAAAAGGATCACATGGAAAAAAGGGTGATAGGGTTTGTCTAAAGGAAGAAGAGATTTACGAGGGTCAATCCAACACTCAAACAAGCTAACGCCCGAAGCAAACACACAGGAAAGGCACAAAGACGAAAGGAGGTGCAACAAAAGGGTACAAAACTTACTTCCACGGTTCCCACTTGCATCTGTCTCTCAACTGTTGATCTTGCCTTGCCGTGGTTGTTGTTGAGTCCGTTGAAGTCTTCCTCTTAGCCCTGCACTCAAAGGACCGGTGACCTTTCTTGCCACAAGCAAAGCACTCTATCGGTTTCCCAAGATAGTCAACGCCGGGGTGGTCACTTCCACACTTCTTGCAAACGGAGCGCCTTCCCTTAGCCTTGATCTTCCGGATTTGTTGGGGAGCCTTACCTCTCTTAGAGTCATCTCTTTGCATGCTTCTTTTTCATCCAACACTAGTAGCCGTCAAACTCCTAACCACAGGTGAAACGCTTTCGTCAAGCTGCTTCTTACGGTTCTCCCGGATTCCTTTTTGGACTTGCTGAACTCGGTAGAGGTCGGTTGCACAAAGGTAGGCCTCCTTGACTTGAGCAGGATAGAACCGTTCACGTAACTTAACCTTCAGGTCCTCCCAACTGAACTCCGGATCTTGTCTACAAACTGGCCCTTCAAGAATCCACCACGAGTCCGCTTCTTACCGAAGGTGGAACGTAGCTAACTCCACCTTGCAATCCTCTGGGCAAACCACCGCTTCGAAGATCTTGCAAGACGTCTCGATGGTGCCATCCTCGACTTCTACAGCAACAGCACGGTAACTGGAGGAAACTTAGGGCCCGCACCCTTACCTGGTGCCTTAACTAAAGAGAACCAAGGCAAAAAGGAAAACAAGCACAAGAAGCACAACAGAAAATGATAAAAGAACTCAGAACCTTGCCGCGCGTCTTAAAGTCCTAACCCTAAAACAGGCTAATTAAAAACCTTAAAACATGCAGATAACACAACTACACAACGAACTCAGCGGAAGACTAAAAGATAACTGGATAAATATAAATCCAAGTCATTGGGTGTTATGCCACGTTCACCAACAAAGATGAACGCTACGGCAAAATCTGCATTGTTTACAACTATCCAAAAGATCTCAACAGTCTACAACTAGGTAGGCACACAGGCCATAAACCAACGGGAGAGCTATGCTAACAGGCACTAGATTGCGCACTCGCCTAGACATCACCTGAAAGAACACAATAAAACATGGGACGACGCCCGGTCAGCGAATAATGCTGGTAACCCACCAATACATGTGAAATAACATACATAAGTAAGATATAAGTTGTAAAGCCATTTTCGAAACGGAATACATAAGTATATAGGTCAAAACCAAGATCAATAGTCAACAAAATACTCAACGCTCTGAACAAGGATACGGGAACACATCCCAAAACCACAAAGGATAACCACAACACAAAAGATAACGACAAGACCAATGGCAGTACATGCCATTGTGACTATACACGTCACAAGAAAGAGATTCATAGCCAACCTTATGGCTACCCCCAACCTTGTATATTCTTTCCAACCATTACCTCTAGGACCCCTGTACTTCCTAGTCCAACCTTTTCCCTCCTGGGACCGTCGTCCCCCACCAACAAACCACCAACAAGACCACCAATTGCATAGTACACGAGGGTACCGTACACTCACACGGCAACTCATGCCACCCAAGAATCACGTGAACCTTACACAAAGGTCACAACTCCATAATCACGTCACGGCCACCACGAGGACCGCTGCAATACCTTGGTGACTAGTGTCCCATTCCACTTATCGTGCAATCCAGGTAAAGCCACACACACATCACACCTCAACAGGAGTCAATCAACAGATCACAATGAAGATGTGAAACCATACTAAATCAAGGAATGGGTCACAGCCCAACAACAACAACGATGAATACCACAAGTTATCATCAACCAATCAGAAGGTACGAACAACACACATGCTAGCATTTAAACACCGAACTAGCATTCTTATCAAACGGGTAAACTAAAGATAGTTCCGAAGAACACACAAGACTCATCACGGTTCAACGAAACACAATGTTGAACACTTAGCATGATTCAATACACCAAAACCTACATGGAATCCTACCATATAGTTTTAGACATACGAAACATCAAGAAGTCACTCAAATAGTTCCACTAAAGAACATCGGGAAGTCCAAAGACTAAATACCGAGTCAAAAGAATCACGGGGAACAAATCCCCCAAACAACTCCACTTGTGTACCCGCGGGTGGACCCACGGGTAGTGCCCCACCTGTGGTTCCGCCCGCGGGAACACATTCCCACAAGGTCCGTACCCGCGGGTGGGGCGACGGGTGGTGCCCCGCCCGCGGGTACATGTCCTGTACCACAAAACACCACTTCGCGGATTTTTAATCTCTAACTCAAATTCAAGTCCAAAACATGCCAAATTTCACCATATACAACAAAATGACTTGAATCGAAGGAAATGCCAAGCAATGGCACACAAGAACCCTAAAGACAAGCTCTAGATATGCATTTTCACAAGATCATGCATCAACACTCACATTTCATAGCAAAACACATGTAGAATCCAAGAAATCGCATATAGGTAAGCAAGATAGATTTTGTAGAGCATGGGTTACCTCTTGTAGACTAAAGACTTCACTTTACACCTCAACAAGCTCCTCACAAGGCTCACTTTCCAAACCTACTTCAAGAACAAACCAAAAGATCATAAAGATCCTAGCTTTAAGAAAAGACACCTTAGATAAAACCAAAAACACAAGATGAACTTAGATCTTACCCTCCTAGATGCCCACAGACAAGAAAGGTTGAATCTTGGAAGCAACTCTTGAAATCTTGGCAAGGTTCCAACTTGGCTTGGATGAAAAGCTACTCACTGTAACACCCTGTGTTACGGCCTTCAATCCTGGATTAATTATGTAATTAATCCCGTTAATAATAATTAAATATGATTTAATTCGGTTAGGTTTCCCTTTAATTAATTAATGAGGTCCACCATGAACCGTGGACCCTTGCCTAAATGAGAGTCTTAGGCCTATTAGGAATAAAGGAAGTAGGCCGTTTACTATTCAGATTATGATTAGGATTCTCTTTAATTAATTAATATGGTCCACTATGGACCGTGGACCCTTATCCCTAAAACAAGTCCTTAGTCCTATAAGGAATAGAATTAGTAAACCCATACCATTCAGGCCCTAATTAGGAGTCTTAAATATATAAATAGGGATATAGAAGGCACCTAGATCTTTGACCACAATAATCTCTCACCACACAAGAAGTTCCAAGAATCCCCTAAGGAGAAATCAAGAAAGAAGAAAGCTTAAAGAAAGACCCTTCATAGCCAAGGAATTAATTAAGGCTAAGAGGTAACCCATGTCTCAACAAAACCTATTTTCATAGCTATGGTTCCCCTCGTAGGATTTCCCCATAATATTGTGTATTGTTTATTTGTGATATTATTATTGATGATTGATGGGATGATTCCATTGGTGATCTTGATGGGGAGAGGTTCTTGATAATTATGGTGTTCTTGATGATTATATGACGTTCTTGATAATTATATGGTGTTCTTGATGTTCTTAATGATTATATGAGATTCTTGATGATCATATGATATTCCTACTGAATCTTGATTTTTGAAGATGAATTGTGTTCTTGTTGATTTAAAAATAATTAGAACCCTAGGTTATATCGTGGAATCCGTATGGTATTATTCTTGGTATATTGGGTGGGAATTCGAATGATTGGGTGTTGATTATGTCTAGAAAAGCATGATAGGTTATGTGCCATATGTTTCTTGATTTTGATATGTTAATTGTCTACGTGTGTTATCAATTGTGTTTAAAAGTGTCTAAGCATGGTTTCAGGTTCCACAAAGGTTCCCAGGGCGTTTTTGGTGAATTGAGTCAGTGGAGGGTAGGTGGGGGTAGGGGACCCGCCACCTACCCGCGGCCTAGTCGGGCAACGCCGGCACCGGGCAGCCGGCGGGCGGGCAGCTGCCCGCCGGGCACCCGCTGCCCGGAATAGTAGAACGCCGGCGGGAAGCCGGCGGGTGACCCCCACCCACAGGCTACCCGCTGGTTTGTACCCCACTTCGGGATCCCGGCTTCCCCGTTTGATGTTCCCCCGACCCCCGTGGTGTCCCAACGGACTCCGTCTATTGTGCCTATGTCTAGTTTGATTTTCGGGTACCGTTCGTAGGTCGTATGAGTCTTATATATTGCATGCTAGTTGAATTGGTATCCCGTTGACCAAGGTGAAAGGAGTATGAACCCCTTAGGACTATTCGTAGTATGTGAAGGATCACGCATAGGTTTTGCTATACGTTTTCTCCCCCTTCCCAATGTGTTAATGTGGGTTGCATGTGCTTGCTATGTGTTATGTGTGCATGTTACCCCGATTTGGTTGAGACCAATCGGGCTATACGGGCAGTCCGGTGGGCTAAGAACCATACCGGCTGTTAACCAGGCTGGTAGAGACCGGTCAGGTATATAAATATTATATAGGACTGAGGTCCACTATACGGGCAGTTGAATGGGTTGAGAACCATCCCAACTGTTAACCAGGCTGGTAGAGACCGGTCAGGTATATAAATATTATATAGGACAAAGGTCCACTATACGGGCAGTTGAATGGGTTGAGAACCATCCCAACTGTTAACCAGGCTGGTAGAGACCGGTCAGGTATATAAATATTATATAGGACAAAGGTCCACTATACGGGCAGTTGAATGGGTTGAGAACCATCCCAACTGTTAACCAGGCTGGTAAAGACCGGTCAGGTATATAAATATTACATAGAACTGCGGTTCATCGGTCGGTTGCGATCGACCCCTCCGTATTGTGAGACGGGGCAGGGTGCTGCGGGGCCGTGTCAGAGCTATATGCGCTGACCCTCATGTATGGGCATGCGATTGGTCCTGTGGCGCCAACAAAGTGTGCTATATGATGAGATAAGAAGGATTGACGTTGTGACTGTTATAGGGCTCTTGCTAGAAATACTTAATTGTGATTATTGGTTGTGCTTATCTATGACTGCTTCCTATGTGAAAATCGTATATGCTGGTTATGACTGTAGATTGTGTGTACCCCTATTTGTCGAGTCGGTTCCCTGATTTGAAAGCTAGAGTCTCTTAGGATATATCTTCATGCTTCGAAATGACTTTTCATATATCTATGTATATATATATATGTGTGTATATATATATATATATATATATATATATATATATATATATATATGTATGTATTGTATTTCAACGCGTTGGAGTTGGTTACCAGCATCCCTCGCTGAACAGATATATTTGGCTTTCAGGCACAGAAGAATAAGTCACTGGAGCGCGCTAGATCTTGGAGCGTAGAAGTAGATAGTTCCCCTTTTCGGCCTGCGTGCCATGTTATGCATTTACTTGATTATGGATATTAGTTAGTTGGCCTGTGCACCTGAGTTCTCTAGCTCAGGTGTGGCATAGCACCCCGTACTCTTTACGTTACGTTTTTGGGAATTAATGAGACTTCACCTTTATTTTATAAGTTTTAAATGTCTTGAAAATCTGGGGTGTTACAGTCACCTTTTAGACAGAAGGTGGAGCTAGATTTTTAGAAAAGTGTAAGGATAGAATGAAAGTGGTCTTACTAGGTTAGGTTACAATACTAACACCATGTGAAAGGTCAAGAATACCCTTAGTAACATTAGGAAATGTAAGGGACAAGGGAACTCCTTACAAAGCTCAAGGTATAACTTTGACTTTGTGGCTGACTACTCAATTATTAGTCCCCAAGTATTGAATTTTCTGGATTTTAGGAATTAATTCACTAATTGAATTAGAATTAATTATTTAATTAATCCCTCAAATGAATTTCGACTTCGGGGTGTCACAAAAGGTGTCGGAGTGAAGCTAAACGTCAAGGTGGCATCGGGAGAAGTTAAGGCATGTGATCGCCTCTTCAAAGACGTCAAGATAAACATCGACGAGGAAGAGTTCTCCAGTGATTTGATACAGTTTGGTCTGGACGGGGTCGATGTGGTCCTGGGTATGGACTGGCTAGGACGGTTCAGAGCTCAGATCTTCTGTGGTGAATAGAAGGTGGTTTTGAGTGGACCAAGTGGGAGGAGGGTGTCGTACCGAGGGTCAACAGAAGAACCAGGGATCAAGTTAGTGTCCATGTTGAAGATGAAAAAGTACGTGGAGAAGGGCCATGAAATCTTCTTATGCTCAGTTGAAAATCTGGAGGCCAAAAGGGATATAGCTCAGACCATACCTGTTGTATGTGAATTCCTCGATGTCTTCCCCGAAGAGATCCCGGGAATGCCTCCTCCAAGAGAAGTTGAATTCTCAGTGGACCTTATACCTGGTACAACGCTTATATCTAAGGCCCCTATCGTTTAGCGCCCAAGGAGATACAGGAGTTGAAGACTCAGTTGCGAGAACTTCTGGATAAAGGTTACATCCGGCCAAGTACTTCACCGTGGGGAGCGCCTGTGTTGTTTGTAAAGAAAAAAGATGGAAGCATGAGATTGTGCATCGACTACCGCGAGCTGAATCAAGTCACAATAAAAAACAAGTACCCCCTGCCGCAGATAGATGATTTGTTTGATCAACTCCGAGGTGCCAGGGCGTTCTCCAAGATTGATTTGAGATCAGGTTACCACCAGCTGAAAGTGGCAGATCAGGATATACCTAAGACGGCATTCTGAACGCGCTACGGTCACTACGAGTTCACGGTGATGCCATTCGGCTTAACCAACGCGCCAACAGTGTTCATGGATCTAATGAATCGTGTGGTCAAGCCCCATCTTGACGACTTCATGATCGTGTTCATAGACGACATCCTGGTGTATTCTCGGGATAAAGAAGAGCATGTGGGTCATCTTCGGATAGTGTTACAGATTCTGAGAGAAAAGCAGTTGTACGCCAAGCTTTCGAAGTGTGAGTTTTGGAAAGATAGAGTAGCATTCTTGGGCCATGTGATAGACAGTAGGGGGATATCTGTGGATCCGGATAAGATTTGGGCGGTGAAAGAATGGACCGTGCCGACAACCGTGGCGAAAGTAAGAAGCTTCTTGGGTTTAGCGGGTTACTATCGAAGGTTTGTGTTAGACTTTGCTAAGGTGGCTCAACCGTAGACAAAGTTGTTGAAGAAAGATGTGCCCTTTCAACGGAATCAAGCTTGCGAATTAGCGTTTCGAGAGTTGAAAGAGAGGCTCACGATCGCACCAGTGTTAATCCTACCATCCGAAACGGAGGGGTTTGAGGTATACAGTGATGCATCTAAGAAGGGACTAGGTTGTGTGTTGATGCAAAATGGGAGAGTGATAGCTTATGCCTCGCGACAGCTTAAAGTACATGAAGAGAATTATCCCACGCATGATTTGGAGTTGGCAGCCATAGTTTTCACCTTGAAGATTTGGAGGCATTATCTTTATGGTGTGCGTTGCAAGATCTTTACGGACCATAAGAGTCTCAAGTATATCTTTACCCAGAAGGATCTCAATATGCGTCAGAGACGGTGGTTGGAACTCATTAAAGAAATCCAATATCACGAAGGAAAGGCAAATGTTGTGGCGGACGCTCTGAGCAGAAAGACCAAGCATGCCGTTAGTTCCATTTGGGTAGTGGCTGACGAGCTAGAAGTGGTGGAACAAGGTGAAGTTGAGTCGGAGACCCATCTTTTCAACCTAAGAGTCATACCTACACTTTTGGAGGAAATTAAAGCGGAATAATGGAAGGATGCCAGCTTGTTGAAGGCAAGAGAGGATCTAGGAAAAGGAAAGGGGGACCATTTGAGCTTTCCACGGATGGGGAGTTGAGGTACGAGGTCCGTCTATGTGTACCTCCGTCATGTGATCGGTTGAAGCGTCAGATTTTGGAAGAAGGCCATAATACACCCTATTTCGTGCATCCTGGAGGCGACAAATTGTATAAGGACGTGAAGAAGCTTTTCTGGTAGCCTAAAATGGAAAAGGAGGTGGCAGAGTTTGTGAGTAGATGCTTGACTTGTCAGAAGGTGAAAGCGGAGCGTTGCAGGGTCAAGGGCTTAGTACAGCCATTGGAGGTTCCACAAGAAAAATGGAACTCCATATCTATGGACTTCGTGGGAAGTTAGCCGACAACCCGTTCTGGTAAGGACAAAATCTGGGTAATAGTTGACCGCTTGACCAAGACCGCGCGCCTCATCGCAATGAAAGAGACATGGAGAATGACGCAGCTGGCCCAAGACTCGAGTATTCGCATGGCTCCTTATGAAGCTCTTTACGGTCAAAGGTGTCACAGCCCGTTGTGTTGGGAGGATAAGGTCAATCCGGTAGTTTTGGGACCGCAGTTCTTGCTTGACACGGCAGAAAAGGTTAAACAGATTCAGAGTAGGATGAAAGCGGCACAAGATCATCAAATGTCCTACGCCGACTGAGCAAGAAGACAAGTAGAGTTCGATGTCGGGTGTGACACCCCAAAAATCCACATTCAATCCATGGATTAATTGAGTAATTAATCCTATTTTATTTGAGGAATTAATTCCTAAAATCCTGATATTTAATACTCAAGGCCTAGTATTTGACTAGTCAACCTTAAAGTTGTGTTGTACCTTGAGCTTTGAGGGGAGTGCCCATGTTCCTTACACTTTCTAAAGGTTAGTAAGGGTATTCTTGACTTTTCCCCAAGAGTTAGTATTGAGACCCTTGTCAAGATTCCAAGATTTGCTCCCAAGATTCAACCTTTCACCTATTTGGGCATCTAGGAGGGTAAGATCTAAGTCCATCTTGTGTTTTTGGTTCCATCTTAGTTGTCTTTTTCTTAAAAGTAGGATCTTTATGATCTTTTAGTTTGATCTTGAAGTGGGTTTGGATAGTAAGCCTTGTAAGGAGCTTGTTGAGGTGTAAAGTGAAGTCTTTTGGTCTACAAGAGGTAACCCATGCTCTACAAAATCTATTTTGCTTACCTATATGTGATTTCTTGGTTTCTACTTGTGTTTTGCTATGAAATGTGAGGGTTTATGCGTTTATCTTGTGATATTGCATATCTAGAACTTGTGTTTAGGGTTCCTTTGTGCCATTGCTTGGCATTTTCCATGATTCAAGTCATTTTGTTGTGTTGGGTGAGATTTGGCATGTTTTGGACTTGAATTGGTGTTTAGAGAAGAAAATCCCCAAAGGGATTATTTTGCACAAGTATATGTACCCGCGGGCGGAACGACGGGTCGAGCTCCACCCGCGGCCCACCCGCGGGGAACATGTAGCCTCGTGGGTAGTGTACCCGCGGGCGGAACCATGAGTGGGGGCCTACCCGTGGGTCTCCCGCGGGGAACACAGTGGAGATGGATCGGGATTTGTTCCCCGTGATTCTTTTGGCTCGGTATTTGGTCTTTTGATTTCCCGATGTTCTTTTGTGGAACTATTTGAGTGTCTTCTTGATGTTTCGTATGTCTAGAACTATACGGTAGGTATCCATGTAGGACTTTGGTGTCTTGAATCGTGCTAAGTGTTCAACATTGGGTTTCGTTAGACCGTGAAGTGTCTTGTGTGTTCCTTGGAACTATCTTGAGTTTCTCCGTTGATAAGCATGCTTGTTTGGTATCTAAATGCTAGCGTGTGTGTTGTTTGTACCTTCCGTTTGGTTGATGATAACTTGTGTTATTCATCGTTGTTGTTGTTGTTGGGCTATGACCCATTCCTTGATTGAGTATGATTCATACCTTCGTTGTGATCCGTTGATTGACTCTTGTTGAGGCGTGATGCGTGTGTGGCTTTACCTGGATTGCACGATTAGTGGTATGGGACACTAGTCACCAAGGTATTGCAGTGGTCCTTGTGGTTCCCGTGAAGTGAATATGGAGTTGTGACCTGTGTGTCAGGTTCACATATATCTTGGGAAGGCGTGTGTCGCCGTGTGTGCGTAGGGTACCTTGTGTACTATGAAATTGGTGGCTTTGTCGGAGGTCTGTTGGAGGGGGAACGACGGTTCCCGGGGGAATAAGGTTGGACTTGGTGTACAGGGGTCCTGGAGGTAAAGGTTGGAACTAGATATAAGATTGGGGGTAGCCATAAGGTTGGAACAGGGCATAAGGAAGGCATATCAACTCGTGATGGGTGATGTCACGAGGGCTTGTGTAGCCGTTGTTGTGAGTTCTCTTTCTTATGAGCTGTGTAGTCACAAGGGCATGTGTTGCCATCGGTCTTGTCTTTATCCTTTACGTTGTGGTTATCCTTTGTGGTTTGGGATGTGTTCCCGTGTTATCTTTGTGAGTGTTGAGTCTTGTGTTGACTGTTGATCTTGGTTTTTGACTTATATACTTATGTATTCCGTTTCGAAAATGGCTTTACAACTTATATCTATATATGTATGATATTTCACATGTATTGGTGGGTTACCAGCATTATTCGGCTGACCGGGCGTCGTCCCATGTTTATCTTTGTGATCTTTCAGGTGATGTTTAGACGAGCGCGATGTCTAAGTGCCTGGTAGTTTAGTGCCTTTCCCTTGTTTTGGCCTGTGAGCCGATGTAGTGATAGACTTATGGATTTTGGGATAGTTGTGTACACAATGCAGATTTGACCGCCGTAGCGTTTATCATTGTTGGTAAACATGGCATAACACCCCTATTTGGATTTGCTTTTATCCAGTTACCTTGTTATCTTCCGTTGTGCTAGTGTTTTGTTGTGTTATCTGCATGTGTTAAGGCTGTTGTTTTAGCTTGTTTTAGAGGGGTGTTACAGCTGGTATCAGAGCCTAGGTTTTGAGCCTAGGAAGAGTTATGTCTAGACTTTCTAAGTGGCTAAGTGTGGTTTGAGGCCACAAAGCGACCTTAAGAAGCTAAGTGTTAGGCTTAGGACAATAGGTTGCACGGTGAGGTTGTGAGTTCTGTTATCGTTTTTTGTTGTGTTGTCTGTGCTTTGTTTTCCTTTTAGTTTTTATTCTCTTTACTTAAGGCACCAGGTAAAGGTGCGAGCCTTGAGTTTCCTCCCACGATCGTGCTATTGCTGTAGAAGTCGAGGATGGCATCATCGAGACGTCGTGCAAGATCTTCGAAGCTGTGGTTTGCCCGGAGGATCGCCAAGTGAACAGTTAGCTACGTTCTACCCTCGGCAAGAAGCGGACTTGTGGTGGATGCTTGAAAGGCCAGCCTGTAGACAAGACCCGGAGTTCAGTTGAGAAGACCTGAAGGTTAAGTTACGTGAGCGGTTCTATCCTGCGCATGCCATGGAGGCCTACCTTTGTGCAACTGACCTCTACCGAGTTCAGAAAGTTCAGAAAGGAATCCGGGGGAGCCGTAAGAAGAAGCTTGACGAAAGTGTTTCACCTGTGGTTAGGAGTTTGATGGCTACTAGTGTTGGATCAACAAGAAGCCTGCAAAGAGATGACTCTAAGAGAGGTAAGGCTCCCCAGCCAATCCGGAAAATCAAGGCTAAGGGAGCGCGCTCCGTTTGCAAGAAGGGTGGAAGTGACCACCCCGACGTCGTCTGTCTTGGGAAACCGATAGAGTGTTTTGCTTGTGGCAAGAAAGGTCACCGGTCCTTTGAGTACAGGGCTAATAGGAAGACTTCAACGGACTCAACAACAACCTCGGCAAGGCAAGATCAATAGTTGTGAGACAGATGCAAGTGGGAACCGTGGAAGTGAGTTTTTTACCCTTTTGTTGCACCTCCCTTCGTCTTCGTGCCTTTCCTTGCGTGTTAGCTTCGAACGTTAGCTTGTGTGAGTGTTACCCTTGACCCTCGTTAATCTTTCCTTTCCCTTAGACGAACCCTATCACCCTTTTTGCCAAGTGATCCATCCTTCCGAACCTTGTCCTTTCTTTCTTTCCGACCCATCCTGTGCAAGGCGGCAGTGTCATCAGCTTATGAAGAATCTGGCAAGGCATAAGAGTTTAGCTGCGTCTGATTCAAGGTAGAGAGCCTTCAGTTCTACAAGTGTAGTGACCAGCGTCAAGCCGAAGTTTCGCCAGAAGACATGAACCCTTTTACCTCTTGAAACCGATCTTCATCCCTTATCTGTTTCCGAGAAATCTTTCCTATCTCTTCGAGCGTCGTTCCCGTTTCCTTCTTAATTCGATTCTATACAAGATGACAACCTCGTTTTCCTAAGTTGTAATCTTGAAAATCTTGATTTCCTACTTCACCTACGCTATTCTTTAGCCTAAATCTAGTACGCTTCGTTGGAAAATCCTTTCAATTCTTTCAAACCTCGTTCTTGTTCCTCTCTTGATTTGACTCTGTTCAAGGTTACAACCTCATCTTTCCTAAGTTGTGACTTTGAGAATCTTAATTCCCTTCCTAGTTATCGCTATCCTAGAGTTTGAATCGGATATCCTCCGTGAGGAAATTCTTTTCAACTCCTTTAAACCCCGTTTCATTCCTAACTGCCTAAGTTGTAACCTCGTTTACAATTCTCTTCTTCTTAATCAACATGGTCCTCGAATTGTTGAACCTAAACTCTTACCTTGATCGTCCCTTTGAATCGAACCTCGATCTTGTATTCCGTGCTTCTAACGATTCTGTGCAAGGTGGCAACTGTAACACCCCGAAATTTTTCAACTTTTAGGACTTATATAATAAAGGTAAGTTCTCATTGAATCCAAAAGCATAATATAGAGAGTACGGGGTGCAATGCCACACCTGAGCTAGAGAACTCAGGTGCACAGGCTAACTAACTAATATCCTCAATAATGTAAATGCATAAGCGTGGCACGCAGGCCGAAAGGGAAACTATCTACTTCTACGCTCCAAGCCTCTAGCGCGCTCCAGTGTCTACTCCTCTATGCCTGAAAGCCAAATATATCTGTTCAGTGAGAGATGCTGGTAACCCACTCCAACGCGTTGAAATACAATACATATAGATATATACATAGATATACGAAAAACCATTTCGAAGCATGAAGATATATCCTAAGAAACTCTAGCTTTCAAAACAGGGAATAGACTCGACAGATAGGGATAAGCACAATCAACAGTCATAATCAAGCATGCACAATTCACAAACGTAGGGAACAAATTCGACAGATAGAGATAAGCACAGCCAATAGTCATAATCAAGCATATACAGTTTACTAGCATGTATCCTATGATCACGCATTCGTAACAATCATAACCTCAAACCATCACGATCTCATCACATAGCACACTTTGTTGGCGCCACAGGACCAATCGCATGCCCATACATGAGGGTCAGCGCATATAGCTCTGACACGACCCCGCAGCACCCTGCCCTGTATCGCAACACGGAGGGGTCGATCGCAACCGACCCAATGAACCGCAGCTCATCATAATGTTTGATCGCAACCAAACAGTGGACCGCAGCCCAAGAGTAGTCATCTGACCGCAGCCAGGAATATGAACCGCAGCTCATGTAAAACGTTTGATCGCAACCAAATGGTGGACCGCAGCCCGAGAGTGTAAATCTGACCGCAGCCAGCTTCTGAACCGCAGCTCAGGAATAACCAATCCGATCGCAACCGGATTGGGGTATCATACACACATAACACATAGCAAGCACATGCAACCCACCTTAGCACGTTGGGAAGGGGAGAAAACGTACAATGAAACCTATGCGCGGTCATCCACAAACTAGGAATAATACTAAGGGGTTCATACTTCTTTCACCTAGGCCAATGTGATACCAATTCAACTAGCATGCAATATATAAGACTCATTTATCCTACGAACGGTACCCGAAACATCAATCTAGACTTAGGCACGATAGACGGAGTCCGGTGGGACACCACGGGGGTCGGGGGAATATCAAACGGGGAAGCCGGGATCCCGAAGTGGGAGGATTTCCAGCCGGTAGCCAGTGGGTGAAGGGTCACCCGCTGGCAGCCCGCCGGCGACGTGATTCCAGGCAGCGGGTGCCCGGCGGGCAGTCGGCTGCCCGCTGCCGGCGATGTCCGAACTTGGCCGCGGGTAGATGGCGGGTCCCCTACCCCTACCTACCCCCCACTGACTCTTTTTCACAAATAACGCCCCGGGAACCTTTGTGGAACCCGAAACCATGCTTAGACACTTTAAAACGCAATTGATGGCAACACGTAGGCAATTAACGGATCAAAAGCGAGAAACATATGGCACATATCCTATCATTCTTTCTAAACATAATTAACACCCCAACATGCAAATTCCCACCCAATGCATTAAGAATAACATCATACGAGTTTCACGTTACATCCTAGGGCTCTAATCACAATTTAAATCATCAAGAACGTAATTCATCTTTCAACACTAAGAAACAATATGATTTATCAAGAATATCACACAATCATTAGGAATCTAGGTTTATCAGATTATTACACATTCCTCAAAATTCTCTTTCCATCATCAAGATTATCAAGATTACCCAAGAAAGCATAACATCAATTGTCAAGATCACACCATCAATATCATAAACGAATCATCAATACACAAGAATGTAGAGGGATGCCTAGAGGGAGATTATAGCTAACAAAATAGGTTTTGTTGAGACATGGGTTACCTCTTAGTCTTAATTAATTTCCTTGGCTATGAAGGATCTTTCTTTAAGTCTTTCTTCTTTCTTGATTTCTCCTAGGGGAATTCTTGGAGCTCCTTGTGTGGTGAGAGATTATTGTGGTGGGGGTTCTAGGTGCCTTCTATGTCCCCTATTTATATATCTAAGAGCCCTAATTAGGGCCCAAATACTATACGCTTGCTAACTCTATTCCTCTTAGGACTAGGGGTTGGGTTTTTAGAGGTGAGGCCCATGGACTATGGTGGGCCTTTTCCTAATTAATTATTGTAATTTAATTCTTTCTTTTGATAATTGGTTAAATGATTAATGGGTTTTAGGGGTCGTAACACGGGGTGTTACACTCTCCCCCCCTTAACAGGAAGCTTCGTCCCCAAAGCTTGGTCCTTGCCGAGTGACTTCCTCTTGGTTACCTGGCGTAAAGAGTTCGAGGTAGCGTTCCCTCATCGCGTCCTTGAGTTCCCATGTTGCTTCCTCGGCCCCATGATTGGTCCAGAGGACTTTTACCATTTCTATGGCTCGACGGGTGGTTCTTGTCTTGGTGTCCAGGATTCTTACAGGTTTTTCTTCGTATGCTAGTGACTCGTCGAGGTCCACGACCTCGGGTTGTAGCACGTGGCCTGGGTCATGCACGTATTTCTTTAGCTGGGATATGTGGAATACGTTGTGTACCCGTTCTAGTTCGATGGGTAGAGCGAAGCGGTAAGCTAGGTTCCCGACTCTTTCTACGATTTCGTAGGGGCCGATAAATCGAGGGCTGAGCTTTCCTTTTCTTCCGAATCTCACTACCCCTCGTGTGGGTGAGATTCTCAACCAGACCTTGTCCCCGGGGTTGAATTCGGCTTGTTTTCTCTTTAGGTCGGCGTAGGATTTCTGGATGTCCTGGGCAACCTTCATTCTTTCTTGGATGTGCTTGACTTTGGTTATGATGTCTTGCAGGTATTGGGGCCCTAGTGTTACCGAGTCGACCATGTCTTCCAAACATAAGGGGGTTCTACACTTTTGTCCGTATAGAGCTTCGTAAGGTGCCATACGAATGCTTGTGTGGTAGCTGTTGTTGTACGAGAATTCAATGAGGTCTAGATGTTCTTCCCATGTCCCTTGAAAGTCTAACATGCAGGCTCTTAGCATGTCTTCGAGACTCTGAATGGTTCTCTCGGTTTGGTCGTCAGTGGTGGGGTGGAAGGCAGTGCTTAGTTTTAGTTGTGTCCCCAAGGCTGATTGCAGCGATTTCCAAAACTGTGAGAGGAACTTGGAGTCTCTATAGGACACAATGTTTCGGGGAATTCCGTGGTATTTCACCACCCGGTTCAGGTAGGCTTGGGCCAGTTGTGTCATTGTCCATGTTTCCTTCATGGCAATGAATCGTGCCGTTTTAGTCAGCCGGTCTACTATGACCCAAATTTTATCCTTGCCGGTTTTAGTTAGAGGTAACCCTCCGACGAAGTCCATGGATATGGAATCCCACTTTCCTTGTGGTATCTCAAGGGGTTGTACGAGTCCCTTGAGCTTGCATCGTTCGGCCTTCACCCTTTGGCAGTTCAGGCATTTGGCCACGAAATCCGCAATTTCCTTTTTCATGTTGGGCCACCAAAACGACTTTTTCACATCTTGGTATAGTTTGTCACCCCCTGGGTGTACTGAGTGTGGGGAGTTGTGTCCCTCTTCCAAGATTTGTTGTTTTAAGTGGGGATGCGTTGTGGGCACGCACCACCTACCTTGGTAGCGGAGACTGCCATCTTCGTGTATTTTGAAGGGTCCTTCCTTTCCCTGGGTTAGGTCGAGACGAATTTTATCTAGTTCCGGATCCTGCTGTTGTCTCGTTTTGATTTCTTCGAAGAGTGTGGGTATGATTTGGGTGTTGAATAGGTGGATCTCGGGGTGGGTTTGATTTTGCTCTATTATTTCCAAGTTTAGCTTCTGGAAGTCTCTGTACAGCTGGTCTGGTAGGACCCAGGTGGTGTTGAGGGAGTGGTTAGTCTTCCTGCTTAGGGCGTCTGCCACGATATTAGCTTTTCCCTCGTGGTACTCGATGTCTAGGTCGTAGTCTTTTATGAGCTCTAGCCACCTTCGTTGCCTCATGTTTAGGTCTTTCTGGGTGAAGATGTATTTTAGGCTTTTATGGTCTGTGTAAATCTTGCATTGTACTCCGTATAGATAATGCCTCCAAATTTTCAGTGCGAATACGATAGCGGCTAGCTCGAGGTCGTGGGTGGGGTAATTTTCTTCGTGGGCTTTGAGTTGCCTAGATGCGTACGCTATCACCTTGCCTTTTTGCATTAGTACGCACCCCAACCCCTTTTTGGACGCGTCACTGAAGACCTCGAACCCTTCCACCCCGGAGGGGATGGCTAGTACGGGAGTCGTGGTTAGCTTATCCTTCAATTCCTGAAAGGCTGTGGCGCAGTTGTCGTCCCATTGGAAGGGGGTCTCCTTTTTCATGAGTCTGATGAGAGGTTGAGCTATCTTGGTGAAGTCGGGTACAAACTTCCTGTAGTAGCCAGCCAAGCCTAGGAAGCTTCGGACCTCTTAAAGTGAACTCGGTGTGGTCCATTCCTTAACGGCATGGACTTTGGCGGGGTCCACCTTAATTCCTTCTTTGGTTATTACGTGGCCCAGGAAGGCTACGCTGTCTTTCCAGAATTCGCATTTGGAGAATTTGGCGTATAGCTGGTGTTCCCTTAGAGTTTGTAAGGTTATGCGGAGGTGCCTATCATGTTCTTCCTTGTTTCAGGAGTAGACTAGGATGTCGTCAATGAATACAATGACGAAGTCATCCAGGTGGGGTCGGAATACTCGGTTCATGAGGTCCATGAATATGGCGGGTGCGTTGGTGAGTCCGAAGGGCATTACAGTAAATTCGTAGTGGTCGTAACGTGTTCGGAAGGCCGTTTTCTGAATGTCCGGTTTGGCCACTTGTATTTGGTGATATCCGGATCTTAGGTCAATTTTTGAGAACACCCCTGCCCCCTTAAGCTGATCGAACAAGTCATCGATTCGGGGAAGGGGGTACCTATTCTTTATTGTGACTTGATTAAGTTCCCTGTAGTCGATGCACAGGCGCATGCTCCCATCTTTCTTTTTAACGAATAGTACTGGTGCTCCCCATGGGGAGGTGCTGGGGCGGATGTAACCTCTATCTAGTAGTTCCTGAAGTTGTGTTTTCAGATCCTTCATTTCTTTTGGTGCTAGCCTGTATGGTGGTTTAGAGATCGGGGCGGTGCCAGGTACGAGGTCTATTGTGAACTCGACTTCCCTGGCCGGGGGTGCCCCGGGAATCTCGTCTGGGAAGACGTCGGTGAATTCGTTTACTACTGGAATGGTTTGTGGTTCGGGTGTCTTGGTGTTGAGGTCCTCGACCGAGCATAGGAAGGCCTCGCTTCCTTAGTTTAGGTATTTCTTTATTTTCACCATGTTTACAAGTTTGATCTTTGGACCCTGGCGGGTTCCATGGTACGACACCCTTTTACCGTTTGGTCCCCGTAGGACCACTTTTTGTTCTCCTCATAGGATTTGTGCTTGGAATTTCCCTAGCCAGTCCATGCCCAAGCTCACTTGCACCCCATCCAGTCTGAATTGTATTAAGCTGCTGGGAAATTCCACTCCTTGGATGGTGATCATTATGTTCTCGTACATGCGGTCGCACTTTATGATTTCGCCGGAGGACACTTTGACCTGGAGTCAGACTTTGGTGCTGGTGTTAAGGCCGAGTTGAGTGGCGAATTCGGTTGCTATAAATGAGTTGGTATCCCCTGAATCAAATAATATAGTGGCGGGGGTGGCGTGTACTAGGAAGGTTCCGGAGACTATGTTGTTGTCTCCGATCCTGGCCTTGCTTAGGGTAAGGATTCTTCCTTGAATGGTTGGCGTTGCGACCTTGTGGGGTGAGACAGTCCTGGGGTTTTTAGGCCCTGAATATCTTGTCAAAAGTTCCGATCCATTCCTCGAGGGTCGTGGGGTCTTCGTTCCCCGAGAAGATGGGTGGTTGGTGTGCCGAGACTTGGTGGTGGATTTCCAAGTTCTCGTTTGTTGGTGATGGCTGGGGAACGGTAGTACTTAGTGCCTGAGCAATTTGGGCCAGGCGTTGCAGATTCTAAGTCAAGAATTCCTGGGTGGGGAGTTTCGGTGTTCCTACCTGTTTCCTTTTTGGCGCCATCCTGGTGTTCATGGGTTGATGTTATTTTGCATTCTTACCTTGATGCAATAAGCGGAGGGGGAGTTTTCTTTAAATAAGTGAGGGAGGGTTATGTGTAGGTTTCACAGTCTCACCACGCGTCCTAAGGTTCCTAAGTCCTATGTTCCTAAATACTTAGAGTTCAAGCGTAATGTCTTAAAGTTTAGTCTTAAAAGTCTTATCCTAGGGTCAAACTTAGGCTCTGATACCAACTGTAACACCCCGAAATTTTTCAACTTTTAGGACTTATATAATAAAGGTAAGTTCTCATTGAATCCCAAAACATAATATAAAGAATACGGGGTGCTATGCCACACCTGAGCTAGAGAACTCAGGTGCACAGGCTAACTAACTAATATCCTCAATAATGTAAATGCATAAGCGTGGCACGCAGGCCGAAAGGGAAACTATCTACTTCTACGCTCCAAGACTCTAGCGCGCTCCAGTGTCTACTCCTCTGTGCCTGAAAGCCAAATATATCTGTTCAGCGAGAGATGCTGGTAACCCACTCCAACGCGTTGAAATACAATACATATAGATATATACATAGATATACGAAAAACCATTTCGAAGCATGATGATATATCCTAAGAGACTCTAGCTTTCAAAACAGGGAATAAAATCGACAGATAGGGATAAGCACAATCAACAGTCATAATCAAGCATGCACAATTCACAAACGTAGGGAACAGATTCGACAGATAGAGATAAGCACAGCCAATAGTCATAATCAAGCATATACAGTTTACTAGCATGTATCCTATGGTCACGCATTCGTAACAATCATAACCTCAAACCATCCCTATCTCATCACATAGCATACTTTGTTGGCGCCACAGGACCAATCGCATGCCCATACATGAGGGTCAGCGCATATAGCTCTGACATGGCCCCGCAACACCCTGTCCCGTATCGCAACACGGAGGGGTCGATCGCAACCGACCGATGAACCGCAGCTCATCATATTGTTTGATCGCAACCAAACAGTGGACCGCAGCCCAAGAGTAGTCATCTGACCGCAGCCAGGAATATGAACCGCAGCTCATGTAAAACGTTTGATCGCAACCAAACGGTGGACCACAGCCCGAGAGTGTAAATCTGATCGCAGCCAGCTTCTGAACCGCAGCTCAGGAATAACCAATTTGATCGCAACCAAATTGGGGTATCATGCACACATAACACATAGCAAGCACATGCAACCCACCTTAGCACGTTGGGAAGGGGAGAAAACGTATAATGAAACCTATGCTTGGTCATCCACAAACTAGGAATAATCCTAAGGGGTTCATACTTCTTTCACCTAGGCCAACAGGATACCAATTCAACTAGCATGCGATATATAAGACTCATTTATCCTACGAACGGTACCCGAAACATCAATCTAGACTTAGGCACGATAGACGGAGTCCGTTGGGACACCACGGGGATCGGGGGAACATCAAACGGGGAAGCCGGGATCCCGAAGTGGGAGGATTTCTAGCGGGTAGCCGGTGGGTGAAGGGTCACCCGCCAGCGACGTGGTTCCGGGCAGCGAGTGCCCGGCGGGCAGTCGCCTGCCCGCCGGCTGCCCGCTGCCGGCGATGTCCGAACTTGGCCGCGGGTAGGTGGCGGGTCCCCTACCCCCCACTGACTCTTTTTCACAAATAACGCCCCGGGAACCTTTGTGGAACCCGAAACCATGCTTAGACACTTTAAAACGCAATTGATGGCAACACGTAGGCAATTAACGGATCAAAAGCGAGAAACATATGGCACATATCCTATCATGCTTTCTAAACATCATTAACACCCTATCATGCGAATTCCCACCCAATACATTAAGAATAACATCATATGAGTTTCACGTTACATCCTAGGACTCTAATCACAATTTAAATCATCAAGAACGTAATTCATTTTTCAACACTAAGAAACAATACGATTTATCAAGAATATCACACAATCATTAGGAATCTAGGTTTATCAGAATATTACACATTCCTCAAGATTCTCTTTCCATCATCAAGATTATCAAGATTACCCAAGAAAGCATAACATCAATTGTCAAGATCACACCATCAATATCATAAACGAATCATCAATACACAAGAATGTAGAGGGATGCCTAGAGGGAGATTATAGCTAAGAATAGGTTTTGTTGAGACATGGGTTACCTCTTAACCTTAATTAATTTACTTGGCTATGAAGGATCTTTCTTTATGTCTTTCTTCTTTCTTGATTTCTCCTAGGGGAATTCTTGGAGCTCCTTGTGTTGTGAGAGATTATTGTGGTGGGGGTTCTAGGTGCCTTCTATGTCCCCTATTTATTTATCTAAGAGTCCTAATTAGGGCCCAAATACTATAGGCTTGCTAACTCTATTCCTCTTAGGACTAGGGGTTGGGTTTTTAGAGGTGAGGCCCACAGACTATGGTGGGCCTTTTCCTAATTAATTATTGTAATATAATTCTTTCTTTGGATAATTGGTTAAATGATTAATGGGTTTTAGGGGTCGTAACACGGGGTGTTACAACAACCTTATTTCCTAAGTTGCAACCTTGATGACTTTGATCCTACTCCTAAGTAACGTGGTCCTTGAGTTTCTGAACCGAAACCTTTCGCTCTAATCCTTTCCGTTGAACCGAATCCCTTCTTGTGAGATTTCTCTCCCCTGAGTTACCTTTCTCCTTGGTTACCATTCTTGTTTCGAACCTTTCATCCGAACCGAAGCCTTGGAGTTTTCAAGCGTTGCTTTGTGGAGAGTTAGAAGTGGTGTGCTAATGCAAGTGCTAAGTTGGCAAGATGCATCAAGTTAGCCCAAGAGTTAGGGAGAAGTTCATCCTGCTTGTGTTTTGAAGCTGGCAGTTGCAGTCTTTGTGTGGAAGTGAAGGGCCAAGTTCAAGTAGATGCCAAGCTCAAGTTAAGTAGCGGGGGTACCTTGTTTCCTTTGGTTGAAGAAGCCAGTAGAGATCAGTTAAAGATGCAACCCTGGTTTTGTGATCCTGTGTGATCTAGCTTAGAGTTCTTGTGGTGTCAGTTTCTGTTTGTGGCTTGTTCCTTAGCTGAGATGTCTCGTTTTGAGTAGATCGTTGGCTAGTTTTGAGCAGGAGTTAGGCTCGTTGTGAAGTTAGCTTTCCTTTCCGGTAAATCTTTTATCTATCACCTTATCTTTCTTTCTTGTCTTACCTTTGTGAACCTTCAACCTATCTCTAAGTCTTGTCTCTCGTTTTGTTAATCGATGGTTTGGTGTTGAACTTCGTTGTGACCAAGCCTATCTATCTCACTACCTTGTTTTAAACCCTTGTTTCCTCTAACTTTGGTTAGTGGCGAACACCTTTGTTTCTTAAAACCTCGTTTGCAACCCGTCTCTTAAGCTTTGTCATCCATTTCGCAAGTCGACCATTTTCGTTGTGGAACCTTGTTGCGTCCCTTGCTTGTTTCGTTAGTAGGGTCGTTGGTAGTTGTTTCCTCAGTTGCGCGTTTAGTCATTCTCTCTTGTTTGCCGTGGTTGTTAGCTTGTAGTTTGAGTAGTTGGTTTAGTTGCTTCGCTTTTATGAAGACGCCATCGTCGCTGTTAACCAGAGGTTGGACCAGCTTGAGGTCAGTTCTAGCTGAGGAAGAGCCGACGAAGAGTCTGATGAAGATACCGAGGAGTCGGAGAGCGAGTCCTTCTAGTGTGACGCTGTGGCTATCTTGTTCGTCCTTAGTAGTTGTATCTTCTTAGCTGTTGTCGCTGTTTGTAGGTTGTTTGTTGTTCGCTTTTGTGCTTGTTTTGCTTATCGCCTTGTTGTTTAGTTAGCTTAGTAGTTGGTGTTTGGAGTTAGTTGTCTAGTTCTTGGTTGTTGTCTAGAAGTCGGTGTTGGTATTAAATCTAGAGTTCGTGATGCTCAATCCAACCCTTTGTTAAACTCTTGCCAATTCTTGATGGTTATGCTTTTTTTCCTGTTTGGAATTCTTGTGAAACCTTTTGAGTTTTAACCAAAAGAGCTTATTCTTGAACCTCTTGTCACAATGTTGTTTCCTATCACCGTTTGTTTCTGATTCGTCGTACCCAAGCTTCGGGGACGAAGCTTCTTTGAAGGGGGAGAGGATGTGACACCCCAAAAATCCACATTCAATCCATGGATTAATTGAGTAATTAATCCTATTTTATTTGAGGAATTAATTCCTAAAATCCTGATATTTAATACTCAAGGACTAGTATTTGACTAGTCAACATTAAAGTTGTCTTGTACCTTGAGCTTTGAGGGAAGTTCCCTTGTTCCTTACACTTTCTAAAGGTTAGTAAGAGTATTCTTGACTTTTCACCAAGAGTTAGTATTGTAACCTAACCTAGAAGACTTCTTCATTTCATTACTTACAATTCTTAGAAATTAGCTCTACCTTCTCTCTAGAAAAGAAGTGTAGCTTATTCTCCAAGCCAAGTTGAGACCCTTGTCAAGATTCCAAGATTTTCTCCCAAGATTCAACCTTTCACCTATTTGGGCATCTAGGAGGGTAAGATCTAAGTCCATCTTGTGTTTTTGGTTCCATCTTAGTTGTCTTTTTCTTAAAAGTAGGATCTTTACGATCTTTTGGTTTGATCTTGAAGTGGGTTTGGATAGTAAGCCTTGTAAGGAGCTTTTTGAGGTGTAAAGTGAAGTCTTTTGGTCTACAAGAGGTAACCCATGCTCTACAAAATCTATTTTGCTTACCTATATGTGATTTCTTGGATTCTACTTGTGCTTTGCTATGAAATGTGAGGGTTTATGCATTTGTCTTGTGATATTGCATATCTAGAGCTTGTGTTTAGGGTTCCTTTGTGCCATTGCTTGGCATTTTCCATGATTCAAGTCATTTTGTTGTGTTGGGTGAGATTTGGCATGTTTTGGACTTGAATTGGTGTTTGGAGAAGAAAATCCCCGAAGGGATTATTTTGCACAGGTATATGTACCCGCGGGCGGAATGACGGGTCGAGCTCCACCTGCCGCCCACCCGTGGGGAACATGTAGCCTCGTGGGTAGTGTACCCGCGGGCGGAACCACGGGTTGGGGCCTACCCGTGGGTCTCCCGCGGAGAACACAGTGGAGATGGATCGGGATTTATTCCCCGTGATTCGTTTGACTCAGAATTTGGTCTTTTGACTTCCCGATGATCTTTTGTGGAACTATTTGAGTGTCTCCTTGATGTTTCGTATGTCTAGAACTATATGGTAGGTATCCATGTAGAATTATTTGAGTGTCTCCATGATGTTTCCTCGGAACTATCTTTGGTTTCCCCATTAATAAATATGCTAGTTTGGTATCTAAATGATAGCGTGTGTGTTGTTTGTACCTTCCGATTGGTTGATGATAACTTGTGTTATTCATCGTTGTTGTTGTTGGGCTGTGACCCATTCCTTGAGTGTTTCATACCTTTGTTGCAATCTGTTGATTGATTTCTGTTGAGGTGTGATGTGTGAGTGGCTTTACCTCGATTGCACGATTAGTGGTATGGGACACTAGTCACCAAGGTATTGCAGCGGTCCTCGTGGTGGCCGTGACGTGAATATGGAGTTGTGACCTGTGTGTCCGGTTCACGTATTTCTTGGGAAGGCGTGTGTCGCCGTGTGTGTGTACGGTACCTTGTGTACTATGAAATCGGTGGCTTTGTCAGAGGTCTGTTGGAGGGGGAACAACGGTTCCCGGGGGAATAAGGTTGGACTTGGTGTACAGGGGGCCTGGAGGTAAAGGTTGGAACTAGATATAAGGTTGGGGGTAGCCATAAGGTTGGAATAGGGCATAAGGAAGGCATATCAACTCGTGATGGGTGATGTCACGAGGGCTTGTGTAGCCGTTGTTGTGAGTTCTCTTTCTTGTGACGTGTGTAGTCACAAGGGCATGTGTTGCCATCGGTCTTGTCTTTATCCTTTGTGTTGTGGTTATCCTTTGTGGTTTGGGATGTGTTCCCATGTTATCTTTGTGAGTGTTGATTCTTGTGTTGACTGTTGATCTTGGTTTTTGACTTATATACTTATGTATTCCGTTTCGAAAATGGCTTTACAACTTATATCTATCTATGTATGATATTTCACATGTATTGGTGGGTTACCAGCATTATTCGCTGACCGGGCGTCGTCCCATGTTTATCTTTGTGATCTTTCAGGTGATGTTTAGACGAGCGCGATGTCTAAGTGCGTGGTAGTTTAGTGCCTTTCCCTTGTTTTGGCCTGTGAGCCGATGTAGTGATAGACTTACGGATTTTGGGATAGTTGTGTACACAATGCAGATTTGACCGTCGTAGCATTTATCATTGTTGGTAAACGTGGCGTAACACCCCTGTTTGGATTTGCTTTTATCCAGTTACCTTGTTATCTTCCGCTGTGCTAGTGTTTTGTTGTGTTATCTGCATGTGTGAAGGCTGTTGTTTTAGCTTGTTTTAGAGGGGTGTTACATGGGGGATAAGGTCTGGCTAAGAGAACCGCCCACCCGCGGAGTGATGAGGTTTGGAAGGACGGGCAAGCTAAGCCCCCGTTTCATAGGACCTTATGAGATACTTGAGAGGGTTGGGAACCTAGCCTATCGTTTGGCTCTACCTATGGAGTTGGAGCGGGTCCTTAATGTCTTCCACATATCTCAGCTTAAGAAGTACGTCCACGACCCGGCACATGTTCTTCCACCGGAAGTGATCCCTTTGGACGATGATATGTCTTATGAGGAAAGGCCGCTCAAAATCTTGGATTTTAAGACCCGGGATACGCGAAGGAAGTCGGTGAAGATGGTAAAGGTTTGGTGGTCACATCATGGGGTTGAAGAAGCTACGTGGGAGTTAGAATCGACCATGCGGGAGCGCTATCCGGAGTTGTTCTCGTCAGGTACCTTGTGTTACCGTTTGTTAGTGGCTGCTTGCTTTGTATGCTTGTCCTTGCTTGTTGTTTTGTTGCTTAATTAGTTTTGTAGATGGTGTTTGGAGCTAGTTACTTAGTTCATAGTTGTTGTCTAGAAGTTGGTGTTTGTGTTGGGACTAGAGTTCGTTATGCTCAATTTATCCGTTTGTTTATTTCTTGCCAATTCTTGTTTTGAACTCTTTTTCCTTGAAATCTTGCGGAATCTTTTGGGGTTTTGACCAAAAGGAATGGTTCTTGACACTCTTTGTCACATTGTTGTTCTTTTACCGTTTGTTGTAATTCGTCGTACCCAAGCTTCGGGGACGAAGCTTCTTTAAAGGTGGTGAGAATGTGACAGCCCGAAATCCAAATTCGGTTAAGGGATTAATTAAGTAATTAATCCTATTTCAATTTGTAATTTAATTCCTTAAATTCCTGAAATTTAATAGTCGAGGACTAGTAATTAACTAGTCAACCCCAAAGTTAAAGTTCTTGGATTCTACATGTGTTTTGCTATGAAATGTGAGTGTTTATGCATTGTCTTGTGAAAATGCATATCTAGAGCTTGTGTTTAGGGTTCTTGTGTGCCATTGCTTGGCTATTCCTTTGATTCAAGTCATTTTGTTGTATTGGATGAGAATTGGCATGTTTTGGACTTGAATGTGAGTTTGGAGACGAAAATCCCCGAAGGGATTATTTGGTACAGGGTTACGTACCCGCGGGCGGAACGGCGGGTAGGCGTCCACCCGTCGCCCACCCGCGGGGTTCGGTGTGTGGTTGGTTGGGGATTATTTCCCCATTGTGACACCCCGAAATCCTAATTCAATTAAGGGATTAATTAAGTAATTTATTAGTTGGGGACTAGTAATTGACTAGTCAACCGCAATGTCAAAGTTGTACCTTGAGCTTTGTAAGGAGTTCCCTTGTTCCTTACACCTTTCCATGTTAGTAAGGGTATTCTTGACCTTTCACCTTGTGTTAGTATTGTAACCTAACCTAGTAAGAACACCTCATTTCTCTCCTTACCCTTTCCAAAATCCTATCTCCATCTTCTCTCTAAAAAGGTGGATAGCTTTTCTTCCAAGCCAAGTTGAAGCTTTGTCAAGACTTCAAGAGTTGTGTCCAAGATTCTACCTTTCATTCATTTGGGCATCTAGGAGGGTAAGATCCATGTTCACCTTGTGTTTTTAGTGTTCTCTTAGGTGTCTTTTCTTAAAGATAGGATCTTTATGATCTTTTGGTATGTTCTTGAAGTGGGTTTGGAAGGTGAGCTTTGATAGGAGCTTGGTATGGTGTTAATTGAAGGTTTTTGGTCTACAAGGGGTAACCCATGCTCTACAAAATCTATTTTTCTTACCTATATGAATATTTCTTGGATTCTACATGTGTTTTGCTATGAAATGTGAGTGTTTATGCATTGTCTTGTGAAAATGCATATCTAGAGCTTGTGTTTAGGGTTATTTTATGCCATTGCTTGGCTATTCCTTTGATTCAAGTCATTTTGTTGTATTTGGTGAGATTTAGCATGTTTTGGACTTTAATTTGAGTTTGGAGATGAAAATCTCCGAAGGGATTATTTTGTGCAGGTATGTGTACCCGCGGGCTGAACGGCGGGTAGGGGTCCAACCCGCCGCCCACCCGCGGGGTACATGAAGTTGGAGGGCCTGTACCCGCGGGCGGAACCATGGGTAGGGGCCTACCCGTGGGCCTACCCGCGGGGTACGATATTGGTGTTGTTGGGTATTTGTTCCCCGTGAACCTTTTGACTCGGTATTTGGTCTTTTGACTTCCCGTTGTTCATTTGTGGAACTATTTGAGTATCTTCTTGATGTTTCGTATGTCTAGAACTATGTGGTAGGATTCGATGTAGGTTTTGGTGTCTAGAATCGTGCTAAGTGTTCAACATTGTGATTCGTTGAACCGTGATGTGTCTTGTGTGTTCTTCGGAACTACGTTCGGTTTACCCATTTGATAAGCATGCCAGTTCGGTGTTTAAATGCTAGTGTGTGTGTTGTTTGTACCTCCTTAAAGGTTGATGATAACTTGTGTTATTCATCGTTGTTGTTGTTGGATTGTGATCCATTCCTTGATTGAGTATGGTTTCATACCTTCGTTGTGATCCGTTGATTGATTCCTGTTGAGGTGTGATGTGTGTGTGGCTTTACCTGGATTGCACGATTAGTGGTATGGGACACTAGTCACTAAGGTATTGCAGTGGTCCTCGTGGTGTCCATGACGCGATTATGGAGTTGTGACTTGTGTGTCAGGTTCACGTGTTTTGGGTAAGGCGTGTGTCGCTGTGTGTGTGATCGGTACCCTCGTGTACTATGAAATTGGTGGTTTTGTTGGTGGTCTGTTGGTGGGGGATGACGGTCCCATGAGGGAAAAGGTTGGACTAAGAAGTATAGGGGTCCTGGAGGTAATGGTTGGATGAAGAAATAAGGTTGGGGGTAGCCATAAGGTTGGAACCGGGCGTAAGGAAGGCATATCAACTCGTGATGGGTGATGGGTGATGTCATGAGGGCTTATGTAGCCGTTGTTGTGAGTTCTCTTCTTATGACGTGTGTAGTCACAAAGGCATGTGTTGCCTTGACATGTGTTGCCGTTTGGTGTGTCTTTATTCATTTGAGTTATGCATGTCGGGTATTAATCTATTGTGTGATGATAGATTATACCTTGAGACTTCTTGTGAGTCGTTGTTGTTCTTTGTATTCTTGGGATGTGTTCCCGTGTTCTTGTTGAGAGTGTTTGAGTCTTGTGTTGATTATTACTCTTGGTTTTTGACTTATATATATGTATTCCGTTTCGCAACTGATTTTACAAATGTATATCTTACCTATGTATGATATTTCACATGTATTGGTGGGTTACCAGCATTATTCGCTGACCGGGCGTCGTCCCATGTTTTATATTCTTCTTTCAGGTGATGCTTAGACGAGTGCGCGGTCTAGTGCCAGCTAGTATAGCTCCCCTTTTTATGTTTTGTGGCCTGTGAGCCAATCTAGACTTAGTACTCTATTGGATGGTTCTAGATTTAAACAATGCAGATTTAGCCTGTGCGTTCACCCTTGGGTGAGCGTGGCATAGCACCCCGTTTCCTTGTTTTATATATATCTTCTCTTTCAGTCTTCCGCTGTGTTTAGTGTTTTGGTTTAAGTTATCTGCATGTTTTAAGGCTTTAAATAGCATGGTTTTAGGGGGTGTTACAGGGGTATTCAACGGGACCCTTGACCCCCGCTGAATCCACTCTCTATGTCATTTTTCAACTTTATCTATTTTGCTTCCAATGAGTGTTTTCTTGCCTCCCGTGCACTTTTGAGTATTTGTTGATGTTACGTAAGTCTAGAGCCATGTGTTATGAGCCTATTAATTAGAATTTGAGTCTTGATTCGTTATAAAGATCCAATCTTTATACTCGTTGGATTATGGTTAAATTCTATGTTGAAAATCCTTTGTATTTCTTTCGTAAGTATACTTGTGAGTATTCTATATTGAAGTGCATTCTAGTAATATTGATTCTTTGATGCTAGTATGTTCATTTGGATATCATTTGCCTTGATTCTCGTTGAGTTTTTGTTGACTTGAGCCTATTCATCCTTCTTGTATCCTTCTTTGGAATTCGTTGACATTGAACTTTTGTTGTGAGTTTAAATCATTGTTGTACCCTATCTTTAGAATCAGTTTATATTGAGTCAATGCTTGAGATTATTCATTGTTGAATATCTTCCTTTTGGTTTCATTGCAATGGGTCATGTTGGTGTGGGAAGCCCTAGACAGGTCGGTGGTATGGAAAGCGATGACAACCCAAAATTTAATTTTCTAAATTCGGTTTTAAGAAATTCCAAAATAGCCATTTTTCACTCTACCAAAATTTTTATGATGAAAATGGGTGTTTGAATTAATTATTTTGAGCTACGTTTTAAATAAATTCAACACCGGGACTTATTCTATTTCTGAAATCCTAAATTATCCGGTACATTGCGTACCAAGTTTTAGACCCAAAAGTCAATCCGAGTGAAACCGGGAGAAATCTGAGAAACCTAAACCAAGTGGTTATCTAGAAAGTATTTTTGGAAAAATGTATTTTGACCCCCAAACTATTTAGAAATACTTTTCTAGACTTTGGTTCATGTTGCATGGTGGACCACAAGCCTCCAATGCCTTTGCCTGATATTTTAGAGAATCAACCATATTACCATTTTGCCCTCCACCAATCATTTTGATCTTCTTAGGGTTTTGAGCCACTATAAAATGAATTGTTATCAGACATTTTCCCTCTTGATTCTATCATTGTCTTCCCCACCAAGAGCTCTGGAAGAACACAAAGAACAAAACAATAAGTCCTTAGGCTTAATCTCATCCATTCATCCATTTTCCATCTAGCTTCCAAGTGGCGGGGCACCCCAAGCCCCACCACAAGCTCCGCCTAGCCAAATTTGTGTAGTGGTCGGGCCCTCTATGCTTCAGCTACGTGTCTATCAGACCAGGACTCGTTGGCCCTTGAGGCTCGGACACTCGGGTTCGTTACGACGCACTATTAGAAGTTGATTTCATCGAATTTTGAGTTGAAATGCTTAAATTACAGTAGAATTTGTGTTGAGAATTTCTATTGAAGTGCACTGTGTATTGTTTACAGTGAAGAAAAGTTGAAGAGTTTGAGCTTAGCTATTTGAATGAAAAGCATGATCATTATTTGTTAAGTTTTGCTTGAATAGCATGTCTAAATATCCATTGTGAGTTATTGAGAATTTTGGCAAGAATATGAGATATTTGGTTTGTACAGTACATGAACTTATTTGTTTACAGTGAAGTGAAATACTAGAGTATGAAGTTTATTTTTGAGTTCAAAGAGCATGATCAATACTTGTTAAGTATTTTCTAAGAAGTTTTGCTAAGTATTAAGTGATAAACATGACGTAGCACTATGTTGGCTTAAATCACAGTGAAAGAAAAGTTAAAGCATTCTTTACAGTAAAGAGCATGTTTAGCATATCACGAACTAAAGTGCATTATGGCTTAATGTAAGCCTAAGATCCATTTCAAAAATCTATATCTATTTTGGAAAATCATTATCTAGTTGCATGATATTTGATTTCCCATTTGTGAGAAAAGAGAAGTTGTGAGAAATTATGTGCATGAGATTGCATAAATAGATTTGTTGCATAAGAAAGAAGTGCATGAGTTATATCTATATGTATCTAGTGTGAGTAATCCGAAGTTTTGGAAGCCCGTTTAGACTATGTCCTTTCAGAGGAAAAGAGAAAGAAGGAAAGTTGAGAAAGAAACGGACATTGCGATCCGATGTGAAGTAACGAGGTCGATATTCCCAAGTTACTAGGTTGGACACTACCCGCCGGGCTTGGAATCCCGGTCAGGGGGTGTGCAAATTGACAAGTACGATACCTGATTCCACAGAGTTTGAGAAAAGAACCAAGAGAGTGGTTCTGTGGGCGAGATGAGTATTAGGCCGGCTAGATGCTGAGCCCAAGAGGTCCGTTCACATTATGGTGAAGTTCCTACCTCGCCCACGAGTAAAAGTAAAGAAAGAAAGAAAGAAAGAAAGCGAGTCAAGAGACTCAAGTAAAAGAAGAGCAAAGCGAGTCATTGTGACTCTAGAGAAACCTCCACAGCACAAGTGTTCCTTGTTACAAAAGAAAGAGTGTATATGTATATCTATCTATACTTATACTAAAGCATCATGTTCATCTTATTACATGATTATGTGAGTTGCACGCGTTGCATGAAAGTATGAGAAGAAGCATGACTTTATATTGTAATTTATTGATTATCTTGATAACATGAGATTGCTTGTTAAAGTTAAATATATCTTTATCCATCAGTTTGAACTCGAGTAGTGTATTTCGCCATGATAAGGTATATCTGTGAAAGCATGAGTTTGTTGATGAATTGAATGTTTGAGAAGCATGCCTATTTAATGATTAGGTTGCAAGCATCTAGAACTTGTTAATGAGTGAGTATGTTTAAGTGTTGTTTAAAGTGATTAAGTTTACTTGATCTAAGTGTACGTGGCAAATGTTTTCCAAAAGCATATTCTATAGTACTTTACAGGGTTGAGTGGTGTTATACTTAGCTTCGTGCTAACAGGTTATTTTTCTACTTGTTTGTTTGTTAACCCCTTTCAGGTGGGTCCCATTCTTGAGCGCAATCGAGTTAGACTAGCTTAGCGTAGAGAGCGAGTTGTAGTCTAAACTCTTTATCTGTTGTTTGTTAAGACTTTGGAAGTTAGTTTTGCTAGCTGTTTTTTATGGTGTTGGACACCAGGGACTTTCCCCAAGTTTGTTTATAGTTGTTTAAGCATGACTTTGTTTAGATCTTTTCCTTGCCTGTGCAATCACCGCATGTGGTGATTGTGGCGGTGACACCTCCTGTAGTTTGACTGTTAAGCTTTTAATGCTATCTTAATACTGTTTAGTTCCCCTTTTTAGTTAAGTCTTGTAATTAAGGTTTAAGAAAAGTGGGGTGTTACAAGTTGGTATCAGAACGGTGTGAACCACGGGAACTTAGGAAGATTGACCCTTAGGATTAAGTATAGAAACTCCAAGTTGAAGTCCTAGGAGAGAGAAGTTAAGAAAAGAACTCTTAGATATGAGATCTAAGATGAGAAAGACTCTAAGTTCAGTGGCTAAGTACAAGAATCAAAGTTAAGAAGTACTTTGAGAATCAGTTAGGAATACGGTGAGGTTGTGAGTTTCCTTACGCTTGCTTAACTGTTTATGTGCTTTATCAATGTGTTTAAAGTGCAGCTTGCTTATCTTTTGAAAGTAAAAGTAGAGAAGTTTAAATTTGAAAGTGAAAAATCAAAAGTTTAAAGT
Source organism: Ipomoea nil (assembly GCF_001879475.1). Taxonomy (NCBI): domain Eukaryota; kingdom Viridiplantae; phylum Streptophyta; class Magnoliopsida; order Solanales; family Convolvulaceae; genus Ipomoea; species Ipomoea nil. Next base: position 1,752,026 of record NW_017619623.1, on the reverse strand, counting down.
TGAAAGTAGAAGTAAAAGCTGAGAGCTGAAAGTTGAAAGTGAAAGTGAAAGTTAAGAGTTGAAAGTTGAAAGAAAAGCTAGAAGTTGAAACTTCGAAAGTTAAAGTTTGAAAGAGAAACTTTGTGAAAGTTGTTAAAGTAAGAAGTATACGAGCTTATACTTATGTTTGATTATGTGCTTTACTTGTTGTAAGCCTTGCTTTAAGAAAAGAAAAGTTAGTGGTAGTTAATCTTAGAGGTACTAACCAAGATGGTCTATTCTAATCATGGTAAAGGGCTAAAGCAATGCTTTGACACCCCGAAATCCAAATTCGATTAAGGGACTAGTTAAATAATTAATCCTATTTCAATTGGTAATTTAATTCCTAAAATCCTGAAAATTCAATAGTCGGGGACTAGTAATTGACTAGTCAACCCCAAAGTCAAAGTGGTACCTTGAGCTTTGTAGGGAGTTCCCTTGTTCCCTTACACCTCTTCATGTTAGTAAGGGTATTCTTGACTTTTCACCTTGTGTTAGTATTGTATGTTAACCTAGTAGAACACCCTCATTTCTCTCCTTACACTTTCCAAATTTTAGCTCCACCTTCTCTCTAAAAAGGTAGGTAGCTTTTCTTCCAAGCCAAGTTGAAGCTTTGTCAAAACTTCAAGAGTTGTCTCCAAGATTCTACCTTTCATACATTTGGGCATCTAGGAGGGTAAGATCCATGGTCATCTTGTGTTTTTAGTGTTTTCTAAGGTGTCTTTTCTTAAAGATAGAATCTTTATGATCTTTTGGTGTGTTCTTGAAGTGGGTTTGGAAGGTGAGCTTTGTTAGGAGCTTGGTGAGGTGATAAGAGAAGGTTTTTCTCTACAAGAGGTAACCCATGCTCTACAAAATCTATTTTGCTTACCTATATGATGATTTCTTGGATTCTACATGTGTTTTGCTATGAAATGTGAGTGTTTATGCATTGTCTTGTGAAAATGCATATCTAGAGCTTGTGTTTAGGGTTCTTGTGTGCCATTGCTTGGCTATTCCTTTGATTCAAGTCATTTTGTTGTATTGGATGAGAATTGGCATGTTTTGGACTTGAATGTGAGTTTGGAGACGAAAATCCCCGAAGGGATTATTTGGTACAGGGTTACGTACCCGCGGGCGGAACGGCGGGTAGGCGTCCACCCGTCGCCCACCCGCGGGGTTCGGTGTGTGGTTGGTTGGGGATTATTTCCCCATTGTGACACCCCGAAATCCTAATTCAATTAAGGGATTAATTAAGTAATTTATTAGTTGGGGACTAGTAATTGACTAGTCAACCGCAATGTCAAAGTTGTACCTTGAGCTTTGTAAGGAGTTCCCTTGTTCCTTACACTTCCTTATGTTAGTAAGGGTATTCTTAACCTTTCACTTGGTGTTAGTATTGTAACCTAACCTAGTAGACCACCTTCATTCCTTCCTTACACTTTCTAAAAATCTAGCTCCACCTTCTCTCTAAAAAGGTGGGTAGCTTTTCTTCCAAGCCAAGTTGGAGCCTTGCCAAAACTTCAAGAGTTGCTTCCAAGATTCAACCTTTCATATATTTGGGCATCTTGGAGGGTAAGATCTAAGTTTTTCTTGTGTTTTTGGTTTTATCTAAGGTGTCTTTTCTTAAAGATAAGATCTTTATGATCTTTTGGTATGTTCTTGAAGTGGGTTTGGAAGGTGAGCTTTGTGAGGAGCTTGTTGAGGTGTAAAGTGAAGTCTTTAGTCTACAAGAGGTAACCCATGCTCTAGAAAATCTATTTTGCTTACCTATATGTGATTTCTTGGATTCTGTATGTGATTTTGCTATGAAATGTGAGTGTTTATGCATTGTCTTGTGAAAATGCATATCTAGAGCTTGTGTTTGGGGTCCATTTGTGCCATTGCTTGGCAATTCCTTTGATTCAAGTCATTTGTTGTATTTGGTGAGATTTGGCATGTTTTGGACTTGAATTGAGTTTGGAGTTGAAAATCCCCGAAGGTATTATTTGTGGTACAGGGGTGTACCCGCGGGCGGAACGGCGGGTAGGGGTCCAGCTCGCCGCCCACCCGCGGGGTACACACTTCGGGTGACCTGTACCCGCAGGAGGAACCGCGGGTAGAGGCCTACCCGTGGGCCTACCCGCGGGTACGTGTTGTGATGTTGTTGGGGATTTGTTCCCCATGATTCTTTTGACTCGGTATTTGGTATTTTGACTTCCCGATGTTCTTTTGTGGAACTATTTGTGCGTCTTCTTGATGTTTCGTATGTCTAGAACTATATGGTAGGATTCCATGTAGGCTTTGGTGTCTTGGATCGTGCTAAGTGTTCAACATTGTGTTTCGTTGGACTGTGATGACTTTTGTGTGTTCTTCGGAACTACGTTAGGTTTATCCGTTTGATAAGCATGCTAGTTCGGTGTTTAAATGCTAGCGTGTGAGTTGTTTGTACCTTCTTATTGGTTGATGATAACTTGTGTTATTCATCGTTGTTGTTGTTGGACTGTGATCCATTTCTTGATTGAGTATGATTTCATATCTTCGTTGTGATTCGTTGATTGATTCCTGTTGTAGTGTGAAGTGTGTGTGGCTTTACCTGGATTGCACGATTAGTGCTATGAGACACTAGTCACCAAGGTATTGCAGCGGTCCTCGTGGTGGCGATGACGTGATTATGGAGTTCTGACCTTTGTGTAAGGTTCACGTGATTTTTGAGTGGCATGCGTTGCCGTGTGTGTGTACGGTACCCTCGTGTACTATGAAATTGGTGGTTTTGTTGGCGGTTTGTTGGTGGGGGACGACGGTCCCAGGAGGGAAATGGTTGGACTAAGAAGTATAAGGGTCTTGGAGGTAATGGTTGGAAGAAGATACAAGGTTGGGGGTAACCATAAGGTTGGAACCGGCCATAAGGAAGGCATATCAACTCGTGATGGGTGATGTCACGAGGGCTTGTGTAGCCGTTGTTGTGAATTCTCTTCTTATGACGTGTGGAGTCACATGGGCATGTGGTTCCTTGGCATGTGTTGCCGTGGGTGAGTCTTATTCCTTTGAGTTATGCATATCGGGTGTTGGTCTATTGTGTGATGATAGACCATACCTCGAGACTTCTTGTGAGTCGTTGTTGTTCCTTGTGGTCTTGGGATGTGTTCCCGTATTCTTGTTGAGAGTGTTGAGTCTTGCGTTGACTATTACTCTTGGTTTTGTACTTATGTGTATGTATTCCGTTTCGAAAATGGCTTTACAACTTATATCTTAATTATGTATGATAATTCACATGTATGGGTGGGTTACCAGCATTATTCGCTGACCGGGCATCGTCCCATGTTTTATTTTGTTCTTTCTGGTGATGTATAGACGAGTGCGCGGTCTAGTGCTTGCTAGTATAGCTTCTCCCTTTCGTTTTGTGGCCTGTGTGCCATCTTAGATATAGAACTTTGAGACAATGAGTTTAGATGTAATCATTGCAGATGTTGCCGGTGCGTTCATCCTTTTGGTGAACGTGGCATAACACCCCATGTTCCGGATTATGTCTATCTATCTATCTTTTAGTCTTCCGGTGTGTTTGTTGTTTAGTTCAGTTATCTGCATGTTTAAGGTTTTTAAATAGCATGTTTTTAAGGGGGTGTTACAGTTGGTATCAGAGCCTAGGTTTGAGCCTGGGAAGGGTTAAGTTTAGACTTTCTAAGTGACTAAGTGTGGTTTGAGACCTTTAAGCGACCTTAAGAATCTAAGTGTTAGGCTTAGGACTCTAGGTTGCGTGGTGAGCTGAGTGTTGCTTTATGTTCTTTGCTTGTTTGCTATCTTTTGGTAACCGTGTTGTTGTTGTAGAAGTTTGCGCTGCCTCCTCGTCCCCGAGCTCGCACCCCGGAGACCCCTACAAACGAGCAGCTCGCTCAGAATCTCCACCAGCTGACGCAGACGATGCAGACGCTCAGTGAAGCCTTGCTGAACAACAACCACGCTGCGCCGCCTCCTCACCTGCTGGGCATCGCGATATAGGTCGCTTGGTGTCGGGACATAGGCCGCCAATCTTCGCGGGTGAAGAAGACCCGGTAGTTTTGGAAGAATGGATGAGGGTGTTCGACAAGATCTTCGCGATTGTGGGTTGTCCCGAGGAGAGAAGGGTGGAACTGGAAACATTCTACTTCTGCCAAGAAGCTGATCTGTGGTGTGTCCATGAGGGTCCGACCTTCCTTGAAGAACCTGAGTTTGGTTGGTCCGCGCTTAAGGATAGGATGCGCGAGAGGTTTTACCCAGCGCATGTGCGAACCGCCATGTTTGATGAGTTCCTTCACCTGCAGCAAGGATCCCTGTCTGTGGTCGAGTACCACATGAAGTTTTTGGAGTTGGCGCGCTTTGCTCCGGTGCTTGTGCCTACGGATCTTGCTAAGGTCGAGAGATTCGTTGCCGGTTTGAATTATGAGGCACGAAAAGCGTTGACGGTGAGTAGGCCAAGTTCCCTTAAGGATGCGTATCTGAGCGCCGCAGATCTGTATCGCGTTCAGCAGCTTCAGAAAGGATCTTACGAGCTATCCAGGAAAAGGGTTGAGAGCGGAGGTTCTTCCACCTTTAAGAAGCCACGACCGGCTTTTCAGGCCAAAAACGTGTCATCCTCATCTCAAGGACCTCACCGGATGGAGCAAGGGAATCAAGCTAAGTTGTTTCCATGTCGAAGATGTGGGAAGGTGCACGCGGGCCAAGATTGTCATGGTCAAGTGCTTCGGTGTTTCCGTTGTGGAGATCGTGGCCACAAAGTCGCGGAGTGCCCCCAGCAAGCCGGTCAGAGAGCGTTACCGCCACCCCCGGGAGCCGGAGGAGCATCGAGAGGTAGTTCGGGTCGTGGAGCAGTTGGAGCTAGGCCACCTGGGAGGGTCTTCGTGATGGCGCGTTCGCAGGCAGAGTCTGAGGGTTTGGTGGAGGAGGAGCTGGCAGGTAATCCTTTCCTAGCCTATCCTTGTTTTTTTTTTTTTTGCGAGTATCGTGTTCTTCGTTGTCTTGAGTGTTATCTTGTGTTTCGTTGTTGTCTATTTAAGTTACTTGGCAATCCTTGGCATGCTTTTCTTTGGTAATGATTCCTTTGGAGTTAGGTGTAAACTCTTCTTGTTAAGTGATTCCTTTAGTTTGGCATATAAGTTTCGTTGTGAAGTTAGCTATCCATCTTTGGAATGAATTGTGCTTGGGTTAATTCTACAATCCTTATATTTGGTCATTCTTGCAAATATTCTTTTGAGAATCCTCTAGATTTTTCCAAGTATTCTTTGAAAGTTGAAAATTGCAAATCCATACCAAAAATCCTTTCTTGTGTAGCTTGAAAGTCAAGCCAAAATGTTTTATTGTAACCCTTGAGTTTCAAACCCAGGCCTATTCTCTGCCAACCCAACCTCTAAACTACTTGAGCTAATTATCTTTCTTGGAATTTACTCAATTTTAATTCCATCTAAACCATAAATTTCTACTTTACCCAAATCCCCAAATTAAATCATCTTTTCCCCAAATCTTTCCCCAAAAATCCCTAAATTTCCCAAATCCTCTTCTCTCATCTTCTTCCCTACCCGTGAACCACCGAGCACCCACCCACCCCCCCCCCCCCCGTCGCCACACCACCAACCCGCCGACGCACCACCTGGCGCACCACCACCGTTCGCCGCCAAACGCTGCTGTCGTTCGCCGCCCGCCGGAGCTGTGCTGCCGAGAAAGAGAGAAGTCGAGCGAGAGAGAAAGAAGAAAAAGAGGAGAAGCCTTGGGTCCTTTTTGTTGAGCTTTGGGTCATCTTCAATCATGCCTAGAAGGTCAAGTTTTGCAAGAAAAGCGGAATGGGTGGATGCCCATTACCTTGTTCTTGAAGGTAAAGCTTTTGATCCGGAATCTTTTCCTAATTCTTTGTTGGACATGCTTAGATTCCAAGGTTTGTTGGATGGGTTTCTCACCATAAGGGCTGAGACTTACCCGAGTTTGGTAAAGGAATTTTATCGTCACATGGTTGTGACAAAGGAGGGTGATAAGCTTGAGATCACTTCTAAAGTGAGAGGTGTGAAGGTTGTTCTTTCTGAAAAGAGGCTGGCTCAGCTTTTGAGTTTATCTGCTTCAGGAGTTGCTCAGTATAGTGGTCATTCTTGGATTAGTACGGATACCATGGGGTACCGGGACTATTTGAGCTATCTGTTCGGCCGTACGAGTGGTTTCACTCAAGCTTCAAGGCCGGAGAAAAAGTGGTTGTCCGCGGAGCAACGGATTTTGGTTATGTTGGTATCGGATTGCTTGTTGCCTAATAACAACAAAAGCAAGTTGTTGGGGAAGTTGGAGTGCACCTTTGCCTTTTGCCTCAAGAATATGGTTAAGTTCAACTTGCCAGCTTTGATGTTGCAGCATATGGTTTTCTGTCGGGATCATAACCGGAAAAGTCTACCTTATGGGATGGTGTTGAGCTGGATTTTGGTTAGAAAGGGTGTAAGCGTGGATGGATGTCTTCCGAAGGCCGTGGGAAAGTTAGTGTTGGATGCCACCAATCTTCGGAGTTGTAATTTGTTTTAGTTGGAAGATAGTGATTACATCACGCTTGTAGAAGTGGCAAGGAAAGCACCAGGAGAAAGGGCAGCGTTGGCAACAGAGCTTGGGATTCACGCCGGGAAGTTGAGCCTCGCAGTTCAGAGTTTGGGAGGCGATGAAGAAGCCGAAGTTGAAGCCGATCGGGAGGATGTGGTGGAGGCACCGGAAGCTGTTGGGGCCGGAGAAAGTGACTCGGAAAGTGAAGAGAACCAACGAAGAAGGGAAGCTCGCACGAAGAGGGAGCACGACTCCATGACGCATGAGGAGCGTGTTGTCGCCTTGCTTCGTCAGTAGAACCGCATGATCGAGGAGGGCTTCGCCTACATGAAGACACAGTTTGTCGTAGTGAATCAGAGGCTAGACCAGATTGAAGCCAGTTCAAGCCGCAGAGGAGAAGATGAAGAAGAATCTGAGGAGGCCGAGGAGTCGGAGAGTGAAGCATTCTAGCTTGTGTTGTGGTAATCTAGGTTGTCTTTTCTTTGTTGTTGTTTTCTTCCTAATCGTTGTTACCGCTTAGTTGTTGTTGGCTTTTAAGCTTGTTCTTATTTGTTGCTTTGTTGTTTAGCTTAGTAGTAGTTGGTGTTGGTTGTTTAGTTCTTAGCGGTTGACTAGAAGTCGGTGTTTGTGTTGAGGCTAGAGTTCTTGATGCTCAATTTATCTGTTTGTTAAACTATTGCCAATCCTTGAATAGACATGCCTACTTTCTTGCTTTGAAATTCTTGTGGATTCTTTTGAGTTTTGACCAAAAGAGTTTGTTCTTGAACCTCTTGTCACAATGTTGTTTCCTATCATCGTTTGCTTTTAATTCGTCGTGCCCAAGCTTCGGGGACGAAGCTTCTTTGAAGGGGGAGAGGATGTGACACCCCGAAATCCAAATTCAATTAAGGGATTAATTAAGTAATTAATCCTATTTCAATTTGTAATTTAATTCCTTGAATTCCTGAAATTTATTAGTTGTGGACTAGTAATTGACTAGTCAATCCCAAAGTCAAAGTTGTACCTTGAGCTTTGTAAGGAGTTCCCTTGTTCCTTACACTTCCTTATGTTAGTAAGGGTATTCTTGACCTTTTACTTGGTGTTAGTATTGTAACCTAACCTAGTAGACCACCTTCATTCTTTCTTTACACTTTCTAAAAATCTAGCTCCACCTTCTCTCTAAAAAGGTGGGTAGCTTTTCTTCCAAGCCAAGTTGGAGCCTTGCCAAAACTTCAAGAGTTGCTTCCAAGATTCAACCTTTCATATATTTGGGCATCTAGGAGGGTAAGATCTAAGTTCATCTTGTGTTTTTGGTTTTATCTAAGGTGTCATTTCTCAAAGATAGGATCTTTATGATCTTTTGGTATGTTCTTGAAGTGGGTTTGGAAGGTGAGCATTGTCAGGAGCTTGTTGAGGTGTAAAGTGAAGTCTTCAGTCTACAAGAGGTAACCCATGCTCTACAAAATCTATTTTGCTTACCTATATGTGATTTCTTGGATTCTACATGTGATTTTGCTATGAAATGTTAGTGTTTATTCATTGTCTTGTGAAAATGCATATCTAGAGCTTGTGTTTAGGGTTCATTTGTGCCATTGCTTGGCATTTCCTTTGATTCAAGTCATTTTGTTGTATTTGGTGAGATTTGGCATGTTTTGGACTTGAATTTGAGTTTGGAGTTGAAAATCCCCGAAGGGATTATTTGTGGTACAGGGGTGTACCCGCGGGCGGAACGGCGGGTAGGGGTCCAACCTGCCGCCCACCCACGGGGTACACACTTCGGGTGACATGTACCCGCGGGCGGAACCGCGGATAGAGGCCTACCCGTGGGCCTACCTGCGGGTACGTATTGTGATGTTGTTGGGGATTTGTTCCCCGTGATTCTTTTGACTCCGTATTTGGTCTTTTGACTTCCCGATATTCTTTTGTGGAACTATTTGTGTGTCTTCTTGATGTTTCGTATGTCTAGAACTATATGGTAGGATTCCATGTAGGCTTTGGTGTCTTGGATCGTGCTAAGTGTTCAACATTGTGTTTTGTTGGACTGTGATGAGTTTTGTGTGTTCTTCGGAACTACGTTTGGTTTATCTGTTTGATAAGCATGCTAGTTCGGTGTTTAAATGCTAGCGTGTGACTTGTTTGTACCTTATTAATAGTTGATGATAACTTGTGTTATTCATCGTTGTTGTTGTTGGACTGTGATCCATTCCTTGATTGAGTATGGTTTCATATCTTCGTTGTGATTCGTTGATTGATTCCTGTTGTAGTGTGAAGTGTGTGTGGCTTTACCTGGATTGCACGATTAGTGCTATGGGACACTAGTCACCAAGGTATTGCAGCGGTCCTCGTGGTGGCCATGACTTGATTATGGAGTTGTGACCTTTGTGTAAGGTTCACGTGATTCTTGGGTGGCATGCGTTCCCGTGTGTGTGTACGGTACCCTCGTGTACTATGAAATTGGTGGTTTTGTTGGTGGTTTGTTGGTGGGGGACGACGGTCCCAGGAGGGAAATGGTTGGACTAAGAAGTACAGGGGTCCTGGAGGTAATGGTTGGAAGAAGATACAAGGTTGGGGGTAACCATAAGGTTGGAACCGGCCATAAGGAAGGCATATCAACTCGTGATGGGTGATGTCATGAGGGCTTGTGTAGCCGTTGTTGTGAATTCTCTTCTTGTGACGTGTGCAGTCACATGGGCAAGTGTTGCCTTGGCATGTGTTGCCGTGGGTGAGTCTTATTCCTTTGAGTTATGCATATCGGGTGTTGGTCTATTGTGTGATGATAGACCATACCTCGAGACTTCTTGTGAGTCGTTGTTGTTCCTTGTGGTCTTGGGATGTGTTCCCGTATTCTTGTTGAGAGTGTTGAGTCTTGCGTTGACTATTACTCTCAGTTTTGTACTTATATATATGTATTCCGTTTCGAAAATGGCTTTACAACTTATATCTTATCTATGTATGATATTTCACATGTATTGGTGGGTTACCAGCATTATTCGCTGACCGGGCGTCGTCCCATGTTTTATTTTGTTCTTTTAGGTGATGTTTAGACGAGTGCGCGGTCTAGTGCTTGCTAGTATAGCTTCTCCCTTTCGTTTTGTGGCCTGTGTGCCAACTTAGATATAGAACTTTGAGACAATGGGTTATGATGTAATCATTGCAGAAGTTGCCGGTGCGTTCATCCTTTTGGTGAACGTGACATAACACCCTGTGTTCCGGATTATGTCTATCTATCTATCTTTCAGTCTTCCGCTGTGTTTGTTGTTTAGTTCAGTTATCTGCATGTTTAAGGCTTTTAAATAGCATTTTTTTAAGGGGGTGTTACACCCGTGATTCTTTTGACTCGGTATTTGGTCTTTTGACTTCCCGAAGTTCTTTTGTGGAACTATTTGAGTATCTTCTTGATGTTTCGTATGTCTAGAACTATGTGGTAGGATTCGATGTAGGTTTTGGTGTCTTGAATCGTGCTAAGTGTTCAACATTGTGATTCGTTGAACCGTGATGTGTCTTGTGTGTTCTTCGGAACTACGTTCGGTTTACCCATTTGATAAGCATGCCAGTTCGGTGTTTAAACGCTAGCGTGTGTGTTGTTTGTACCTTCTTATTGGTTGATGATAACTTGTGTTATTCATCGTTGTTGTTGTTGGGTTGTGACCCATTCCTTGATTGAGCATGGTTTCATACCTTCGTTTTGATCCGTTGATTGATTCCTGTTGAGGTGTGATGTGTGTGTGGCTTTACCTGGGTTGCACGATTAGTGATATGGGACACTAGTCACCAAGGTATTGCAGTGGTCCTCGTGGTGGCCATGACGTGATTTTGGAGTTGTGTCCTGTGTGTCAGGTTCACGTATTTCTTGGGAGGCATGTGTTGCCATGTGTGTGATCGGTACCCTCGTGTACTATGAAATCAGTGGTTTTGTTGGCGGTTTGTCGGCGGATAGGGACGACGGTCCTCGGAGGGAAAAGGTTGGACTTGGTTGTACATGGGTTCTGGATGTAATGGTTGGAACTAGACATAAGGTTGGGGGTAGCCATAAGGTTGGAACCGGGCATAAGGAAGGCATATCAACTCGTGATGGGTGGTGTCACGAGGGGCTTGTGTAGTCGTTGTTGTGAGTTCTTTTCTTGTGACGTGTGTAGTCACAAAGGCATGTGTTGCCTTGGCATGTGTTGCCGTTTGGTGCGTCCTTACTCCTTGAATTATGTATGTCGGGTATTAATCTATTGTGTGATGATAGATTATACCTTGAGACTTCTTGTGAGTCGTTGTTGTTCTTTGTAGTCTTGGGATGCGTTCCCGTGTTCTTGTTGAGAGTGTTTTAGTCTTGTGTTGACTATTACTCTTGGTTTTGGACATATATATATATTCCGTTTCGAAAATGACTTTACAAACTTATATCTTATCTATGTATGATATTTCACATGTATTCGTTGGTTACCAGCATTATTCGCTGACTGGGCATCGTCCCATGTCTTATATCCTTCTTTCAGGTGATGCTTAGACGAGTGCGCGGTTTAGTGCCAGCTAGAGTAGCTCCTCCCTTATGTTTTGTGGCCTGTGAGCCAATTTAGACTTAGTACTTGATGATGTTTGGTTTTAGATTTTGTACAATGTAGATGTTTGCCTGGCATAGCACCCCTACTTCCAGTATATATATTTCCTCTTTCAATCTTCTGTTGTGTTTGATGTTTTGGTTTAGATATCTGCATGTTTAAGGCTTTAAATAGCATGGAATTAGGGGGTGTTACAAATGCCACCAAGACGAGTCAGAGTAGAAACCCATCGTTCCTCAGGACCAGGAGCTTCATCTTCCACCGATCTGACAGAGAGTTTGCGTCAGCTGACCCAATTGACCCAGACTATCAGAGCCAACGTACTGAATGGGAATAACAGTGGCGGAGATGTATCTTCAAGAAGAGGCTGACCACTGGTGGGGATGGAAGGACCGACCCTTAAGGAAAAAGAAGGCTTCGATTGGGAAATGTTAAAGGCCATGTTGAGCGAAAGATTCTACGCCGAGCATGTCAAGGCTGCCAAGTATGAGGAATTCTTGCATCTGGAGCAAGGAAGCATGTCAGTACAAGAATGTCACGCCCGCTTTGTTGAATCGTTTCTTTGAGCCTATCTATTCATGTAACTTTTCGTTGGAATTCTTTGATATTGGACTATTGTCTTTGGAATATCTTTGTTGTATCTCTTTCTTGAAACCCGTTGATATTGAATTATCGTTGTGAGCTTGTAACCTAGTTATATCTTATCCTTAAGAATTCCTTGATTTTGAGCTATTGATTGAGATTATTCATTGTTGAATATCTCTCTTGTGGAATCTATTTCCTTACTTTGTCTCTTGAGATTCCATGTTGAATTGAACCCTTGTTGTGATGATTATGCTGGCAAAGTGGATAGTGTGGGGACTTATTTGATATTGATATGAGATTGGCGGACCTCTAGCTCTGTTTGCAATGGGTCCTGTTAGTGTGGGAAGCCCTGGATAGGTCGGTGGTGTGGAAAGCCCTAATCAACCATTGTGAACTGATCCGGTAGTGTGGAAAGCTCCGGGTTGCCATTTGGATTATTGATTTGATTTGCGGGAAACCGGGTAGAAACGTATCCTCAGTTGTCAGAGATAGTAGCTAACCCGTTGGGCTTTGAATCCCAATAGGGGGTGTATACACTTAAAGTTGCTAGATTTGTTTCCATTATTGGACATTGATTGATTGGTCACTTGGTGACATAGGTACTGTCTGGAAGCCCTCCACACTTGTTCCACTATATGATTGACTGTTGAGATTCTGATATGATGTTGTTGTCCCTGAGAGGACTCGAGACTCGATATTGATTGTGCGACTATGATGAGAATTGAACTATACTTGGATTAGGTGAATTGATCTATCTTTCCTGTTGTTCATATCTTGATATTGTTCTTCCATCAGTTGAATTCAGTTATTGAAATCCTTATCCTATGATGATTATGTTCTATTTCATCTTATTGTTGAGTTTGGTTGGTGAACCAAGCCATGTCTTTATTGATCTCCAATGAGTTGATTCTGAACTGGTATTAACTCCTCTGTTTTAATGAACTAGAGTTGAATAGAGATATATACATGTATTCTCAAGTTGCAAAACCCATTTTGAGTTTGAAAAGTATATGTATCTTTACATATTGGAGTGGGGTTACTTAGCATTTCTTGCTAATCCTTTTAAAAAGGATTTCAGGTATGGAGTAGTCTAGCTTATGAGAGCACGGTAGTTCGAGCCTAGCTTCTACCTTATAGCTAGATCCTTTTTATTTCATCCTTAGATTATTGGCTTGTGAGCCTTATGTTAAACTTATGTTGTTTTGACAGATTATGACTAGTATTCTTGGTTTATTATGAATGTTATGTTTGAGGATTAGATTAGCCTGTGCATTTGGGTTTGATAGCCTAAATGTGGCATAGCATCCCCGTTTGTTTTGACCTAGCTTCCGCAGTTTATTTGTACCAGTTAGACCTTACTTATCTATCTTTTCCCAATTTATTGCTTTAAGTTGTATTAGAAATCGGGGGTGTTACAATTGGTATCAGAGTGGTACGAACCGTGGGATGCCTAGGATATGTCCTAGGATGTTAAGAATTAGACTATAAGAGTCTAGGTTGGAGCCTAGGATAGTGCCTTAAGAATGAGACATTAAGACATTAAGTGAAGATTCTAAGTGTTTAAGCATCTAAGTTGTTGGATTCTTAGGAATCCCGGTGAGGTTGTGTGTTTACCTTCTCGTTTAAGCTGTGTTTCTATACCCTGTTCTTTCTAATCGTGCTTCTTGGCTTTTGCACCTGGATGGTGTGCATCTTCTGGTAGGTTTATTATGTTGAGTGTTATCTTTTGGGCTGCAATCGAGTTTCTTGCTTCCTTTCCAGACTGCATCTTTCGCTTCCTTTGCTGTACTGAATACTACCTTGTTGAAAATCGTTTTCCATTCTTCGAAACTTTTCCCTTGTCTTTCTATTCAAATGGTTTTGTGCAATGTGTCAGCCTTATTTCCTAAGTTGTCACTTTGAAGATCTTGATTCCAATATTAACTTGTATTGCTCCTAAGCTTGAAAATACCAATCCTCGCTTTCTTTTCTTCGTGCTGCCAAATTCCTTGAAATAAGATATCTTCTCCTTGAATGTTTCATTTACTTCGTCCCATTTTCAGTTTGACTTCTTACCTTCAAAATGAACTTTGAGCTTCGGGGACGAAGCTCCTTTTAAGGGGGTAGAGCGTGACCCCCCGAAAATTATCTCAATTCCCGAGTTAACTCCTACGATTATTTTTCTAAAGGAGGGAATTAATTGTTTTCATTTAAATCCCAATTTTTCTATAATTCTAGCCTAGGAAATTGGCAAATTATTGGCTGGACCATAGTCCAGCCAACTTCGCTGGACCATGGTCCAAAACGACATTGTCTCTCCACTTAAGGAGAGACGGAGCCGTTAGATGCGCGACACACGTCACGCATCTTTAAAAAATATATAAAAAAAAATAGCCATATTACAGCTTTCGGTTTTCCACATTCTTTCACAGCTTCTTCGACCTCTTCTTCCACAGCTTCTTCAACCTCTTCTTCCACATCTTCTTCAATCTACGACATCTTATTCCACAGCTTCTTCAACATCTGTTTCGCCATATCTACTGTCTCCGACGCCATTTCCACCATTTCCGACGCCATCTCCACCGCGCTACTACAGCTTTCGATTACCATCGGACTCCACTGCCATCTATAGGTACATTGACTATTGATATGCATAAAGTACATATTTGACTGCCTAGGGTTATTTTTATGTGATTTTAGGAGGCAAAACACCCAGAAATAAGGGGTTCTTGCTTTGTCATTGATTGATGGCCATTTTGTTGTGGCTAGGTTTCAATTGTTTAAAAGTGTGCATTGGTAATTCAGTTTTCAGATTTTTGATTTTTATGTGCTGATGTGCTTCATTTGAAACAGATTTATTTATATGCTAATCAAAATAGGACCAATGGGAGTACATATTTGACTGCCTAGGGTTGTTTTCATGTGATTTTATGAGGCAAAACACCCATAAATAAGGGGTTCTTGCTTTGGAATTGATTGACTACCATTTTGTTGTGGTTAGGTTTCAATTGTTTAAAAGTGTGCTTTTGACTGTCTCATGTGTCATTCTAATATTCTAGAATGCTCAAATTAGTTATTTAGCATGAAAGAATATTCGATGGAGTATAACTATAGGTTAAAACAATATTTTGATTACTTTAAGGTGTGTTTGGTTCGCACATGGGAATCGGAATCGGAATGGGTATCAAATACTTCATAATGGTAATGGGTTTTGATGAAAGTATTTAACATGTTTGGTAATAGGGTGGAATGGGAATGATTACTAATAGTAGTGCTTGAGAATGATAAGGGAATGAAACCCTTATTTTATTTGGGTATAGATTTTTCAATTGATGGAGTATTCAAAACCCATAGTAGTGTTCTAAAAACCTATCAACCAAACAATAACAATCACTTTCATACCCATTCCTATGGACAAAACCCATCAACCAAACACACCCTAAGATCTTTAATGCCACATCTGCAACGCGTAGAGCAGAGTGCAGCAATTGAGCCAAGAAATCTTTGCCAAATTCCTGTTTCTTGTTTGTCTGGTTGAACTTATTTGTCTGATAACTAATAAGTGATCTTGTAGAAGTTGCCTTCAAGCTTAGTTTAACAGAAAGTAATTGTGTTATGAGTTCCATTAACTTACTGCGTTTTTATAGTCGAGAGCTCGAAAGTGTGGCTGTTTGTTTTCTACTTTGTTCGGTTTGCTGCGCTTAATTTGGACTCTTCTTTTCATGTAACTATAATGTGCAATGTTTTTCCTTTTCTATTAGTTATTGTTTATCTATTCTTGCTTACTCTCTTATTACTGAAAAGAAGACAGTTTAGCTGGCATGTCATTGTAGCTTAATCTGGATTAGTTTTTGTTTTCAATCTGACCTGATTTCCTGTATAGAATAACAACTGGTGGTTGGCCAATGAGAATAAAGATGTTTTTTTGTCATCATTATATACTGAACTTATCAAAAAAATTTCCACCCTATTTCACCAACAGACATTTGAAGCCACAAGTTGGCCCCTAGCCACCTAGCTAATTTATTCTCCTTCAATCATGTATATTCTTAGCTACTAGCAAGTGGCTTGAAGGATGAAGTTGTATTCTCTTTGTTGAACTTGAAAGCTACTGTTGATTATTTTATACACACACATCCGTGCTTATATCTTGAAATTGCATTTCATAAATTTCTTTGATGGTTAGGGGTGCCAGATGTCATTTGAGGTGTTGAATCCAGTAGAACATAATTGATCAGTTCTGAGTGCCATTACTTGAGATGATGTTGTATTGTTAGTTGGTATTAGTCATTTTTGCATGCCACACAGTGTATATCATAATCCTTAACTATTCAATGTTCAGCAGCGAAATCATCAAAACTTAATTAGAAATTTCAGAAGAAAACCGATGTGAACTGGAAAAATGACCTTTAGCTCATAAGTGCATCACACTGTTACAAAACATTTAGCTCATAAGTGCACTAATATTTTGTTTCTGTTAGATGTACATTATTTATATGCATTAGGTATATTATTTTAATCTATAGGGTACACTATTTTAATTCATGATCTATGAGTACTTTATGATTTGAAACTTGTGTTTCTGATTGAGGTACATTATTTATGTTAAGCTGGTACATTATTTTAACACATAGGGTACATTATTTTAATTTATCATTTTTGTGTGCATTCAGCTTTGAAAGTTGTGTTTTTTATTAAGGTACATTATATCTATTCATTAGGTACATTATTTTAATCCACAGGGTACCCTCTTTTTATGCATGATTTATTTTGTACATTTTGTAGTGCATGGAGTTTATTCTTTTAGTGAATATCTTATTTCTTTATAGAGCATGACTGAATTTATTCGGCACACCCCACCCCCTCCTCTACTTAGAAATCTGATATTCACTAAACATAATATTAATGGCTGGGTACACTATTTTAATTCATGATTTTATGAGTACTTTTAGTGAATAGAGCATGGCTGGATTTATTCGATTAACTAAAATTTTACTTGCAGCAAATATGTCTAGCCAAGAAGTAGATTTATCATTAAAAGAGGTTACCAAAACCTACCGGAAAAGGAAAAGATCTACAAGTAATGAAGATGACGGAAATAAAGAAAATGCCACGAATAGGACTGCAAAGAAAGAAAATGTTACTAATAGGACTGTAAAGAAAGAAAGGGCTCCAAAGAAAATTCAGCTCAAGACTAGGATGTCACCAATGGAGTTTAACAAAATGGTGGCAAATCTCAGTGATGAACAAAAAAATGCGGTTAAAGAGATTGGGTTTGGATCATTACTCGAGCTTAGATCGTCCAGCATGGACAATACACTAAATACATATTTGGTAGAAAACTATGATCTTTTTAGTTGCTCCCTAATGTTGGAGAGTGCAAAGATGGAGCTCACAGAGGATGATGTAGAGAGCACATTAGGTCTCCCCAAGGGTGAGGATGAAGTTGTTGAAGGGAACAACTCAAATGCAACTAAAGAATACAAAACCCTGTTGGAGGAATGGAGAACACGCTAGGAATTAGACAATTGTTCTCCATTGGTGAAAAGACTTGGTCATGGTATAGTTCAGAAGAAAGACCATGGTGACTTGTTTAAAAGAGATTTTGTGGTGTTTGTTGTTTCTAGTTTGTTCAAGTGCCACGCTAATTGGACATCAAACTTCAAAGTTTTGTACTCATTGGTAGATGTGAAAAACATCAAGAATTTGAATTGGTGTGTTGGAAAAATTAGCTTAAAATGGCATAAAATGGCATATTAAGTGGCTATTTTGTGGTACAATTATCAGTGGGGTCCACTTCCGATTTGGGTCGGGTCAAAGTGGATTCGGATTCTTCGTAGTAAGACGAAGAGATTGATATATTGTACGCTCAAAACGGATATTGGGTGAATGAGATATTGATTCTCAAAGTAGACCCATTTAAGTTGGGAAATGAAGGGAAAATGTAGGACTTTGTCCCACATTGGTTTGGAAACAAGATTTGCCCCCCTTATATACATGAGCTCTTTTCAAGCTTGTAGAATTGTATAGCATAGAGGCTCTCTCGCGCGCCGGGGGGGGGGGGGGGTGCAAATCAAAATCCAACTAGAGGACATCGAAAAGGCTTGATTCAAGCCCGAGCTCGCGTGCGCCGGCACCTGCGGGCACGAATGTCGTCCGGAAATGGGCTAGCCTTGCGGGCTAAGTTATACCTAACTTCGGTATCAGGGTTGCACGAGAGATGTACTCTCGTGTTG
Source organism: Ipomoea nil (assembly GCF_001879475.1). Lineage (NCBI taxonomy): Eukaryota > Viridiplantae > Streptophyta > Magnoliopsida > Solanales > Convolvulaceae > Ipomoea > Ipomoea nil. The sequence continues at coordinate 1,734,178 of NW_017619623.1, read as the reverse complement.
CTGGTCCGTGTGCTCTCGTGTGAACCTGCACCGTACGAGAGATGTACTCTCGTGTTGCTGGTCCGTGTGCTCTCGTGTGAACCTGCTCCCCAACGGTCTGAAACCCGAAAGTTCAGCCTGTTGTAAGATTAAACTCATCTGTTACAGAATTAATACTGTTTTAAATCTGAGTTTAATCCTACTTAGTGGGTGACCGTTACAGGTGTTATACAATAGGTTTAATACCAATTAAAAGCCATGTTGAATGCTATCCCTTCCAACAGCCCTATATAAAGAGAGGTAGAGCAGTAGTATTTTCACATAGTACAAAAACGAAAGGCATTCCAGTAGCTTTCAGCTTCCCAAAACTCTGCTTCTACTCTCTTCTTTACCAACTAGTGTTCTCTACTTTGCTTTGTTTGCCGGGTTCCTTGTTTAGGTGCTTAAACAAGGAATCGTAGCACGTTTTATCCTGGGAAACCTAGGCTACAACGCTCCTAGCACTTGTGGGAGGTAGCAAATAAGGTTTTAAGGAAAAGAACCTTGTGTTCGAACTCGTGCTAAACCTATACCCAAACACTCAACCTTTTCCTTCCCAATTTTCTGTTTTCCCATATAATATCAATCTTTCCGTAGGATTATTATTATTTTTGGGATTTTTCCACCTAATTACCCAACAATCTTAAAACCTTATATCCGTTTCCCGTTGGTTGTTTATCTCTAATTTCCTAGAAGAAATGGAGAATCCAGTTTTGCCAGCTCTCGGGGAGGAGAATGTTGTTGAGAACAACAATGGTGGGAATGGCAATAATGTTGCTAATTCCCAGGCTACACCAGTGAACGTTGGTTCACAAGATGGTGGGAGCACCGAGGGATATATTCCCATGACTCGGGTACCTACGGTACCGAGTGGTTCGGCCGAAAGATCGGAGAAATTCACCGGTATTGGATCGAATTTCAAAAGGTGGCAACAAAAGATGTTGTTCTACCTAGCAACTCTCGGCTTGGCGAGATTTTTGACCGAGAAGGTTCCCGAACTAAGGGAACAGGATGCCCAATCCGTGATGTCAGTTGGCTATTGGAAGGATTCGGACTTCCTATGCCGAAACTACATCCTAAATGGATTGTGTGATGCGTTATACGATGTATATTGCAAGATTGGCACAGCGAAAGCGCTGTGGGAAGCTTTGGATCATAAATACCGAAGTGAGGATGCCGACTCAAAGAAATTTGTGGTTGGCCGATTCCTTGACTTCAAAATGGTTGATTCCAAAACCGTGCTAAGTCAGGTTGAAGATTTACAACTAATCTTTGATGAAATCCGTGACGAAGGCATGACGTTGAGTGAAGCCTTACTAGTGGGATCTGTTATCCACTTGCTGCCTCCAGGGTGGAAGGACTTCAAGAATTACCTTAAGCATAAGCGAAAGGAAATGAACCTGGAGGACCTAATCCAGCGACTCCGAATTGAGGAGGGGAACAGGACGAATGATGGAAGAAATTCTATCACTATTGGTGCTAAAGCCAATGTTGTGGAGCATGCTAAAAACTCCAAGAAGAACAAGAAGGACAAGCAAAAGCTAGGTCCGAAAGGAGGCATTACCAAGAAGAAATTTCATGGAAAATGCTTCAATTGTGGCAAGACTGGCCACAAGTCCTCTGAGTGCAAAGTTCCAAAGAAGAAGAACAAGAGTTCTGAAGCCAACATGGTTGAGGAAAGCAATCAGAAGGAGGTCGAGATTAGCCTTTCGGCTATGGTGACCGAGGTGAACCTCGTGGACTCTAACCCACGAGAGTGGTTCATCAACACTGGTGCAACAAGGCATTTGTGTTGCAACCGAGAGATGTTCAATACCTTTGAGACCGTTGAGGGCGAGAAGGTTTGGATGGGAAACTCTGCTCAGTCTGCTGTGGAAGGCGTGGGCAAGGTGGTTCTGAAGATGACTTCCGGGAAGGAACGAATGATGGAAGAAATTCTATCACTATTGGTGCTAAAGCCAATGTTGTGGAGCATGCTAAAAACTCCAAGAAGAACAAGAAGGACAAGCAAAAAGCTAGGTCCGAAAGGAGGCATTACCAAGAAGAAATTTCATGGAAAATGCTTCAATTGTGGCAAGACTGGCCACAAGTCCTCTGAGTGCAAAGTTCCAAAGAAGAAGAACAAGAGTTCTGAAGCCAACATGGTTGAGGAAAGCAATCAGAAGGAGGTCGAGATTAGCCTTTCGGCTATGGTGACCGAGGTGAACCTCGTGGACTCTAACCCACGAGAGTGGTTCATCAACACTGGTGCAACAAGGCATTTGTGTTGCAACCGAGAGATGTTCAATACCTTTGAGACCGTTGAGGGCGAGAAGGTTTGGATGGGAAACTCTGCTCAGTCTGCTGTGGAAGGCGTGGCAAGGTGGTTCTGAAGATGACTTCCGGGAAGGAACTGACGTTGAACAACGTGCTGTATGTTCCAGAGCTGAGGAAGAATCTGGTGTCTGGCTCACTGTTGAACAAGCATGGCTTTCGCATGGTGTTCGAGTCAGACAAGGTTGTTTTGTCTAAGTTAGGAATGTTTGTAGGCAAAGGTTATGTAACTGATGGGCTTTTTAAGCTCAATGTAATGCCTATTATCATGAATAAGAGCAAAGTTAATTCCGTTTACTTGCTTGAGTCTTCCAATTTGTGGCATGGTAGACTAGTCACGTTAATTATAATTCTATACGTAGATTAATTAACATGGATCATATTCCTAATTTTCAAATTAACACAAATAACAAATGTGAAATTTGTGTTGAGGCAAAATTAACGAAAGTACCTTTCAAATGGTTGAAAGGGAAACTGAACCACTAGAATTAATCCATAGTGATTTGTGCGATTTTAGATCGATGGCAAACGAGTGGTGGTAATAAATATTTTATCACGTTTATCGACGATAGCACACGTTATTGGCTATGTGTATTTGCTTAAAAGCAAAGACGAAGCCTTGGAAAAATTCATTCTTTATATGAATGAAGTTGAAAACCAACTTAATCGTAAGATTAAGAAAGTTAGAAGCGATCGAGGTGGTGAGTACGAAGCACCTATTGGTGACTTCTGTGCGAGTGTAGGTATAATACACGAGCGTACTGCACCTTACTCACCTCAATCGAACGGTGTTGCCGAACGAAAGAATCGTACATTGAAAGATATGACGAATGCGATGCTTATAAGTTCGGGCCTACCTCAAGACGCGTGGGGTGAAGCTATTTTGACAAGTAATTACCTTTTGAATAAGGTACCCCACAAGAAGCTCGATAAGACTCCTTATGAGCTGTGGAACGGTAGGAACCTTCCTACCAGTACCTGAAAGTGTGGGGGTGTCTTGCCAAAGTTTTGGGTGCCAACACCTAAGAAAGTAAAGATAGGTCCTAAGACAGTGGACTGTATCTTTATTGGCTATGCACATAATAGTAGTGCTTATCGGTTCTTAGTACACGAGTCCCATAATTCCGGACGTACACGAGAACACGATAATAGAATCAAGGAATGCATCTTTCTTTGAAAATGTATTTCCTTGTAGGTCCAATGAGGGACCGAGTTCGTCAAAACGAACGTTTGACGAAGCTATGGATAATGATAGTGGGGAATCCGAGAGAGAACCCGAGCTCGAGCCAAGACGCAGTAAGCGGGCGAGAGTTGGAAAATCATTTGGTCCTGATTTTCTAACTTGTTGGAGTACGATTCGAGTACTCTAACTTGTTTATTAGAAAATGAACCCGATTTTCTATCTTGTTTGATAGAAAACGAGCCTCGAACGTACGGAGAAGCCGTGACTTCTACAGAAGGACCAATGTGGAAAGAGGCTATTAAAAGTGAAGTGGATTCTATTTTACAAAATCACACTTGGGAACTTGTTGATCTTCCTCCGGGTAGTAAACCCTTAGGATCCAAGTGGGTCTTTAAAAGGAAGATGAAACCCGATGGTTCCATCGAGAAGTATAAGGCTAGGCTTGTAATCAAGGGTTACAGGCAACGCGAGGGCCTTGATTACTTCGACACGTATTCTCCCGTGACAAGAATAAATTCCATTAGAATGATACTTGCTATAGCCACGCTGCGGAATTTGGAAGTTCATCAAATGGACGTTAAAACCGCTTTCCTAAATGGCGAACTAGATGAGGAAATCTATATGGAACAACCCGAAGGGTTCGTGGTTCCGGGCCAAGAAAGGAAAGTGTGTAAGTTGGTTAAATCGCTATATGGTTTAAAACAAGCGCCTAAGCAATGGCACGAGAAGTTTGACCATGCGATGTTGACTAATGGATTTAAAATAAACGAAAGTGACAAATGTGTCTACGTTAAAGAAACGATAGACGGTTATGTCATTCTTTGTTTATACGTAGATGACATGCTCATCGTGGGTAGTAACGATCGAATGATCAAGTCTACCAAAAATATGTTAAATGCGAGATTTGACATGAAGGATATGGGTTTGGCTGATCTAATCCTCGGGATTAGAATCATTAGAAGACCTGATGGTCTGGTGTTAAGCCAATCACATTATATTGATAAAATCCTTGAAAAATTTAACAAGGATAATCATCAAGGGACTAGGACGCCATTAGATCGAAGCGTTCATCTAACCAAGAACCACGGAGAGTGTATTTCTCAAGTAGAATATGCTCGGGTTATTGGTAGTTTGATGTATCTAATGAGCTGTACTAGGCTGGATATTGCCTTTGCGGTTAGTAAACTCAGTAGATATACGAGTAACCCCAGTGCAATGCACTGGACGGCAATAGTGAAGGTTCTGAGATACTTAAGATATACTCGAGACCTTGGACTGCACTATGGGAGATATCCTGCTGTACTTGAAGGGTATAGCGATGCTAGCTGGATATCCGATATTAAGGACTCCAAGTCCACAAGTGGCTACGTGTTTACACTAGCCGATGCAGCCGTTGCATGGAAATCCTCTAAACAGACCGTGATAGCTAGATCCACGATGGAATCTGAGCTGATAGCCTTGGACAAAGGTTGTGAAGAGGCTGAATGGCTACGCCATTTTTTAGAGGATATTCCTAATTGGGAAAGACCTGTACCTCCAATGTGTGTGCATTGCGATAATCAAGCTGCAATTGGACGAGTACAGAATCATATGTATAATGGTAAGTCTAGACATGTGCGTCGTAGACATAATACCATTAGACAACTTCTCACAACTGGTGTTGTCTCGATTGACTACGTAAAGTCAGAAGACAATATAGCGGATCCGCTAACCAAAGGGTTATGTAGAGTAGCTGTGGAGAAGTTGAGACGAGGAATGGGTCTAAAGCCCTTGGTATAAGTTCTATAGTGGACACCCAACCTAGCTGGCACCTAGGTTCAATGGGACAACTAAATTATGGAATGGAGCGTGTCACTGTGGGGGTCTCGGATTCCCTACCACTCCTCGTTAGAAACAGTGGCTCCCGCACAAGGTTAGCATGTTAAATGCTTTAGTGATTCAAATGTCGGTTGACATATGTGAGTATGCGGGATACTCAGGAAAGAATCACCTATGTGAGAGAGAAGTGAGGGTCGCTTCAAAGGAGAATTAACGGGCACAATTCTTCACAAACTCTTGCAGAACCAGGAATGGTGACCCACGACCAAAATGGGCACAATCATGAGAACAAAGCATGGTTGGGAGGTTCCTGTGTGAGATATGTCATCGTCTACACAAACGGCAGTCGGTTCAAAGACATCGTGTTCTACCGTACAGTCAGTAGAGTAAATGTATCTTCACGAGGGAAGGTTCAAAGGGTGTGACCCTACCTATCCTATGCAGGGATCGACCGTTGAACACAGTTGTTTCCGTTTTAAAACTACCCCCGAAAATCAATTTTCATTCGTGTGGGGGATTGTTGGAAAAATTAGCTTAAAATGGCATAAAATGGCATATTAAGTGGCTATTTTGTGGTACAATTATCAGTGGGGTCCACTTCCGATTTGGGTCGGGCTAAAGTGGATTCGGATTCTTCGTAGTAAGACGAAGAGATTGATATATTGTACGCTCAAAACGGATATTGGGTGAATGAGATATTGATTCTCAAAGTAGACCCATTTAAGTTGGGAAATGAAGGGAAAATGTAGGACTTTGTCCCACATTGGTTTGGAAACAAGATTTGCCCCCCTTATATACATGAGCTCTTTTCAAGCTTGTAGAATTGTATAGCATAGAGGCTCTCTCGCGGGCGGGGGGGGGGGGGGGTGCAAATCAAAATCCAACTAGAGGACATCGAAAAGGCTTGATTCAAGCCCGAGCTCGCGTGCGCCGGCACCTGCGGGCACGAATGTCGTCCGGAAATGGGTTGGCCTTGCGGGCTAAGTTATGCCTAACTTCGGTATCATTTTCCATCTGATATAGTCACTTGGTTCGGCCAAAACTGAACCGAGAGTAGACCTACTCTCGTGTGTAGCACGAGAGGTTGTGGTGCACTGAGAGCACGAGAGATGTACTCTCGTGTTGCTGGTCCGTGTGCTCTCGTGTGAACCTGCACCCCAACGGTCTAAAACCCGAAAGTTCAGCCTGTTGTACAGATTAAACTCATCTGTTACGGAATTAATACTGTTTTTATTCCAATTTTAAATCTGAGTTTAATCCTACTTAGTGGGTGACCGTTACAGGTGTTATACAATTGGTTTAATACCAATTAAAAGCCATGTTGAATGCTATCCCTTCCAACAGCCCTATATAAAGAGAGGTAGAGCAGTAGTATTTTCACATAGTACAAAAACGAAAGGCATTCCAGTAGCTTTCAGCTTCCCAAAACTCTGCTTCTACTCTCTTCTTTACCAACTAGTGTTCTCTACTTTGCTTTGTTTGCCGGGTTCCTTGTTTAGGTACTTAAACAAGGAATCATAGCACGTTTTATCCTGGGAAACCTAGGCTACAACGCTCCTAGCACTTGTGGGAGGTAGCAAATAAGGTTTTAAGGAAAAGAACCTTGTGTTCGAACTCGTGCTAAACCTATACCCAAACACTCAACCTTTTCCTTCCCAATTTTCTGTTTTCCCATATAATATCAATCTTTCCGTAGGATTATTATTATTTTTGGGATTTTTCCACCTAATTACCCAACATGGTGTAGGTACATTTTTAATAGTCTTACTACAACAGTGGAGAAATGGAAGAAGTCAAAAAGTACATTCTTCACTGGACCATTGGTCTTCTTGATGGTAGTACATTTAATTCAATTTATGTTTCTTATTCTATTAATGCATTTTTTGCTTTCATACTAACTTTTTTTATTTTATTTTATTTAGGTTTCATACCTTGATAGGATGCAATTTAAAGGGCAGCAAATCCCAAGGAAATACCCAGCGATATCAGTTTGGACAATGGATATGGTCCAAAAAAGATTAGCAGATGAAAAGAATTCTAGTGGATATGGCAGGGGAAAAGTCTTGGATAGAGTTAGGAAACCGGTTGCTGGGATTGAAAACAACAACATTGTTGGGGATGGGGTGGAGGCACAAGCAGTTGGTGATAAAGCTAAAATGAGTAATGTAGAGAAGATATCTATGGGAATGAAGAAACTGACTACAGCCATAGTTGAATTTGAAGAAGTAATGGCTGAAGTTGGGAGCAAAAACACTGGGCAAGAAATTATAAAGAAGACTTTCAGCAAGATGTCTGATATGCTGAACATTGCTTCAACTTCCCAGCCTGACAAGACTTCGACATTATTGGACGATGATCCAATCTTCAACAACGAGAGCTTTCTTGCAGCAGTTGCATCATTGGAAAAGGCAGCAGTGGAAGCATTGGAAAAGGCAACCAGAATCACCGAAGAACCTGTTGAACCTGAAACATTTTCACCACCACGCTTCAATTTGTTAACACTTACCCCCCCCCCCCCCCCCCACCAGATATTCAAAAACCAAAAGAAACAGCTACTACACTCCCTGGTGAGGAAAGAAACACGGAAAAGGAACAAACATTGTTTGACATGTAAGTTAAACTCTAAAAGTTGTGTTTCTGATTAAGATACATTATTTATGGTCAATAGGTACATTATTTTAATGAGTAGGGTACATTATTTTTATGTGGTAGTGCACTTGAGGAATTAGAGACAGAGCATGTCCAAAATGGGGAGAGAGAGAAAAGAAAACTGAAAAATGTTCCATTGCGATTGAGGTCTCCATATTGGACGGCAAACAATGAAAAGCTCTGTGAAAGAGAAGATGTTGTCTGATTTTGCATTCATGGACCCGTCTATTGAATATCCAATAGAGTAGGTCTTCACTTTAATTATGGTTAATACTAATTTGTGTCTTTAATATGTGTTAAAAAGTTATTTTTCTTACAGTGAAACACTGTTTAGGCATAAAAGGTACCACATTGCAAGGGACCAGTTCTTGACTCTATGGAGCGGTAAAATAGAGAAGACCATTGTAGATGTTTGGAGCTTAAGAATGAATTTTGAAAATATCACCCATGGAATGGGTGAACCAAAATGCATCTACTTCACCACCCATCCTTTTGTAAGTGCCTGAATTTTCTCTTATATATATTTAAAAAGTAAATTGATAATGCAAGTTCTTATTGATTATTAGTTTTTCTGCACAAAGTACATTATTCTTGTTCACAGGGTACATAATTTCTATTCACAGAGTACATTATTTGTGTACATAAAGCTTAGGTGTATATAGTACAAAATTTGACGGTGTAATATGTTTACTTTGTAATATAATTTTGTGTTCAGATGGAAATTGATGATACTACTAAACGGAAAAGAGAATTCTTTGCAGAGGAAAAACAAAGACGATTCAATGAATGTTTGGATTATGAGCTTAAATTGGCCTCTAACATTGACATCTCTGATACTGAACTGGTAATTTATAATGCACAATATTATAAATTAATTATTTATGTGAAATTCATTTTATATACACTCATTGGATATACTTCTAAAATCATATGTATTTAGGTTTCTTCCCTGTTATACGCTATCATCACTACTTCATTATGTGCTTGAACTTCAAGAAAAGGGTTGTCCAAGTAGTTGACAATAGAACACTGGGCAAGAATACCAACTTTCTGCAAAGATATGATATTTGTGATCAAAACATAGTAAGTTGCAAAATCTAAGATTCTTATGAATTTAAATTGAAAACTGTTAGGTACTTGATATATTATAATGAACATTAACTAATGTGCTGGTCAAAGCATTCAAAGAGTATTGCAAATATAAAAGGATCACAACTTTGTTAAACAAAATGACAAAGCATGATGATGAGGATGATGTGTTTAACCATGAATTGGTGAAGATGTCTTGAAAAATGCCACTAATGTTATTGATTGTGGAGTTTATTGCATGCGTCATATGGAGACCTTTAAGGGTAATGGACCGAATTGGAAATCTGGATTTAACAGAACACCTGCAAATGTAAGTACTGTGATTTAAAGTGCATGTTTTTCATTTTTATAAATACTTAATTGGGCACATTATATTAGGGCACAAGATACATTTTTATAACCCACTGAATACATTACCAAATCAGAAAAGATTTTATTGATGCATAAAACCAAAAAATATGTTTTTAGAAACTATAAAAATTAACATAAAATTAAAAACTCAAATTTAAAAATTATTAAAATATGTTTTGAAAATATAAAATTCGAATAGTTCGTTTTACCAACGAACCCCTCTCCTAATTTCCCGTGGGGGCGTGGACGGGGTTGGGGTTGACGAGTACACCACCCGCCATCTCTAATTGGTTATCAATTCATGAACACGTGACCTTAACTAAGATATATTTTGATAATTCAAAGTGTACATTATTTGAGAGCACAAGTTACATTATTCTAACCCATAGAGTACATTACCCAAAATCAGGACTGCAAGGATATATTTATTTAACAAATAGGGTACATTATTTTAGGGCACAAGATACATTTTTATAACCCACTGAATACATTACCAAATCAGAAAAGATTTTATTGATGCATAAAACAAAAAAAAAAATATGTTTTTAGAAACTATAAAAAGTAACATAAAATTAAAAAGTCAAATTTAAAAATTATTAAAATATATTTTGAAAATATAAAATAAGAATACTTCGTTTTACCAACGAACTCCTCCCCTTAATTTCCCGTGGGTCGTGGACGGGGTTGGGGTTGACGAGTACACCACCCGCCATCTCTAATTGGTGATCAATTCATGAACACGTGACCTTAACTAAGATACATTTTGATAATTCAATGTGTACATTATTTGAGAGCATAAGTTACATTATTCTAACCCATAGAATACATTACCCAAAATCAAGACTGCAAGGATACATTTTGTTAACTAATAGGGTACATTATTTTAGAGCACAAGGTACATTATAATAACCCACTCAATACATTACCAAATCAGAAAATATTTTATTGATGCATAAAACCAAAAAATATGTTTTTAGAAACTACAAAAATTAACATAAAATTAAAAACTCAAATTTAAAAATTATTAAAATATGTTTTGAAAATATAAAATAATAATAGTTCGTTTTACCAACGAACCCCTCTCATAATTTCCCGTGGGGGCGTGGACGGGGTTGGGGTTGACGAGTACACCACCCGCCATCTCTAATTGGTTATCAATTCATGAACACGTGACCTTAACTAAGATACATTTTGATAATTCAAAGTGTACATTATTTGAGAGCATAAGTTACATTATTCTAACCCATAGAGTACATTACCCAAAATCATGACTGCAAGGATATATTTATTTAACAAATAGGGTACATTATTTTAGGGCACAAGATACATTTTTATAACCCACTGAATACATTACCAAATCAGAAAAGATTTTATTGATGCATAAAACAAAAAAAAAAATATGTTTTTAGAAACTATATAAAGTAACATAAAATTAAAAAGTCAAATTTAAAAATTATTAAAATATGTTTTGAAAATATAAAATAAGAATACTTCGTTTTACCAACGAACTCCTCCCCTTAATTTCCCGTGGGTCGTGGACGGGGTTGGGGTTGACGAGTACACCACCCGCCATCTCTAATTGGTGATCAATTCATGAACACGTGACCTTAACTAAGATACATTTTGATAATTCAATGTGTACATTATTTTAGAGCATAAGTTACATTATTCTAACCCATAGAGTACATTACCCAAAATCAAGACTGCAATGATACATTTTGTTAACTAATAGGGTACATTATTTTAGAGCACAAGGTACATTATAATAACCCACTCAATACATTACCAAATCAGAAAATATTTTATTGATGCATAAAACCAAAAAATATGTTTTTAGAAACTATAAAAATTAACATAAAATTAAAAACTCAAATTTAAAAATTATTAAAATATGTTTTGAAAATATAAAATAAGAATAGTTCGTTTTACCAACGAACCCCTCTCCTAATTTCCCGTTAGGGCGTGGACGGGGTTGGGGTTGACGAGTACACCACCCGCCATCTCTAATTGGTTATCAATTCATGAACACGTGACCTTAACTAAGATACATTTTGATAATTCAAAGTGTACATTATTTGAGAGCATAAGTTACATTATTCTAACCCATAGAGTACATTACCCAAAATCAAGACTGCAAGGATATATTTATTTAACAAATAGGGTACATTATTTTAGAGCACAAGGTACATTATAATAACCCACTCAATACATTACCAAATCAGAAAATATTTTATTGATGCATAAAACCAAAAAATATGTTTTTAGAAACTATAAAAATTAACATAAAATTAAAAACTCAAATTTAAAAATTATTAAAATATGTTTTGAAAATATAAATTAAGAATAGTTCGTTTTACCAACGAACCCCTCTCCTAATTTCCGGTGGGGGCGTGGACGGGGTTGGGGTAGACGAGTACACCACCCGCCATCTCTAATTGGTTATCAATTCATAAACACGTGACCTTAACTAAGATACATTTTGATAATTCAAAGTGTACATTATTTGAGAGCATAAGTTACATTATTCTAACCCATAGAGTACATTACCCAAAATCAAGACTGCAAGGATACATTTTGTTAACTAATAGGGTACATTATTTTAGAGCACAAGGTACATTATAATAACCCACTCAATACATTACCAAATCAGAAAATATTTTATTGATGCATAAAACCAAAAAATATGTTTTTAGAAACTATAAAAATTAACATAAAATTAAAAACTCAAATTTAAAAATTATTAAAATATGTTTTGAAAATATAAAATAAGAATAGTTCGTTTTACCAACGAACCCCTCTCTTAATTTCCCGTGGGGGCGTGGACGGGGTTGGGGTTGACGAGTACACCACCCGCCATCTCTAATTGGTTATCAATTCATGAACACGTGACCTTAACTAAGATACATTTTGATAATTCAAAGTGTACATTATTTGAGAGCACAAGTTACATTATTCTAACCCAAAGAGTACATTACCCAAAATCAAGACCGCAAAGATATATTTATTTAACAAATAGGGTACATTATATTAGGGCACAAGATACATTTTTATAACCCACTGAATACATTACCAAATCAAAAAAGATTTTACTGATGCATAAAACCAAAAAATATGTTTTTAGAAACTATAAAAATTAACATAAAATTAAAAACTCAAATTTAAAAATTATTAAAATATGTTTTGAAAATATAAAATAAGAATAGTTCGTTTTACCAACGAACCCCTCTCCTAATTTCCCGTGGGGGCGTGGACGGGGTTGGGGTAGACGAGTACACCACCCGCCATCTCTAATTGGTTATCAATTCATAAACACGTGACCTTAACTAAGATACATTTTGATAATTCAAAGTGTACATTATTTGAGAGCATAAGTTACATTATTCTAACCCATAGAGTACATTACCCAAAATCAAGACTGCAAGGATACATTTTGTTAACTAATAGGGTACATTATTTTAGAGCACAAGGTACATTATAATAACCCACTCAATACATTACCAAATCAGAAAATATTTTATTGATGCATAAAACCAAAAAATATGTTTTTAGAAACTATAAAAATTAACATAAAATTAAAAACTCAAATTTAAAAATTATTAAAATATGTTTTGAAAATATAAAATAAGAATAGTTCGTTTTACCAACGAACCCCTCTCTTAATTTCCCGTGGGGGCGTGGACGGGGTTGGGGTTGACGAGTACACCACCCGCCATCTCTAATTGGTTATCAATTCATGAACACGTGACCTTAACTAAGATACATTTTGATAATTCAAAGTGTACATTATTTGAGAGCACAAGTTACATTATTCTAACCCATAGAGTACATTACCCAAAATCAAGACCGCAAAGATATATTTATTTAACAAATAGGGTACATTATATTAGGGCACAAGATACATTTTTATAACCCACTGAATACATTACCAAATCAGAAAAGATTTTATTGATGCATAAAACCAAAAAATATGTTTTTAGAAACTATAAAAATTAACATAAAATTAGAAACTCAAATTTAAAAATTATTAAAATATGTTTTGAAAATATAAAATTCAAATAGTTCGTTTTACCAACGAACCCCTCCCCTTAATTTCCCGTGGGTCGTGGACGGGGTTGGGGTTGACGAGTACACCACCCGCCATCTCTAATTGGTTATCAATTCATGAACACGTGACCTTAACTAAGATATATTTTGATAATTCAAAGTGTACATTATTTGAGAGCACAAGTTACATTATTCTAACCCATAGAGTACATTACCCAAAATCAGGACTGCAAGGATATATTTATTTAACAAATAGGGTACATTATTTTAGGGCACAAGATACATTTTTATAACCCACTGAATACATTACCAAATCAGAAAAGATTTTATTGATGCATAAAACAAAAAAAAAAAATATGTTTTTAGAAACTATAAAAAGTAACATAAAATTAAAAAGTCAAATTTAAAAATTATTAAAATATATTTTGAAAATATAAAATAAGAATACTTCGTTTTACCAACGAACTCCTCCCCTTAATTTCCCGTGGGTCGTGGACGGGGTTGGGGTTGACGAGTACACCACCCGCCATCTCTAATTGGTGATCAATTCATGAACACGTGACCTTAACTAAGATACATTTTGATAATTCAATGTGTACATTATTTGAGAGCATAAGTTACATTATTCTAACCCATAGAATACATTACCCAAAATCAAGACTGCAAGGATACATTTTGTTAACTAATAGGGTACATTATTTTAGAGCACAAGGTACATTATAATAACCCACTCAATACATTACCAAATCAGAAAATATTTTATTGATGCATAAAACCAAAAAATATGTTTTTAGAAACTACAAAAATTAACATAAAATTAAAAACTCAAATTTAAAAATTATTAAAATATGTTTTGAAAATATAAAATAATAATAGTTCGTTTTACCAACGAACCCCTCTCATAATTTCCCGTGGGGGCGTGGACGGGGTTGGGGTTGACGAGTACACCACCCGCCATCTCTAATTGGTTATCAATTCATGAACACGTGACCTTAACTAAGATACATTTTGATAATTCAAAGTGTACATTATTTGAGAGCATAAGTTACATTATTCTAACCCATAGAGTACATTACCCAAAATCATGACTGCAAGGATATATTTATTTAACAAATAGGGTACATTATTTTAGGGCACAAGATACATTTTTATAACCCACTGAATACATTACCAAATCAGAAAAGATTTTATTGATGCATAAAACAAAAAAAAAAATATGTTTTTAGAAACTATATAAAGTAACATAAAATTAAAAAGTCAAATTTAAAAATTATTAAAATATGTTTTGAAAATATAAAATAAGAATACTTCGTTTTACCAACGAACTCCTCCCCTTAATTTCCCGTGGGTCGTGGACGGGGTTGGGGTTGACGAGTACACCACCCGCCATCTCTAATTGGTGATCAATTCATGAACACGTGACCTTAACTAAGATACATTTTGATAATTCAATGTGTACATTATTTGAGAGCATAAGTTACATTATTCTAACCCATAGAATACATTACCCAAAATCAAGACTGCAAGGATACATTTTGTTAACTAATAGGGTACATTATTTTAGAGCACAAGGTACATTATAATAACCCACTCAATACATTACCAAATCAGAAAATATTTTATTGATGCATAAAACCAAAAAATATGTTTTTAGAAACTACAAAAATTAACATAAAATTAAAAACTCAAATTTAAAAATTATTAAAATATGTTTTGAAAATATAAAATAATAATAGTTCGTTTTACCAACGAACCCCTCTCATAATTTCCCGTGGGGGCGTGGACGGGGTTGGGGTTGACGAGTACACCACCCGCCATCTCTAATTGGTTATCAATTCATGAACACGTGACCTTAACTAAGATACATTTTGATAATTCAAAGTGTACATTATTTGAGAGCATAAGTTACATTATTCTAACCCATAGAGTACATTACCCAAAATCATGACTGCAAGGATATATTTATTTAACAAATAGGGTACATTATTTTAGGGCACAAGATACATTTTTATAACCCACTGAATACATTACCAAATCAGAAAAGATTTTATTGATGCATAAAACAAAAAAAAAAATATGTTTTTAGAAACTATATAAAGTAACATAAAATTAAAAAGTCAAATTTAAAAATTATTAAAATATGTTTTGAAAATATAAAATAAGAATACTTCGTTTTACCAACGAACTCCTCCCCTTAATTTCCCGTGGGTCGTGGACGGGGTTGGGGTTGACGAGTACACCACCCGCCATCTCTAATTGGTGATCAATTCATGAACACGTGACCTTAACTAAGATACATTTTGATAATTCAATGTGTACATTATTTTAGAGCATAAGTTACATTATTCTAACCCATAGAGTACATTACCCAAAATCAAGACTGCAATGATACATTTTGTTAACTAATAGGGTACATTATTTTAGAGCACAAGGTACATTATAATAACCCACTCAATACATTACCAAATCAGAAAATATTTTATTGATGCATAAAACCAAAAAATATGTTTTTAGAAACTATAAAAATTAACATAAAATTAAAAACTCAAATTTAAAAATTATTAAAATATGTTTTGAAAATATAAAATAAGAATAGTTCGTTTTACCAACGAACCCCTCTCCTAATTTCCCGTTAGGGCGTGGACGGGGTTGGGGTTGACGAGTACACCACCCGCCATCTCTAATTGGTTATCAATTCATGAACACGTGACCTTAACTAAGATACATTTTGATAATTCAAAGTGTACATTATTTGAGAGCATAAGTTACATTATTCTAACCCATAGAGTACATTACCCAAAATCAAGACTGCAAGGATATATTTATTTAACAAATAGGGTACATTATTTTAGAGCACAAGGTACATTATAATAACCCACTCAATACATTACCAAATCAGAAAATATTTTATTGATGCATAAAACCAAAAAATATGTTTTTAGAAACTATAAAAATTAACATAAAATTAAAAACTCAAATTTAAAAATTATTAAAATATGTTTTGAAAATATAAAATAAGAATAGTTCGTTTTACCAACGAACCCCTCTCCTAATTTCCCGTTAGGGCGTGGACGGGGTTGGGGTTGACGAGTACACCACCCGCCATCTCTAATTGGTTATCAATTCATGAACACGTGACCTTAACTAAGATACATTTTGATAATTCAAAGTGTACATTATTTGAGAGCATAAGTTACATTATTCTAACCCATAGAGTACATTACCCAAAATCAAGACTGCAAGGATATATTTATTTAACAAATAGGGTACATTATTTTAGAGCACAAGGTACATTATAATAACCCACTCAATACATTACCAAATCAGAAAATATTTTATTGATGCATAAAACCAAAAAATATGTTTTTAGAAACTATAAAAATTAACATAAAATTAAAAACTCAAATTTAAAAATTATTAAAATATGTTTTGAAAATATAAAATAAGAATAGTTCGTTTTACCAACGAACCCCTCTCTTAATTTCCCGTGGGGGCGTGGACGGGGTTGGGGTTGACGAGTACACCACCCGCCATCTCTAATTGGTTATCAATTCATGAACACGTGACCTTAACTAAGATACATTTTGATAATTCAAAGTGTACATTATTTGAGAGCACAAGTTACATTATTCTAACCCAAAGAGTACATTACCCAAAATCAAGACCGCAAAGATATATTTATTTAACAAATAGGGTACATTATATTAGGGCACAAGATACATTTTTATAACCCACTGAATACATTACCAAATCAAAAAAGATTTTATTGATGCATAAAACCAAAAAATATGTTTTTAGAAACTATAAAAATTAACATAAAATTAAAAACTCAAATTTAAAAATTATTAAAATATGTTTTGAAAATATAAAATAAGAATAGTTCGTTTTACCAACGAACCCCTCTCCTAATTTCCCGTGGGGGCGTGGACGGGGTTGGGGTAGACGAGTACACCACCCGCCATCTCTAATTGGTTATCAATTCATAAACACGTGACCTTAACTAAGATACATTTTGATAATTCAAAGTGTACATTATTTGAGAGCATAAGTTACATTATTCTAACCCATAGAGTACATTACCCAAAATCAAGACTGCAAGGATACATTTTGTTAACTAATAGGGTACATTATTTTAGAGCACAAGGTACATTATAATAACCCACTCAATACATTACCAAATCAGAAAATATTTTATTGATGCATAAAACCAAAAAATATGTTTTTAGAAACTATAAAAATTAACATAAAATTAAAAACTCAAATTTAAAAATTATTAAAATATGTTTTGAAAATATAAAATAAGAATAGTTCGTTTTACCAACGAACCCCTCTCTTAATTTCCCGTGGGGGCGTGGACGGGGTTGGGGTTGACGAGTACACCACCCGCCATCTCTAATTGGTTATCAATTCATGAACACGTGACCTTAACTAAGATACATTTTGATAATTCAAAGTGTACATTATTTGAGAGCACAAGTTACATTATTCTAACCCATAGAGTACATTACCCAAAATCAAGACCGCAAAGATATATTTATTTAACAAATAGGGTACATTATATTAGGGCACAAGATACATTTTTATAACCCACTGAATACATTACCAAATCAGAAAAGATTTTATTGATGCATAAAACCAAAAAATATGTTTTTAGAAACTATAAAAATTAACATAAAATTAGAAACTCAAATTTAAAAATTATTAAAATATGTTTTGAAAATATAAAATTCAAATAGTTCGTTTTACCAACGAACCCCTCCCCTTAATTTCCCGTGGGTCGTGGACGGGGTTGGGGTTGACGAGTACACCACCCGCCATCTCTAATTGGTTATCAATTCATGAACACGTGACCTTAACTAAGATATATTTTGATAATTCAAAGTGTACATTATTTGAGAGCACAAGTTACATTATTCTAACCCATAGAGTACATTACCCAAAATCATGACTGCAAGGATATATTTATTTAACAAATAGGGTACATTATTTTAGGGCACAAGATACATTTTTATAACCCACTGAATAAATTACCAAATCAGAAAAGATTTTATTGATGCATAAAACAAAAAAAAAAATATGTTTTTAGAAACTATATAAAGTAACATAAAATTAAAAAGTCAAATTTAAAAATTATTAAAATATGTTTTGAAAATATAAAATAAGAATACTTCGTTTTACCAACGAACTCCTCCCCTTAATTTCCCGTGGGTCGTGGACGGGGTTGGGGTTGACGAGTACACCACCCGCCATCTCTAATTGGTGATCAATTCATGAACACGTGACCTTAACTAAGATACATTTTGATAATTCAATGTGTACATTATTTTAGAGCATAAGTTACATTATTCTAACCCATAGAGTACATTACCCAAAATCAAGACTGCAATGATACATTTTGTTAACTAATAGGGTACATTATTTTAGAGCACAAGGTACATTATAATAACCCACTCAATACATTACCAAATCAGAAAATATTTTATTGATGCATAAAACCAAAAAATATGTTTTTAGAAACTATAAAAATTAACATAAAATTAAAAACTCAAATTTAAAAATTATTAAAATATGTTTTGAAAATATAAAATAAGAATAGTTCGTTTTACCAACGAACCCCTCTCCTAATTTCCCGTTAGGGCGTGGACGGGGTTGGGGTTGACGAGTACACCACCCGCCATCTCTAATTGGTTATCAATTCATGAACACGTGACCTTAACTAAGATACATTTTGATAATTCAAAGTGTACATTATTTGAGAGCATAAGTTACATTATTCTAACCCATAGAGTACATTACCCAAAATCAAGACTGCAAGGATACATTTTGATAACTAATAGGGTACATTATTTTAGAGCACAAGGTACATTATAATAACCCACTCAATACATTACCAAATCAGAAAATATTTTATTGATGCATAAAACCAAAAAATATGTTTTTAGAAACTATAAAAATTAACATAAAATTAAAAACTCAAATTTAAAAATTATTAAAATATGTTTTGAAAATATAAAATAAGAATAGTTCGTTTTACCAACGAACCCCTCTCCTAATTTCCGGTGGGGGCGTGGACGGGGTTGGGGTAGACGAGTACACCACCCGCCATCTCTAATTGGTTATCAATTCATAAACACGTGACCTTAACTAAGATACATTTTGATAATTCAAAGTGTACATTATTTTAGAGCATAAGTTACATTATTCTAACCCATAGAGTACATTACCCAAAATCAAGACTGCAAGGATACATTTTGTTAACTAATAGGGTACATTATTTTAGAGCACAAGGTACATTATAATAACCCACTCAATACATTACCAAATCAGAAAATATTTTATTGATGCATAAAACCAAAAAATATGTTTTTAGAAACTATAAAAATTAACATAAAATTAAAAACTCAAATTTAAAAATTATTAAAATATGTTTTGAAAATATAAAATAAGAATAGTTCGTTTTACCAACGAACCCCTCTCTTAATTTCCCGTGGGGGCGTGGACGGGGTTGGGGTTGACGAGTACACCACCCGCCATCTCTAATTGGTTATCAATTCATGAACACGTGACCTTAACTAAGATACATTTTGATAATTCAAAGTGTACATTATTTGAGAGCACAAGTTACATTATTCTAACCCAAAGAGTACATTACCCAAAATCAAGACCGCAAAGATATATTTATTTAACAAATAGGGTACATTATATTAGGGCACAAGATACATTTTTATAACCCACTGAATACATTACCAAATCAGAAAAGATTTTATTGATGCATAAAACCAAAAAATATGTTTTTAGAAACTATAAAAATTAACATAAAATTAGAAACTCAAATTTAAAAATTATTAAAATATGTTTTGAAAATATAAAATTCGAATAGTTCGTTTTACCAACGAACCCCTCTCCTAATTTTCCGTTGGGGCGTGGACGGGGTTGGGGTTGACGAGTACACCACCCGCCATCTCTAATTGGTTATCAATTCATGAACACGTGACCTTAACTAAGATATATTTTGATAATTCAAAGTGTACATTATTTGAGAGCACAAGTTACATTATTCTAACCCATAGAGTACATTACCCAAAATCATGACTGCAAGGATATATTTATTTAACAAATAGGGTACATTATTTTAGGGCACAAGATACATTTTTATAACCCACTGAATACATTACCAAATCAGAAAAGATTTTATTGATGCATAAAACAAAAAAAAAAAATATGTTTTTAGAAACTATATAAAGTAACATAAAATTAAAAAGTCAAATTTAAAAATTATTAAAATATGTTTTGAAAATATAAAATAAGAATACTTCGTTTTACCAACGAACTCCTCCCCTTAATTTCCCGTGGGTCGTGGACGGGGTTGGGGTTGACGAGTACACCACCCGCCATCTCTAATTGGTGATCAATTCATGAACACGTGACCTTAACTAAGATACATTTTGATAATTCAATGTGTACATTATTTGAGAGCATAAGTTACATTATTCTAACCCATAGAGTACATTACCCAAAATCAAGACTGCAATGATACATTTTGTTAACTAATAGGGTACATTATTTTAGAGCACAAGGTACATTATAATAACCCACTCAATACATTACCAAATCAGAAAATATTTTATTGATGCATAAAACCAAAAAATATGTTTTTAGAAACTATAAAAATTAACATAAAATTAAAAACTCAAATTTAAAAATTATTAAAATATGTTTTGAAAATATAAAATAAGAATAGTTCGTTTTACCAACGAACCCCTCTCCTAATTTCCCATGGGGGCGTGGACGGGGTTGGGGTTGACGAGTACACCACCCGCCATCTCTAATTGGTTATCAATTCATGAACACGTGACCTTAACTAAGATACATTTTGATAATTCAAAGTGTACATTATTTGAGAGCATAAGTTACATTATTCTAACCCATAGAGTACATTACCCAAAATCAAGACTGCAAGGAAAAATTTTGTTAACTAATAGGGTACATTATTTTAGAGCACAAGGTACATTATTATAACCCACTCAATACATTATCGAATCAGAAAATATTTTATTGATGCATAAAACCAAAAAATATGTTTTTAGAAACTATTAAAATTAACATATAATTAAAAACTCAAATTTAAAAATTATTAAAATATGTTTTGAAAATATAAAATAAGAATAGTTCGTTGTACCAATGAACCCCTCCCCTTAATTTCCCGAGGGGGCGTGGACAGGGTTGGGGTTGACGATTATACCACCCGCCATCTCTAATTGGTGATCAATTCATGAACACGTGACCTTAACTAAGATACATTTTTATAACTCAAAGAGTACATTACTTGAGAGCCCAAGATACATTATTTTAACCCATAGAGTACATTACCCAAAATTAAGACTGCAAGGATACATTTTGTTAACAAATAGGGTACATTATTCTAGAGCACAAGATACATTTTTATAACCCACTGAATACATGACCAAATCAGAAAAGATTTTATTGATGCATAAAACCAAAAATTTTGTTTTTAGAAACTATAAAATGTAACATAAAATTAAAAAATCAAATTTAAAAATTATTAAAATATGTTTTTTGAAAATATAAAATAAGAATAGTTCGTTTTTCCAACGAACTCCTCCCCTTAATTTCCCGTGGGTCGTGGACGGGGTTGGGGTTGACGAGTATACCACCCGCCATCTCTAATTGGTGATTAAATCATGAACACGTGACCTAAACTAAGATGCATTTTGATAACTCAAAGGGTACATTATTTGGGAGCACAAGGTATATTATTCTAACCCATAGAGTACATTACCCAAAATCAAGACTGCAAGGATATATTTATTTAACAAATAGGGTACATTATTTTAGAGCACAAGGTAAATTATTATAACCCACTGAATACATGACCAAATCACAAAATATTTTATTGATGCATAAAACCAAAAAATATGTTTTTTGAAACTATAAAAAGTAACATAAATTAAAAAGTCAAATTTAAAAATTATTAAAATATGTTTTGAAAATATAAAATAAGAATAGTTCGTTTTACCAACGAACTCCTCCCCTTAATTTCCCGTGGGTCGTGGACGGGGTTGGGGTTGACGAGTACACCACCCGCCATCTCTAATTGGTTATCAATTCATGAACACGTGACCTTAACAAAGATACATTTTGATAATTCAAAGTGTACATTATTTGAGAGCACATGTTACATTATTCTAACCCATAGAGTACATTACCCAAAATCAATACTGCAAGGATACATTTTGTTAACTAATAGGGTACATTATTTTAGAGCACAAGGTACATTATAATAACCCACTCAATACATTACCAAATCAGAAAATATTTTATTGATGCATAAAACCAAAAAATATGTTTTTAGAAACTATAAAAATTAACATAAAATTAAAAACTCAAATTTAAAAATTATTAAAATATGTTTTGAAAATATAAAATAAGAATAGTTCGTTTTACCAACGAACCCCTCTCTTAATTTCCCGTGGGGGCGTGGACGGGGTTGGGGTTGACGAGTACACCACCCGCCATCTCTAATTGGTTATCAATTCATGAACACGTGACCTTAACTAAGATACATTTTGATAATTCAAAGTGTACATTATTTGAGAGCACAAGTTACATTATTCTAACCCATAGAGTACATTACCCAAAATCAAGACCGCAAAGATATATTTATTTAACAAATAGGGTACATTATATTAGGGCACAAGATACATTTTTATAACCCACTGAATACATTACCAAATCAGAAAAGATTTTATTGATGCATAAAACCAAAAAATATGTTTTTAGAAACTATAAAAATTAACATAAAATTAGAAACTCAAATTTAAAAATTATTAAAATATGTTTTGAAAATATAAAATTCAAATAGTTCGTTTTACCAACGAACCCCTCCCCTTAATTTCCCGTGGGTCGTGGACGGGGTTGGGGTTGACGAGTACACCACCCGCCATCTCTAATTGGTTATCAATTCATGAACACGTGACCTTAACTAAGATATATTTTGATAATTCAAAGTGTACATTATTTGAGAGCACAAGTTACATTATTCTAACCCATAGAGTACATTACCCAAAATCATGACTGCAAGGATATATTTATTTAACAAATAGGGTACATTATTTTAGGGCACAAGATACATTTTTATAACCCACTGAATACATTACCAAATCAGAAAAGATTTTATTGATGCATAAAACAAAAAAAAAAATATGTTTTTAGAAACTATATAAAGTAACATAAAATTAAAAAGTCAAATTTAAAAATTATTAAAATATGTTTTGAAAATATAAAATAAGAATACTTCGTTTTACCAACGAACTCCTCCCCTTAATTTCCCGTGGGTCGTGGACGGGGTTGGGGTTGACGAGTACACCACCCGCCATCTCTAATTGGTGATCAATTCATGAACACGTGACCTTAACTAAGATACATTTTGATAATTCAATGTGTACATTATTTTAGAGCATAAGTTACATTATTCTAACCCATAGAGTACATTACCCAAAATCAAGACTGCAATGATACATTTTGTTAACTAATAGGGTACATTATTTTAGAGCACAAGGTACATTATAATAACCCACTCAATACATTACCAAATCAGAAAATATTTTATTGATGCATAAAACCAAAAAATATGTTTTTAGAAACTATAAAAATTAACATAAAATTAAAAACTCAAATTTAAAAATTATTAAAATATGTTTTGAAAATATAAAATAAGAATAGTTCGTTTTACCAACGAACCCCTCTCCTAATTTCCCGTTAGGGCGTGGACGGGGTTGGGGTTGACGAGTACACCACCCGCCATCTCTAATTGGTTATCAATTCATGAACACGTGACCTTAACTAAGATACATTTTGATAATTCAAAGTGTACATTATTTGAGAGCATAAGTTACATTATTCTAACCCATAGAGTACATTACCCAAAATCAAGACTGCAAGGATACATTTTGATAACTAATAGGGTACATTATTTTAGAGCACAAGGTACATTATAATAACCCACTCAATACATTACCAAATCAGAAAATATTTTATTGATGCATAAAACCAAAAAATATGTTTTTAGAAACTATAAAAATTAACATAAAATTAAAAACTCAAATTTAAAAATTATTAAAATATGTTTTGAAAATATAAAATAAGAATAGTTCGTTTTACCAACGAACCCCTCTCCTAATTTCCGGTGGGGGCGTGGACGGGGTTGGGGTAGACGAGTACACCACCCGCCATCTCTAATTGGTTATCAATTCATAAACACGTGACCTTAACTAAGATACATTTTGATAATTCAAAGTGTACATTATTTTAGAGCATAAGTTACATTATTCTAACCCATAGAGTACATTACCCAAAATCAAGACTGCAAGGATACATTTTGTTAACTAATAGGGTACATTATTTTAGAGCACAAGGTACATTATAATAACCCACTCAATACATTACCAAATCAGAAAATATTTTATTGATGCATAAAACCAAAAAATATGTTTTTAGAAACTATAAAAATTAACATAAAATTAAAAACTCAAATTTAAAAATTATTAAAATATGTTTTGAAAATATAAAATAAGAATAGTTCGTTTTACCAACGAACCCCTCTCTTAATTTCCCGTGGGGGCGTGGACAGGGTTGGGGTTGACGAGTACACCACCCGCCATCTCTAATTGGTTATCAATTCATGAACACGTGACCTTAACTAAGATACATTTTGATAATTCAAAGTGTACATTATTTGAGAGCACAAGTTACATTATTCTAACCCAAAGAGTACATTACCCAAAATCAAGACCGCAAAGATATATTTATTTAACAAATAGGGTACATTATATTAGGGCACAAGATACATTTTTATAACCCACTGAATACATTACCAAATCAGAAAAGATTTTATTGATGCATAAAACCAAAAAATATGTTTTTAGAAACTATAAAAATTAACATAAAATTAGAAACTCAAATTTAAAAATTATTAAAATATGTTTTGAAAATATAAAATTCGAATAGTTCGTTTTACCAACGAACCCCTCTCCTAATTTTCCGTTGGGGCGTGGACGGGGTTGGGGTTGACGAGTACACCACCCGCCATCTCTAATTGGTTATCAATTCATGAACACGTGACCTTAACTAAGATATATTTTGATAATTCAAAGTGTACATTATTTGAGAGCACAAGTTACATTATTCTAACCCATAGAGTACATTACCCAAAATCATGACTGCAAGGATATATTTATTTAACAAATAGGGTACATTATTTTAGGGCACAAGATACATTTTTATAACCCACTGAATACATTACCAAATCAGAAAAGATTTTATTGATGCATAAAACAAAAAAAAAAATATGTTTTTAGAAACTATATAAAGTAACATAAAATTAAAAAGTCAAATTTAAAAATTATTAAAATATGTTTTGAAAATATAAAATAAGAATACTTCGTTTTACCAACGAACTCCTCCCCTTAATTTCCCGTGGGTCGTGGACGGGGTTGGGGTTGACGAGTACACCACCCGCCATCTCTAATTGGTGATCAATTCATGAACACGTGACCTTAACTAAGATACATTTTGATAATTCAATGTGTACATTATTTGAGAGCATAAGTTACATTATTCTAACCCATAGAGTACATTACCCAAAATCAAGACTGCAATGATACATTTTGTTAACTAATAGGGTACATTATTTTAGAGCACAAGGTACATTATAATAACCCACTCAATACATTACCAAATCAGAAAATATTTTATTGATGCATAAAACCAAAAAATATGTTTTTAGAAACTATAAAAATTAACATAAAATTAAAAACTCAAATTTAAAAATTATTAAAATATGTTTTGAAAATATAAAATAAGAATAGTTCGTTTTACCAACGAACCCCTCTCCTAATTTCCCATGGGGGCGTGGACGGGGTTGGGGTTGACGAGTACACCACCCGCCATCTCTAATTGGTTATCAATTCATGAACACGTGACCTTAACTAAGATACATTTTGATAATTCAAAGTGTACATTATTTGAGAGCATATGTTACATTATTCTAACCCATAGAGTACATTACCCAAAATCAAGACTGCAAGGAAAAATTTTGTTAACTAATAGGGTACATTATTTTAGAGCACAAGGTACATTATTATAACCCACTCAATACATTATCGAATCAGAAAATATTTTATTGATGCATAAAACCAAAAAATATGTTTTTAGAAACTATTAAAATTAACATATAATTAAAAACTCAAATTTAAAAATTATTAAAATATGTTTTGAAAATATAAAATAAGAATAGTTCGTTGTACCAATGAACCCCTCCCCTTAATTTCCCGAGGGGGCGTGGACAGGGTTGGGGTTGACGATTATACCACCCGCCATCTCTAATTGGTGATCAATTCATGAACACGTGACCTTAACTAAGATACATTTTTATAACTCAAAGAGTACATTACTTGAGAGCCCAAGATACATTATTTTAACCCATAGAGTACATTACCCAAAATTAAGACTGCAAGGATACATTTTGTTAACAAATAGGGTACATTATTCTAGAGCACAAGATACATTTTTATAACCCACTGAATACATGACCAAATCAGAAAAGATTTTATTGATGCATAAAACCAAAAATTTTGTTTTTAGAAACTATAAAATGTAACATAAAATTAAAAAATCAAATTTAAAAATTATTAAAATATGTTTTTTGAAAATATAAAATAAGAATAGTTCGTTTTTCCAACGAACTCCTCCCCTTAATTTCCCGTGGGTCGTGGACGGGGTTGGGGTTGACGAGTATACCACCCGCCATCTCTAATTGGTGATTAAATCATGAACACGTGACCTAAACTAAGATGCATTTTGATAACTCAAAGGGTACATTATTTGGGAGCACAAGGTATATTATTCTAACCCATAGAGTACATTACCCAAAATCAAGACTGCAAGGATATATTTATTTAACAAATAGGGTACATTATTTTAGAGCACAAGGTAAATTATTATAACCCACTGAATACATGACCAAATCACAAAATATTTTATTGATGCATAAAACCAAAAAATATGTTTTTTGAAACTATAAAAAGTAACATAAATTAAAAAGTCAAATTTAAAAATTATTAAAATATGTTTTGAAAATATAAAATAAGAATAGTTCGTTTTACCAACGAACTCCTCCCCTTAATTTCCCGTGGGTCGTGGACGGGGTTGGGGTTGACGAGTACACCACCCGCCATCTCTAATTGGTTATCAATTCATGAACACGTGACCTTAACAAAGATACATTTTGATAATTCAAAGTGTACATTATTTGAGAGCACATGTTACATTATTCTAACCCATAGAGTACATTACCCAAAATCAATACTGCAAGGATACATTTTGTTAACTAATAGGGTACATTATTTTAGAGCACAAGGTACATTATAATAACCCACTCAATACATTACCAAATCAGAAAATATTTTATTGATGCATAAAACCAAAAAATATGTTTTTAGAAACTATAAAAATTAACATAAAATTAAAAACTCAAATTTAAAAATTATTAAAATATGTTTTGAAAATATAAAATAAGAATAGTTCGTTTTACCAACGAACCCCTCTCTTAATTTCCCGTGGGGGCGTGGACGGGGTTGGGGTTGACGAGTACACCACCCGCCATCTCTAATTGGTTATCAATTCATGAACACGTGACCTTAACTAAGATACATTTTGATAATTCAAAGTGTACATTATTTGAGAGCACAAGTTACATTATTCTAACCCATAGAGTACATTACCCAAAATCAAGACCGCAAAGATATATTTATTTAACAAATAGGGTACATTATATTAGGGCACAAGATAAATTTTTATAACCCACTGAATACATTACCAAATCAGAAAAGATTTTATTGATGCATAAAACCAAAAAATATGTTTTTAGAAACTATAAAAATTAACATAAAATTAGAAACTCAAATTTAAAAATTATTAAAATATGTTTTGAAAATATAAAATTCGAATAGTTCGTTTTACCAACGAACCCCTCTCCTAATTTCCCGTGGGGGCGTGGACGGGGTTGGGGTTGACGAGTACACCACCCGCCATCTCTAATTGGTTATCAATTCATGAACACGTGACCTTAACTAAGATATATTTTGATAATTCAAAGTGTACATTATTTGAGAGCACAAGTTACATTATTCTAACCCATAGAGTACATTACCCAAAATCATGACTGCAAGGATATATTTATTTAACAAATAGGGTACATTATTTTTGGGCACAAGATACATTTTTATAACCCACTGAATACATTACCAAATCAGAAAAGATTTTATTGATGCATAAAACAAAAAAAAAATATGTTTTTAGAAACTATATAAAGTAACATAAAATTAAAAAGTCAAATTTAAAAATTATTAAAATATGTTTTGAAAATATAAAATAAGAATACTTCGTTTTACAAACGAACTCCTCCCCTTAATTTCCCGTGGGTCGTGGACGGGGTTGGGGTTGACGAGTACACCACCCGCCATCTCTAATTGGTGATCAATTCATGAACACGTGACCTTAACTAAGATACATTTTGATAATTCAATGTGTACATTATTTGAGAGCATAAGTTACATTATTCTAACCCATAGAGTACATTACCCAAAATCAAGACTGCAATGATACATTTTGTTAACTAATAGGGTACATTATTTTAGAGCACAAGGTACATTATAATAACCCACTCAATACATTACCAAATCAGAAAATATTTTATTGATGCATAAAACCAAACAATATGTTTTTAGAAACTATAAAAATTAACATAAAATTAAAAACTCAAATTTAAAAATTATTAAAATATGTTTTGAAAATATAAAATAAGAATAGTTCGTTTTACCAACGAACCCCTCTCCTAATTTCCCGTTAGGGCGTGGACGGGGTTGGGGTTGACGAGTACACCACCCGCCATCTCTAATTGGTTATCAATTAATGAACACGTGACCTTAACTAAGATACATTTTGATAATTCAAAGTGTACATTATTTGAGAGCATAAGTTACAGTATTCTAACCCATAGAGTACATTACCCAGAATCAAGACTGCAAGGATACATTTTGTTAACTAATAGGGTACATTATTTTAGAGCACAACGTACATTATAATAACCCACTCAATACATTACCAAATCAGAAAATATTTTATTGATGCATAAAACCAAAAAATATGTTTTTAGAAACTATAAAAATTAACATAAAATTAAAAACTCAAATTTAAAAATTATTAAAATATGTTTTGAAAATATAAAATAAGAATAGTTCGTTTTACCAACGAACCCCTCTCCTAATTTCCCATGGGGGCGTGGACGGGGTTGGGGTTGACGAGTACACCACCCGCCATCTCTAATTGGTTATCAATTCATGAACACGTGACCTTAACTAAGATACATTTTGATAATTCAAAGTGTACATTATTTGAGAGCATAAGTTACATTATTCTAACCCATAGAGTACATTACCCAAAATCAAGACTGCAAGGAAAAATTTTGTTAACTAATAGGGTACATTATTTTAGAGCACAAGGTACATTATTATAACCCACTCAATACATTATCGAATCAGAAAATATTTTATTGATGCATAAAACCAAAAAATATGTTTTTAGAAACTATTAAAATTAACATAAAATTAAAAACTCAAATTTAAAAATTATTAAAATATGTTTTGAAAATATAAAATAAGAATAGTTCGTTGTACCAATGAACCCCTCCACTTAATTTCCCGAGGGGGCGTGGACAGGGTTGGGGTTGACGATTATACCACCCGCCATCTCTAATTGGTGATCAATTCATGAACACGTGACCTTAACTAAGATACATTTTTATAACTCAAAGAGTACATTACTTGAGAGCACAAGATACATTATTTTAACCCATAGAGTACATTACCCAAAATTAAGACTGCAAGGATACATTTTGTTAACAAATAGGGTACATTATTCTAGAGCACAAGATACATTTTTATAACCCACTGAATACATGACCAAATCAGAAAAGATTTTATTGATGCATAAAACCAAAAATTATGTTTTTAGAAACTATAAAATGTAACATAAAATTAAAAAATCAAATTTAAAAATTATTAAAATATGTTTTTTGAAAATATAAAATAAGAATAGTTCGTTTTTCCAACGAACTCCTCCCCTTAATTTCCCGTGGGTCGTGGACGGGGTTGGGGTTGACGAGTATACCACCCGCCATCTCTAATTGGTGATTAAATCATGAACACGTGACCTAAACTAAGATGCATTTTGATAACTCAAAGGGTACATTATTTGGGAGCACAAGGTATATTATTCTAACCCATAGAGTACATTACCCAAAATCAAGACTGCAAGGATATATTTATTTAACAAATAGGGTACATTATTTTAGAGCACAAGGTAAATTATTATAACCCACTGAATACATGACCAAATCACAAAATATTTTATTGATGCATAAAACCAAAAAATATGTTTTTTGAAACTATAAAAAGTAACTTAAATTAAAAAGTCAAATTTAAAAATTATTAAAATATGTTTTGAAAATATAAAATAAGAATAGTTCGTTTTACTAACGAACTCCTCCCCTTAATTTCCCGTGGGTCGTGGACGGGGTTGGGGTTGACGAGTACACCACCCGCCATCTCTAATTGGTTATCAATTCATGAACACGTGACCTTAACTAAGATACATTTTGATAATTCAAAGTGTACATTATTTGAGAGCACATGTTACATTATTCTAACCCATAGAGTACATTACCCAAAATCAAGACTGCAAGGATATATTTATTTAACAAAGAGGGTACATTATTTTAGGGCACAAGATACATTTTTATAACCCACTGAATACATTACCAAATCAGAAAAGATTTTATTGATGCATAAAACCAAAAAAAAATATGTTTTTAGAAACTATAAAAAGTAACATAAAATTTAAAAGTCAAATTTAAAAATTATTAAAATATGTTTTGAAAATATAAAATAAGAATATTTCGTTTTACCAACGAACTCCTCCCCTTAATTTCCCGTGGGTCGTGGACGGGGTTGGGGTTGACGAGTATACCACCCGCCATCTCTAATTGGTGATCAATTCATGAACACGTGACCTTACCTAAGATACATTTTGATAATTCAAAGGGTACATTATTTCAGAGCACAAGATACATTATTCTAACCCATAAAGTACATTACCCAAAATCAAGACTGCAAGGATACATTTTGTTAACTAATAGGGTACATTATTTTAGAGCACAAGGTACATTATTAAAACCCACTCAATACATTATCGAATCAGAAAATATTTTATTGATGCATAAAACCAAAAAATATGTTTTTAGAAACTATTAAAATTAACATAAAATTAAAAACTCAAATTTAAAAATTATTAAAATATGTTTTGAAAATATAAAATAAGAATAGTTCGTTGTACCAATGAACCCATCCCCTTAATTTCCCGAGGGGGCGTGGACAGGGTTGGGGTTGATGATTATACCACCCGCCATCTCTAATTGGTGATCAATTCTTGAACACGTGACCTTAACTAAGATACATTTTTATAACATAAAGAGTACATTACTTGAGAGCACAAGATACATTATTTTAACCCATAGTGTACATTACCCAAAATTAAGACTGCAAGGATACATTTTGTTAACAAATAGGGTACTTTATTCTAGAGCACAAGATACATTTTTATAACCCACTGAATACATGACCAAATCAGAAAAGATTTTATTGATGCATAAAACCAAAAATTATGTTTTTAGAACCTATAAAATGTAACATAAAATTAAAAAGTCAAATTTAAAAATTATTAAAATATGTTTTGAAAATATAAAATAAGAATAGTTCGTTTTACCAACGAACTCCTCCCCTTAATTTCCCGTGGGTCTTGGACGGGGTTGAGGTTGACGAGTATACCACCCGCCATCTCTAATTGGTGATTAAATCATGAAGACGTGACCTAAACTAAGATGCATTTTGATAACTCAAAGGGTACATTATTTGGGAGCACAAGGTATATTATTCTAACCCAGAGAGTACATTACCCAAAATCAAGACAGCAAGGATATATTTATTTAACAAATAGGGTACATTATTTTAGAGCACAAGGTAAATTATTATAACCCACTGAATACATGACCAAATCAGAAAATATTTTATTGATGCATAAAACCAAAAAATATGTTTTTTGAAACTATAAAAAGTAACATAAATTAAAAAGTCAAATTTAAAAATTATTAAAATATGTTTTGAAAATATAAAATAAGAATAGTTCGTTTTACTAACGAACTCCTCCCCTTAATTTCCCGTGGGTCGTGGACGGGGTTGGGGTGGACGAGTACACCACCCGCCATCTCTAATTGGATATCAATTCATGAACACGTGACCTTAACTAAGATACATTTTGATAATTCAAAGTGTACATTATTTGAGAGCACATGTTACATTATTCTAACCCATAGAGTACATTACCCAAAATCAAGACTGCAAGGATATATTTATTTAACAAAGAGGGTACATTATTTTAGGGCACAAGATACATTTTTATAATCCACTGAATACATTACCAAATCAGAAAAGATTTTATTGATGCATAAAACCAAAAAAAATATGTTTTTAGAAACTATAAAAAGTAACATAAAATTAAAAAGTCAAATTTAAAAATTATTAAAATATGTTTTGAAAATTTAAAATAAGAATAGTTCGTTTTACCAACGAACTCCTCCCCTTAATTTCCCGTGGGTCGTGGACGGGGTTGGGGTTGACGAGTATACCACCCGCCATCTCTAATTGGTGATTAAATCATGAAGACGTGACCTAAAGTAAGATGCATTTTGATAACTCAAAGGGTACATTATTTGGGAGCACAAGGTATATTATTCTAACCCATAGATTACATTACCCAAAATCAAGACAGCAAGGATATATTTATTTAACAAATAGGGTACATTATTTTAGAGCACAAGGTAAATTATTATAACCCACTGAATACATGACCAAATCAGAAAATATTTTATTGATGCATAAAACCAAAAAATATGTTTTTTGAAACTATAAAAAGTAACATAAATTAAAAAGTCAAATTTAAAAATTATTAAAATATGTTTTGAAAATATAAAATAAGAATAGTTCGTTTTACTAACGAACTCCTCCCCTTAATTTCCCGTGGGTCGTGGACGGGGTTGGGGTTGACGAGTACACCACCCGCCATCTCTAATTGGTTATCAATTCATGAACACTTGACCTTAACTAAGATACATTTTGATAATTCAAAGTGTACATTATTTGAGAGCATAAGTTACATTATTCTAACCCATAGAGTACATTACCCAAAATCAAGACTGCAAGGAAAAATTTTGTTAACTCATAGGGTACATTATTTTAGAGCACAAGGTACATTATTATAACCCACTCAATATATTATCGAATCAGAAAATATTTTATTGATGCATAAAACCAAAAAATATGTTTTTAGAAACTATTAAAATTAACATAAAATTAAAAACTCAAATTTAAAAATTATTAAAATATGTTTTGAAAATATAAAATAAGAATAGTTCATTGTACCAATGAACCCCTCCCCTTAATTTCCCGAGGGGGCGTGGACAGGGTTGGGGTTGACGATTATACCACCCGCCATCTCTAATTGGTGATCAATTCATGAACACGTGACCTTAACTAAGATACATTTTTATAACTCAAAGAGTACATTACTTGAGAGCCCAAGATACATTATTTTAACCCATAGAGTACATTACCCAAAATTAAGACTGCAAGGATACATTTTGTTAACAAATAGGGTACATTATTCTAGAGCACAAGATACATTTTTATAACCCACTGAATACATGACCAAATCAGAAAAGATTTTATTGATGCATAAAACCAAAAATTATGTTTTTAGAAACTATAAAATGTAACATAAAATTAAAAAATCAAATTTAAAAATTATTAAAATATGTTTTTTGAAAATATAAAATAAGAATAGTTCGTTTTTCCAACGAACTCCTCCCCTTAATTTCCCGTGGGTCGTGGACGGGGTTGGGGTTGACGAGTATACCACCCGCCATCTCTAATTGGTGATTAAATCATGAACACGTGACCTAAACTACGATGCATTTTGATAACTCAAAGGGTACATTATTTGGGAGCACAAGGTATATTATTCTAACACATAGAGTACATTACCCAAAATCAAGACTGCAAGGATATATTTATTTAACAAATAGGGTACATTATTTTAGAGCACAAGGTAAATTATTATAACCCACTGAATACATGACCAAATCACAAAATATTTTATTGATGCATAAAACCAAAAAATATGTTTTTTGAAACTATAAAAAGTAACTTAAATTAAAAAGTCAAATTTAAAAATTATTAAAATATGTTTTGAAAATATAAAATAAGAATAGTTCGTTTTACTAACGAACTCCTCCCCTTAATTTCCCGTGGGTCGTGGACGGGGTTGGGGTGGACGAGTACACCACCCGCCATCTCTAATTGGTTATCAATTCATGAACACGTGACCTTAACTAAGATACATTTTGATAATTCAAAGTGTACATTATTTGAGAGCACATGTTACATTATTCTAACCCATAGAGTACATTACCCAAAATCAAGACTGCAAGGATATATTTATTTAACAAAGAGGGTACATTATTTTAGGGCACAAGATACATTTTTATAATCCACTGAATACATTACCAAATCAGAAAAGATTTTATTGATGCATAAAACCAAAAAAAATATGTTTTTAGAAACTATAAAAAGTAACATAAAATTAAAAAGTCAAATTTAAAAATTATTAAAATATGTTTTGAAAATTTAAAATAAGAATAGTTCGTTTTACCAACGAACTCCTCCCCTTAATTTCCCGTGGGTCGTGGACGGGGTTGGGGTTGACGAGTATACCACCCGCCATCTCTAATTGGTGATTAAATCATGAAGACGTGACCTAAAGTAAGATGCATTTTGATAACTCAAAGGGTACATTATTTGGGAGCACAAGGTATATTATTCTAACCCATAGATTACATTACCCAAAATCAAGACAGCAAGGATATATTTATTTAACAAATAGGGTACATTATTTTAGAGCACAAGGTAAATTATTATAACCCACTGAATACATGACCAAATCAGAAAATATTTTATTGATGCATAAAACCAAAAAATATGTTTTTTGAAACTATAAAAAGTAACATAAATTAAAAAGTCAAATTTAAAAATTATTAAAATATGTTTTGAAAATATAAAATAAGAATAGTTCGTTTTACTAACGAACTCCTCCCCTTAATTTCCCGTGGGTCGTGGACGGGGTTGGGGTTGACGAGTACACCACCCGCCATCTCTAATTGGTTATCAATTCATGAACACTTGACCTTAACTAAGATACATTTTGATAATTCAAAGTGTACATTATTTGAGAGCATAAGTTACATTATTCTAACCCATAGAGTACATTACCCAAAATCAAGACTGCAAGGAAAAATTTTGTTAACTCATAGGGTACATTATTTTAGAGCACAAGGTACATTATTATAACCCACTCAATATATTATCGAATCAGAAAATATTTTATTGATGCATAAAACCAAAAAATATGTTTTTAGAAACTATTAAAATTAACATAAAATTAAAAACTCAAATTTAAAAATTATTAAAATATGTTTTGAAAATATAAAATAAGAATAGTTCATTGTACCAATGAACCCCTCCCCTTAATTTCCCGAGGGGGCGTGGACAGGGTTGGGGTTGACGATTATACCACCCGCCATCTCTAATTGGTGATCAATTCATGAACACGTGACCTTAACTAAGATACATTTTTATAACTCAAAGAGTACATTACTTGAGAGCCCAAGATACATTATTTTAACCCATAGAGTACATTACCCAAAATTAAGACTGCAAGGATACATTTTGTTAACAAATAGGGTACATTATTCTAGAGCACAAGATACATTTTTATAACCCACTGAATACATGACCAAATCAGAAAAGATTTTATTGATGCATAAAACCAAAAATTATGTTTTTAGAAACTATAAAATGTAACATAAAATTAAAAAATCAAATTTAAAAATTATTAAAATATGTTTTTTGAAAATATAAAATAAGAATAGTTCGTTTTTCCAACGAACTCCTCCCCTTAATTTCCCGTGGGTCGTGGACGGGGTTGGGGTTGACGAGTATACCACCCGCCATCTCTAATTGGTGATTAAATCATGAACACGTGACCTAAACTACGATGCATTTTGATAACTCAAAGGGTACATTATTTGGGAGCACAAGGTATATTATTCTAACACATAGAGTACATTACCCAAAATCAAGACTGCAAGGATATATTTATTTAACAAATAGGGTACATTATTTTAGAGCACAAGGTAAATTATTATAACCCACTGAATACATGACCAAATCACAAAATATTTTATTGATGCATAAAACCAAAAAATATGTTTTTTGAAACTATAAAAAGTAACTTAAATTAAAAAGTCAAATTTAAAAATTATTAAAATATGTTTTGAAAATATAAAATAAGAATAGTTCGTTTTACTAACGAACTCCTCCCCTTAATTTCCCGTGGGTCGTGGACGGGGTTGGGGTTGACGAGTACACCACCCGCCATCTCTAATTGGTTATCAATTCATGAACACGTGACCTTAACTAAGATACATTTTGATAATTCAAAGTGTACATTATTTGAGAGCACATGTTACATTATTCTAACCCATAGAGTACATTACCCAAAATCAAGACTGCAAGGATATATTTATTTAACAAAGAGGGTACATTATTTTAGGGCACAAGATACATTTTTATAACCCACTGAATACATTACCAAATCAGAAAAGATTTTATTGATGCATAAAACCAAAAAAAATATGTTTTTAGAAACTATAAAAAGTAACATAAAATTTAAAAGTCAAATTTAAAAATTATTAAAATATGTTTTGAAAATATAAAATAAGAATATTTCGTTTTACCAACGAACTCCTCCCCTTAATTTCCCGTGGGTCGTGGACGGGGCTGGGGTTGACGAGTATACCACCCGCCATCTCTAATTGGTGATCAATTAATGAACACGTGACCTTACCTAAGATACATTTTGATAATTCAAAGGGTACATTATTTCAGAGCACAAGATACATTATTCTAACCCATAGAGTACATTACCCAAAATCAAGACTGCAAGGATACATTTTGTTAACTAATAGGGTACATTATTTTAGAGCACAAGGTACATTATTAAAACCCACTCAATACATTATCGAATCAGAAAATATTTTATTGATGCATAAAACCAAAAAATATGTTTTTAGAAACTATTAAAATTAACATAAAATTAAAAACTCAAATTTAAAAATTATTAAAATATGTTTTGAAAATATAAAATAAGAATACTTCGTTGTACCAATGAACCCATCCCCTTAATTTCCCGAGGGGGCGTGGACAGGGTTGGGGTTGACGATTATACCACCCGCCATCTCTAATTGGTGATCAATTTTTGAACACGTGACCTTAACTAAGATACATTTTTATAACATAAAGAGTACATTACTTGAGAGCACAAGATACATTATTTTAACCCATAGTGTACATTACCCAAAATTAAGACTGCAAGGATACATTTTGTTAACAAATAGGGTACTTTATTCTAGAGCACAAGATACATTTTTATAACCCACTGAATACATGACCAAATCAGAAAAGATTTTATTGATGCATAAAACCAAAAATTATGTTTTTAGAAACTATAAAATGTAACATAAAATTAAAAACTCAAATTTAAAAATTATTAAAATATGTTTTGAAAATATCAAATAAGAATAGTTCATTGTACCAATGAACCCCTCCCCTTAATTTCCCGAGGGGGCGTGGACAGGGTTGGGGTTGACGATTATACCACCCGCCATCTCTAATTGGTGAT
Source organism: Ipomoea nil (assembly GCF_001879475.1). Lineage (NCBI taxonomy): Eukaryota > Viridiplantae > Streptophyta > Magnoliopsida > Solanales > Convolvulaceae > Ipomoea > Ipomoea nil. The sequence goes on along the minus strand of NW_017619623.1, from coordinate 1,695,726 downwards.
CAATTCATGAACACGTGACCTTAACTAAGATACATTTTTATAACTCAAAGAGTACATTACTTGAGAGCCCAAGATACATTATTTTAACCCATAGAGTACATTACCCAAAATTAAGACTGCAAGGATACATTTTGTTAACAAATAGGGTACATTATTCTAGAGCACAAGATACATTTTTATAACCCACTGAATACATGACCAAATCAGAAAAGATTTTATTGATGCATAAAACCAAAAATTATGTTTTTAGAAACTATAAAATGTAACATAAAATTAAAAAATCAAATTTAAAAATTATTAAAATATGTTTTTTGAAAATATAAAATAAGAATAGTTCGTTTTTCCAACGAACTCCTCCCCTTAATTTCCCGTGGGTCGTGGACGGGGTTGGGGTTGACGAGTATACCACCCGCCATCTCTAATTGGTGATTAAATCATGAACACGTGACCTAAACTACGATGCATTTTGATAACTCAAAGGGTACATTATTTGGGAGCACAAGGTATATTATTCTAACACATAGAGTACATTACCCAAAATCAAGACTGCAAGGATATATTTATTTAACAAATAGGGTACATTATTTTAGAGCACAAGGTAAATTATTATAACCCACTGAATACATGACCAAATCACAAAATATTTTATTGATGCATAAAACCAAAAAATATGTTTTTTGAAACTATAAAAAGTAACTTAAATTAAAAAGTCAAATTTAAAAATTATTAAAATATGTTTTGAAAATATAAAATAAGAATAGTTCGTTTTACTAACGAACTCCTCCCCTTAATTTCCCGTGGGTCGTGGACGGGGTTGGGGTTGACGAGTACACCACCCGCCATCTCTAATTGGTTATCAATTCATGAACACGTGACCTTAACTAAGATACATTTTGATAATTCAAAGTGTACATTATTTGAGAGCACATGTTACATTATTCTAACCCATAGAGTACATTACCCAAAATCAAGACTGCAAGGATATATTTATTTAACAAAGAGGGTACATTATTTTAGGGCACAAGATACATTTTTATAACCCACTGAATACATTACCAAATCAGAAAAGATTTTATTGATGCATAAAACCAAAAAAAATATGTTTTTAGAAACTATTAAAAGTAACATAAAATTTAAAAGTCAAATTTAAAATTTAATAAAATATGTTTTGAAAATATAAAATAAGAATATTTCGTTTTACCAACGAACTCCTCCCCTTAATTTCCCGTGGGTCGTGGACGGGGTTGGGGTTGACGAGTATACCACCCGCCATCTCTAATTGGTGATCAATTAATGAACACGTGACCTTACCTAAGATACATTTTGATAATTCAAAGGGTACATTATTTCAGAGCACAAGATACATTATTCTAACCCATAGAGTACATTACCCAAAATCAAGACTGCAAGGATACATTTTGTTAACTAATAGGGTACATTATTTTAGAGCACAAGGTACATTATTAAAACCCACTCAATACATTATCGAATCAGAAAATATTTTATTGATGCATAAAACCAAAAAATATGTTTTTAGAAACTATTAAAATTAACATAAAATTAAAAACTCAAATTTAAAAATTATTAAAATATGTTTTGAAAATATAAAATAAGAATACTTCGTTGTACCAATGAACCCATCCCCTTAATTTCCCGAGGGGGCGTGGACAGGGTTGGGGTTGACGATTATACCACCCGCCATCTCTAATTGGTGATCAATTCTTGAACACGTGACCTTAACTAAGATACATTTTTATAACATAAAGAGTACATTACTTGAGAGCACAAGATACATTATTTTAACCCATAGTGTACATTACCCAAAATTAAGACTGCAAGGATACATTTTGTTAACAAATAGGGTACTTTATTCTAGAGCACAAGATACATTTTTATAACCCACTGAATACATGACCAAATCAGAAAAGATTTTATTGATGCATAAAACCAAAAATTATGTTTTTAGAAACTATAAAATGTAACATAAAATTAAAAAGTCAAATTTAAAAATTATTAAAATATGTTTTGAAAATATAAAATAAGAATAGTTCGTTTTACCAACGAACTCCTCCCCTTAATTTCCCGTGGGTCGTGGACGGGGTTGAGGTTGACGAGTATACCACCCGCCATCTCTAATTGGTGATTAAATCATGAAGACGTGACCTAAACTAAGATGCATTTTGATAACTCAAAGGGTACATTATTTGGGAGCACAAGGTATATTATTCTAACCCAGAGAGTACATTACCCAAAATCAAGACAGCAAGGATATATTTATTTAACAAATAGGGTACATTATTTTAGAGCACAAGGTAAATTATTATAACCCACTGAATACATGACCAAATCAGAAAATATTTTATTGATGCATAAAACCAAAAAATATGTTTTTTGAAACTATAAAAAGTAACATAAATTAAAAAGTCAAATTTAAAAATTATTAAAATATGTTTTGAAAATATAAAATAAGAATAGTTCGTTTTACTAACGAACTCCTCCCCTTAATTTCCCGTGGGTCGTGGACGGGGTTGGGGTGGACGAGTACACCACCCGCCATCTCTAATTGGTTATCAATTCATTAACACGTGACCTTAACTAAGATACATTTTGATAATTCAAAGTGTACATTATTTGAGAGCACATGTTACATTATTCTAACCCATAGAGTACATTACCCAAAATCAAGACTGCAAGGATATATTTATTTAACAAAGAGGGTACATTATTTTAGGGCACAAGATACATTTTTATAACCAACTGAATACATTACCAAATCAGAAAAGATTTTATTGATGCATAAAACCAAAAAAAATATGTTTTTAGAAACTATAAAAAGTAACATAAAATTAAAAAGTCAAATTTCAAAATTAGTAAAATATGTTTTGAAAATTTAAAATAAGAATAGTTCGTTTTACCAACGAACTCCTCCCCTTAATTTCCCGTGGGTCGTGGATGGGGTTGGGGTTGACGAGTATACCACCCGCCATCTCTAATTGGTGATTAAATCATGAAGACGTGACCTAAACTAAGATGCATTTTGATAACTCAAAGGGTACATTATTTGGTAGCACAAGGTATATTATTCTAACCCATACATTACATTACCCAAAATCAAGACAGCAAGGATATATTTATTTAACAAATAGGGTACATTATTTTAGAGCACAAGGTAAATTATTATAACCCACTGAATACATGACCAAATCAGAAAATATTTTATTGATGCATAAAACCAAAAAATATGTTTTTTCAAACTATAAAAAGTAACATAAATTAAAAAGTCAAATTTAAAAATTATTAAAATATGTTTTGAAAATATAAAATAAGAATAGTTCGTTTTACTAACGAACTCCTCCCCTTAATTTCCCGTGGGTCGTGGACGGGGTTGGGGTTGACGAGTACACCACCCGCCATCTCTAATTGGTTATCAATTCATGAACACGTGACCTTAACTACGATACATTTTGATAATTCAAAGTGAACATTATTTGAGAGCACATTTTACATTATTCTAACCCATAGAGTACATTACCCAAAATCAAGACTGCAAGGATATATTTATTTAACAAAGAGGGTACATTATTTTAGGGCACAAGATACATTTTTATTACCCACTGAATACATTACCAAATCAGAAAAGATTTTATTGATGCATAAAACCAAAAAAAAATATGTTTTTAGAAACTATAAAAAGTAACATAAAATTAAAAAGTCAAATTTAAAAATTATTAAAATATGTTTTGAAAATTTAAAATAAGAATTAGTACGTTTTACCAACGAACCCCTCTCCTAATTTCCCGTGGGGGCGTGGACGGGGTTGGGGTTGACGAGTACACCACCCGCCATCTCTAATTGGTTATCAATTCATGAACACGTGACCTTAACTAAGATACATTTTGATAATTCAAAGGGTACATTATTTCAGAGCACAAGATACATTATTCTAACCCATAGAGTACATTACCCAAAATCAAGACTGCAAGGATACATTTTGTTAACTAATAGGGTACATATTTCTAGCGCAGGGGAGACATTTTTATAACCCACTGAATACATGACCAAATCAGAAAAGATTTTATAGATGCATAAAACCAAAAATTATGTTTTTAGAAACTATAAAAAGTAACATAAAATTATAAAGTCAAATTTAAAAATTATTAAAATATGTTTTGAAAATATAAAATAAGAATAGTTCGTTTTACAAACGAATTCCTCCCCTTAATTTCCCGTGGGTCGTGGACGGGGTTGGGGTTGACGAGTATACCACCCGCCATCTCTAATTGGTGATTAAATCATGAAGACGTGACCTAAACTTAGATGCATTTTGATAACTCAAAGGGTACATTATTTGGGAGCACAAGGTATATTATTCTAACCCATAGAGTACATTACCCAAAATCAAGACTGCAAGGATATATTTATTTAACAAATATGGTACATTATTTTAGAGCACACGGTAAATTATTATAACCCACAGAATACATGACCAATAAAAAGTAACATCAATTAAAAAGTCAAATTTAAAAATTATTAAAATATGTTTTGAAAATATAAAATTAGAATAGTTCGTTTTACCAACGAACCCCTCTCCTAATTTCCCGTGGGGGCGTGGACGGGGTTGGGGTTGACGAGTGCACCACCCGCCATCTCTAATTTGTGATCAATTCATGAACACTTGACCTTAACTAAGACATATTTTGATAATTCAAAGGGTACATTATTTGAGAGCACAAGTTACATTATTCTAACCCATAGAATACATTACCCAAAATCAAGACTGGAAGGATATATTTATTTAACAAATAGGGTACATTATTTTAGAGCACAAGGTAAATTATTATAACCCACTGAATACATGACCAAATCAGAAAATATTTTATTGATGCATAAAACCAAAAAATATGTTTTTTGAAACTATAAAAAGTAACATAAATTAAAAAGTCAAATTTAAAAATTATTAAAATATGTTTTGAAAATATAAAATAAGAATAGTTCGTTTTACTAACGAACTCCTCCCCTTAATTTCCCGTGGGTCGTGGACGGGGTTGAGGTTGACGAGTACACCACCCGCCATCTCTAATTGGTTATCAATTCATGAACACGTGACCTTAACTAAGACACTTTTTGATAATTCAAAGTGTACATTATTTGAGAGCACATGTTACATTATTCTAACCCATAGAGTACATTACCCAAAATCAAGACCAGCAAGGATATATTTATTTAACAAAGAGGGTACATTATTTTAGGGCACAAGATACATTTTTATAACCCACTGAATACATTACCAAATCAGAAAAGATTTTATTGATGCATAAAACCAAAAAAAAATATGTTTTTAGAAACTATAAAAAGTAACATAAAACTAAAAAGTCAAATTTAAAAATTATTAAAATATGTTTTGAAAATATAAAATAAGAATAGTTCGTTTTACCAACGAACTCCTCCCCTTAATTTCCCGTGGGTCGTGGACGGGGTTGGGGTTGACGAGTATACCACCCGCCATCTCTAATTGGTGATCAATTCATGAACACGTGACCTTAACTAAGATACATTTTGATAATTCAAAGGGTACATTATTTCAGAGCACAAGATACATTATTCTAACCCATAGAGTACATTACCCAAAATCAAGACTGCAAGGATACATTTTGTTAACTAATAGGGTACATTATTTTAGAGCACAAGGTACATTATTAGAACCCACTCAATACATTATCGAATCAGAAAATATTTTATTGATGCATAAAACCAAAAAATATGTTTTTAGAAACTATTAAAATTAACATAAAATTAAAAAGTCAAATTTAAAAATTATTAAAATACATTTTGAAAATATAAAATAAGAATAGTTCGTTTTACCAACGAACTCCTCCCCTTAATTTCCCGTGGGTTGTGGAGGGGGTTGGGGTTGACGAGTATACCACCCGCCATCTCTAATTGGTGATTAAATCATGATGACGTGACCTAAACTAAGATGCATTTTGATAACTCAAAGGGTACATTATTTGGGAGCACAAGGTATATTATTCTAACCCATAGAGTACATTACCCAAAATCAAGACTGCAAGGATATATTTATTTAACAAATAGGGTACATTATTTTAGAGCACAAGGTAAATTATTATAACCCACAGAATACATGACCAATAAAAAGTAACATAAATTAAAAAGTCAAATTTAAAAATTATTAAAATATGTTTTGAAAATATAAAATAAGAATAGTTCGTTTTACCAACGAACCCCTCTCCTAATTTCCCGTGGGGGCGTGGACGGGGTTGGGGTTGACGAGTACCCCACCCGCCATCTCTAATTTGTGATCAATTCATGAACACGTGACCTTAACTAAGACATATTTTGATAATTCAAAGGGTACATTATTTGATAGCACAAGTTACATTATTCTAACCCATAGAAAACATTACCCAAAACCAAGACTGGAAGGATATATTTATTTAACAAATAGGGAACAATATTTTAGAGCACAAGGTAAATTTTTATAACCCACGGAATACATCACCAAATTAGAAAATATTTTATTGATGCATAAAACCAAAAATTATGTTTTTAGAAACTATAAAAATTAACATAAAATTAAAAACTCAAAATTAAAAATTATTGAAATATGTTTTGAAAATATAAAATAAGAATAGTTCGTTTTAGCAACGAACCCCTCCCCTTAATTTCCCGAGGGGGCGTGGACAGGGTTGGGGTTGACGATTATACCACCCGCCATCTCTAATTGGTGATTAATTCATGAACACGTGACCATAACTAAAATACATTTTCATAACTCAAAGGGTACATTACTTGAGAGCACAAGGTACATTATTTTAACCCATAGAGTACATTACCCAAAATCAAGAAAACAAGGATACATTTTGTTAACAAATAGGGTACATTATTTTAGAGCACAAGATACATTTTTATAACCCACTGAATAAATGACCAAATCAGAAAAGATTTTATGGATGCATAAAACCAAAAAATATGATTTTAGAAACTATAAAAAGTAACATAAAATTAAAAAGTCAAATTTAAAAATTATTAAAATATGTTTTGAAAATATAAAATAAGAATAGTTCGTTTTACCAACGAACTCCTCCCCTTAATTTCCCGTGGGTCGTGGACGGGGTTGGGGTTGACGAGTATTCCACCCGCCATCTCTAATTGGTGATCAAATCATGAACACGTGACCTAAACTAAGATGCATTTTGATAACTCAAAGGGTACATTATTTGGGAGCACAAGTTACATTATTCTAACCCATAGAGTACATTACCCAAAATCAAGACTGCAAGGATATATTTATTTAACAAATAGGGTACATTATTTTAGAGAACAAGGTAAATTATTATAACCCACTGAATACATGACCAAATCAGAAAATATTTTATTGATGCATAAAACCATAAAATATGTTCTTTGAAACTATAAAAAGTAACATAAATTAAAAAGTCAAATTTAAAAATTATTAAAATATGTTTTGAAAATATAAAATAAGAATAGTTCGTTTTACCAACGAAGTCCTCCCCTTAATTTCCCGTGGGTCGTGGACGGGCTTGGGGTTGACGAGTACACCACCCGCCATCTCTAATTGGTTATCAATTCATGAACACGTGACCTTAACTAAGATACATTTTGATAATTCAAAGTGTACATTATTTGAGAGCACATGTTACATTATTCTAACCCATAGAGTACATTACCCAAAATCAAGACTGCAAGGATATATTTATTTAACAAATAGGGTACATTATTTTAGAGCACAAGGTAAATTATTATAACCCACTGAATACATGACCAAATCAGAAAATATTTTATTAATGCATAAAACCAAAAAATATGTTTTTTGAAACTATAAAAAGTAACATAAATTAAAAAGTCAAATTTAAAAATTATTAAAATATGTTTTGAAAATATAAAATAAGAATAGTTCGTTTTACCATCGAACTCCTCCCCTTAATTTCCCGTGGGTCGTGGACGGGGTTGGGGTTGACGAGTACACCACCCGCCATCTCTAATTGGTTATCAATTCATGAACACGTGACCTTAACAAAGATACATTTTGATAATTCAAAGTGTACATTATTTGAGAGCACCTGTTACATTATTCTAACCCATAGAGTACATTACCCAAAATCAAGACTGCAAGGATATATTTATTTAACAAATAGGGTACATTATTTTAGTGCACAACATACATTTTTATAACCCATTGAATACATTACCAAATCAGAAAAGATTTTATTTATGCATAAAACAAAAAAAAAATATGTTTTTAGAAACTATAAAAAGTAACATAAAATTAAAAAGTCAAATTTAAAAATTATTAAAATATGTTTTGAAAATATAAAATAAGAATAGTTCGTTTTACCAACGAACTCCTCCCCTTAATTTCCTGTGGGTCGTGGACGGGGTTGGGGTTGACGAGTATACCACCCGCCATCTCTAATTGGTGATCAATTCATGAACACGTGACCTTAACTAAGATACATTTTGATAATTCAAAGGGTACATTATTTCAGAGCACAAGATACATTATTCTAACCCATAGAGTACGTTACCCAAAATCAAGACTGCAAGGATACATTTTGTTAACTAATAGGGTACATTATTCTAGCGCAGGGGAGACATTTTTATAACCCACTGAATACATGACCAAATCAGAAAAGATTTTATTGATGCATAAAACCAAAAATAATGTTTTTAGAAACTATAAAAAGTAACATAAAATTATAAAGTCAAATTTAAAAATTATTAAAATATGTTTTGAAAATATAAAATAAGAATAGTTCGTTTTACCAACGAACTCCTCCCCTTAATTTCCCGTGGGTCGTGGACGGGGTTTGGGTTGACGAGTATACCACCCGCCATCTCTAATTGGTGATTAAATCATGAAGACGTGACCTAAACTAAGATGCATTTTGATAATTCAAAGTGTACATTATTTGAGAGCACATGTTACATTATTCTAACCCATAGAGTACATTACCCAAAATCAAGACTTCAAGGATATATTTATTTAACAAATATGGTACATTATTTTAGAGCACACGGTAAATTATTATAACCCACAGAATACATGACCAATAAAAAGTAACATCAATTAAAAAGTCAAATTTAAAAATTATTAAAATATGTTTTGAAAATATAAAATTAGAATAGTTCGTTTTACCAACGAACCCCTCTCCTAATTTCCCGTGGGGGCGTGGACGGGGTTGGGGTTGACGAGTGCACCACCCGCCATCTCTAATTTGTGATCAATTCATGAACACTTGACCTTAACTAAAATACATTTTCATAACTCAAAGGGTACATTACTTGAGAGCACAAGGTACATTATATTAACCCATAGAGTACATTACCCAAAATCAAAACAGCAAGGATACATTTTGTTAACAAATAGGGTACATTATTTTAGAGCACTAGATATGTTTTTATAACCCACTGAATACATTACCAAATCAGAAAAGATTTTATTGATGCATAAAACCAAAAAATATGTTTTTAGAAACTATAAAAAGTAACATAAAATTAAAAAGTCAAATTTAAAAATTATTAAAATATGTTTTGAAAATATAAAATAAGAATAGTTCGTTTTACCAACGAACTCCTCCCCTTAATTTCCCGTGGGTCGTGGACGGGGTTGGGGTTGACGAGTATACCACCCGCCATCTCTAATTAGTGATCAAATCATGAACACGTTACCTAAACTAAGATGCATTTTGATAACTCAAAGGGTACATTATTTGGGAGCACAAGGTATATTATTCTAACCCATAGAGTACATTACCCAAAATCAAGACTGCAAGGATATATTTATTTAACAAATAGGGTACATTATTTTAGAGCACAAGGTAAATTATTATAACCCACTGAATACATGACCAAATCAGAAAATATTTTATTGATGCATAAAACAAAAAAATATGTTTTTCGAAACTATAAAAAGTAACGTAAAATAAAAAGTCCAACTTAAAAATTATTAAAATATGTTTTGAAAATATAAAATAAGAATAGTTCGTTTTACCAACGAACCCCTCTCCTAATTTCCCGTGGGGGCGTGGACGGGGTTGGGGTTGACGAGTACACCACCCGCCATCTCTAATTGGTGATCAATTCATGAACACGTGACCTTAACTAAGACATATTTTGATAATTCAAAGGGTACATTATTTGAGAGCACAAGTTACATTATTCTAACCCATAGAATACATTACCCAAAATCAAGACTGGAAGGATATATTTATTTAACAAATAGGGAACATTATTTTAGAGCACAAGGTAAATTATTATAACCCACGGAATACATCACCAAATCAGAAAATATTTTATAGATGCATAAAACCAAATAATATGTTTTTAGAAACTATAAAAATTAACATAAAATTAAAAACTCAAAACTAAAAATTATTGAAATATGTTTTGAAAATATAAAATAAGAATAGTTCGTTTTAGCAACGAATCCCTCCCCTTAATTTCCCGAGGGGGCGTGGACAGGGTTGGGGTTGACGATTATACCACCCGCCATCTCTAATTGGTGATTAATTCATGAACACGTGACCTTAACTAAAATACATTTTCATAACTCAAAGGGTACATTACTTGAGAGCACAAGGTACATTATTTTAACCCATAGAGTACATTACCCAAAATCAAGAAAGCTAGGATACATTTTGTTAACAAATAGGGTACATTATTTTAGAGCACAAGATACATTTTTATAACCCACTGAATACATGACCAAATCAGAAAAGATTTTATTGATGCATAAAACCAAAAAATATGTTTTTAGAAACTATAAAAAGTAACATAAAATTAAAAAGTCAAATTTAAAAATTATTAAAATATGTTTTGAAAATATAAAATAAGAATAGTTCGTTTTACCAACGAACTCCTCCCCTTAATTTCCCGTAGGTCGTGGACGGGGTTGGGGTTGACGAGTATACCACCCGCCATCTCTAATTGGTGATCAAATCATGAACACGTGACCTAAACTAAGATGCATTTTGATAACTCAAAGGGTACATTATTTGGGAGCACAAGGTATATTATTCTAACCCATAGAGTACATTACCCAAAATCAAGACTGCAAGGATATATTTATTTAACAAATAGGGTACATTATTTTAGAGCACAAGGTAAATTATTATAACCCACTGAATACATGACCAAATCACAAAATATTTTATTGATGCATAAAACCAAAAAAATATGTTTTTCGAAACTATAAAAAGTAACATAAAATAAAAAGTCCAACTTAAAAATTATTAAAATATGTTTTGAAAATATAAAATAAGAATAGTTCATTTTACCTACGAACCCCTCTCCTAATTTCCCGTGGGGGCGTGGACGGGGTTGTGGTTGACGAGTACAACACCCGCCATCTCTAATTGGTGATCAATTCATGAACACGTGACCTTAACTAAGATACATTTTGATAAGTCAAAGGGTACATTATTTGAGAGCACAAGTTACATTATTCTAACCCATAGAGTACATACCCAAAATCAAGACTGCAAGGATATATTTATTTAACAAATAGGGTATATTATTTTAGGGCACAAGATACATTTTTATAACCCACTGAATACATTACCAAATCAAAAAAGATTTTATTGATGCATAAAACCAAAAAAATATGTTTTTAGGAACTATAACAAGTAACATAAAATTAAAAAGTCAAATTTAAAAATTATTAAAATATGTTTTGAAAATATAAAATAAGAATTGTTCGTTTTACCAACGAACTCCTCCCCTTAATTTCCCGTGGGTCGTGGACGGGGTTGGGGTTGACGAGTATACCACCCGCCATCTCAAATTGGTGATCAAATCATGAACACGTGACCTAAATTAAGATGCATTTTGATAACTCAAAGGGTACATTATTTGGGAGCACAAGGTATATTATTCTAACCCATAGAGTACATTTCCCAAAATCAAGACTGCATGGATATATTTATTTAACAAATAGGGTACATTATTTTAGAGCACAAGGTAAATTATTATAACCCACCGAATACATGACCAAATCAGAAAATATTTTATTGATGCATAAAACAAAAAAATATGTTTTTTGAAACTATAAAAAGTAACATAAAATTAAAAAGTCAAATTTAAAAATTATTAAAATATGTTTTGAAAATATAAAATAAGAATTGTTCGTTTTACCAACGAACTCCTCCCCTTAATTTCCCGTGGGTCGTGGACGGGGTTGGGGTTGACGAGTATACCACCCGCCATCTCAAATTGGTGATCAAATCATGAACACGTCACCTAAATTAAGATGCATTTTGATAACTCAAAGGGTACATTATTTGGGAGCACAAGGTATATTATTCTAACCCATAGAGTACATTTCCCAAAATCAAGACTGCATGGATATATTTATTTAACAAATAGGGTACATTATTTTAGAGCACAAGGTAAATTATTATAACCCACTGAATACATGACCAAATCAGAAAATATTTTATTGATGCATAAAACCAAAAAATATGTTTTTCGAAACTATAAAAAGTAACGTAAAATAAAAAGTCCAACTTAAAAATTATTAAAATATGTTTTGAAAATATAAAATAAGAATAGTTCGTTTTACCAACGAACCCCTCTCCTAATTTCCCGTGGGGGCGTGGACGGGGTTGTGGTTGACGAGTACAACACCCGCCATCTCTAATTGGTGATCAATTCAATAACACGTGACCTTAACTAAGATACATTTTGATAATTCAAAGGGTACATTATTTGAGAGCACAAGTTACATTATTCTAACCCATAGAGTACATACCCAAAATCAAGACTGCAAGGATATATTTATTTAACAAATAGGGAATATTATTTTAGGGCACAAGATACATTTTTATAACCCACTGAATACATTACCAAATCAAAAAAGATTTTATTGATGCATAAAACCAAAAAAATATGTTTTTAGAAACTATAAAAAGTAACATAAAATTAAAAAGTCAAATTTAAAAATTATTAAAATATGTTTTGAAAATACAAAATAAGAATAGTTCGTTTTACCAACGAACTCCTCCCCTTAATTACCCGTGGGTCGTGGACGGGGTTGGGGTTGACGAGTCTACCACCCGCCATCTCAAATTGGTGATCAAATCATGAACACGTGACCTAAATTAAGATGCATTTTGATAACTCAAAGGGTACATTATTTGGGAGCACAAGGTATATTATTCTAACCCATAGAGTACATTTCCCAAAATCAAGACTGCAAGGATATATTTATTTAACAAATAGGGTACATTATTTTAGAGCACAAGGTAAATTATTATAACCCACTGAATACATGACCAAATCAGAAAATATTTTATTGATGCATAAAACCAAAAAATATGTTTTTTGAAACTATAAAAAGTAACATAAATTAAAAATTCAAATTTAAAAATTATTAAAATATGTTTTGAAAATATAAAATAAGAATAGTTCGTTTTACCAACGAACCCCTCTCCTAATTTCCCGTGGGGGCGTGGACGGGGTTGTGGTTGACGAGTACAACACCTGCCATCTCTTATTGGTGATCAATTCATGAACACGTGACCTTAACTAAGATACATTTTGATAATTCAAAGGGTACATTATTTGAGAGCACAAGTTACATTATTCTAACCCATAGAATACATACCCAAAATCAAGACTGCAAGGATATATTTATTTAAAAAATACGGTATATTATTTTAGGGAACAAGATACATTTTTATAACGCACTGAATACATTACCAAATCAAAAAAGATTTTATTGATGCATAAAACCAAAAAATATGTTTTTTGAAACTATAAAAATTAACATAAAATTAAAAACTCAAAATTAAAAATTATTGAAATATGTTTTGAAAATATAAAATAAGAATAGTTCGTTTTAGCAACGAACCCCTCCCCTTAATTTCCCGAGGGGGCGTGGACAGGGTTGGGGTTGACGATTATACCACCCGCCATCTCTAATTGGTGATCAATTCATGAACACGTGACCTTAACTAAAATACATTTTCATAACTCAAAGGGTACATTACTTGAGAGCACAAGTTACATTATTTTAACCCATAGAGTACATTACCCAAAATCAAGACAGCAAGGATACATTTTGATAACAAATAGGTTACATTATTTTAGAGCAATAGATACATTATTATAACCCACTGAATACATGACCAAATCAGAAAATATTTTATTGATGCATAAAACCAAAAAATATGTTTTTTGAAACTATAAAAAGTAACATAAATTAAAAAGTCAAATTTAAAAATTATTAAAATATGTTTTGATAATATAAAATAAGAATAGTTCGTTTTACCAACGAACCCCTCTCCTAATTTCCCGTGGGGGCGTGGACGGGGTTGTGGTTGACGAGTACAACACCCGCCATCTCTAATTGGTGATCAATTCAATAACACGTGACCTTAACTAAGATACATTTTGATAATTCAAAGGGTACATTGTTTGAGAGCACAAGTTACATTATTCTAACCCATAGAGTACATACACAAAATCAAGACTGCAAGGATATATTTATTTAACAAATAGGGTATATTATTTTAGGGCACAAGATACATTTTTATAACCCACTGAATACATTACCAAATCAAAAAAGATTTTATTGATGCATAAAACCAAAAAAATATGTTTTTAGAAACTATAAAAAGTAACATAATATTAAAAAGTCAATTTTAAAAATTATTAAAATATGTTTTGAAAATATAAAATAAGAATAGTTCGTTTTACCAACGAACTACTTCCCTTAATTTCCCGTGGGTCGTGGACGGGGTTGGGGTTGACGAGTATACCACCCGCCATCTCTAATTGGTGATCAAATCATGAACACGTGACCTAAACTAAGATGCATTTTGATAACTCAAAGGGTACATTATTTGGGAGCACAAGGTATATTATTCTAACCCATAGAGTACATTACCCAAAATCAAGACTGCAAGGATATATTTATTTAACAAATAGGGTACATTATTTTAGAGCACAAGGTAAATTATTATAACCCACTGAATACATGACCAAATCAGAAAATATTTTATTGATGCATAAAACCAAAAAATATGTTTTTCGAAACTATAAAAAGTAACGTAAAATAAAAAGTCCAACTTAAAAATTATTAAAATATGTTTTGAAAATATAAAATAAGAATAGTTCGTTTTACCAACGAACCCCTCTCCTAATTTCTCGTGGGGGCGTGGACGGGGTTGTGGTTGACGAGTACAACACCCGCCATCTCTAATTGGTGATCAATTCAATAACACGTGACCTTAACTAAGATACATTTTGATAATTCAAAGGGTACATTATTTGAGAGCACAAGTTACATTATTCTAACCCATAGAGTACATACCCAAAATCAAGACTGCAAGGATATATTTATTTAACAAATAGGGTATATTATTTTAGGGCACAAGATACATTTTTATAACCCACTGAATACATTACCAAATCAAAAAAGATTTTATTGATGCATAAAACCAAAAAAATATGTTTTTAGAAACTATAAAAAGTAACATAAAATTAAAAAGTCAAATTTAAAAATTATAAAAATATGTTTTGAAAATATAAAATAAGAATAGTTCGTTTTACCAACGAACTCCTCCCCTTAATTTCCCGTGGGTCGTGGACGGGGTTGGGGTTGACGAGTATACAACCCGCCATCTCAAATTGGTGATCAAATCATGAACACGTGACCTAAATTAAGATGCATTTTGATAACTCAAAGGGTACATTATTTGGGAGCACAAGGTATATTATTCTAACCCATAGAGTACATTTCCCAAAATCAAGACTGCAAGGATATATTTATTTAACAAATAGGGTACATTATTTTAGAGCACAAGGTAAATTATTATAACCCACTGAATACATGACCAAATCAGAAAATATTTTATTGATGCATAAAACCAAAAAATATGTTTTTTGAAACTATAAAAAGTAACATAAATTAAAAAGTCAAATTTAAAAATTATTAAAATATGTTTTGATAATATAAAATAAGAATAGTTCGTTTTACCAACGAACCCCTCTCCTAATTTCCCGTGGGGGCGTGGACGGGGTTGTGGTTGACGAGTACAACACCCGCCATCTCTAATTGGTGATCAATTCAATAACACGTGACCTTAACTAAGATACATTTTGATAATTCAAAGGGTACATTGTTTGAGAGCACAAGTTACATTATTCTAACCCATAGAGTACATACACAAAATCAAGACTGCAAGGATATATTTATTTAACAAATAGGGTATATTATTTTAGGGCACAAGATACATTTTTATAACCCACTGAATACATTACCAAATCAAAAAAGATTTTATTGATGCATAAAACCAAAAAAATATGTTTTTAGAAACTATAAAAAGTAACATAAAATTAAAAAGTCAAATTTAAAAATTATTAAAATATGTTTTGAAAATATAAAATAAGAATAGTTCGTTTTACCAACGAACTCCTCCCCTTAATTTCCCGTGGGTCGTGGACGGGGTTGGGGTTGACGAGTATACAACCCGCCATCTCAAATTGGTGATCAAATCATGAACACGTGACCTAAATTAAGATGCATTTTGATAACTCAAAGGGTACATTATTTGGGAGCACAAGGTATATTATTCTAACCCATAGAGTACATTTCCCAAAATCAAGACTGCAAGGATATATTTATTTAACAAATAGGGTACATTATTTTAGAGCACAAGGTAAATTATTATAACCCACTGAATACATGACCAAATCAGAAAATATTTTTTTGATGCATAAAACCAAAAAATATGTTTTTTGAAACTATAAAAAGTAACATAAATTAAAAAGTCAAATTTAAAAATTATTAAAATATGTTTTGAAAATATAAAATAAGAATAGTTCGTTTTACCAACGAACCCCTCTCCTAATTTCCCGTGGGGGCGTGGACGGGGTTGTGGTTGACGAGTACAACACCCGCCATCTCTAATTGGTGATCAATTCAATAACACGTGACCTTAACTAAGATACATTTTGATAATTCAAAGGGTACATTGTTTGAGAGCACAAGTTACATTATTCTAACCCTTAGAGTACATACACAAAATCAAGACTGCAAGGATATATTTATTTAACAAATAGGGTATATTATTTTAGGGCACAAGATACATTTTTATAACCCACTGAATACATTACCAAATCAAAAAAGATTTTATTGATGCATAAAACCAAAAAAATATGTTTTTAGAAACTATAAAAAGTAACATAAAATTAAAAAGTCAAATTTAAAAATTATTAAAATATGTTTTGAAAATATAAAATAAGAATAGTTCGTTTTACCAACGAACTCCTCCCCTTAATTTCCCGTGGGTCGTGGACGGGGTTGGGGTTGACGAGTATACCACCCGCCATCTCAAATTGGTGATCAAATCATGAACACGTGACCTAAATTAAGATGCATTTTGATAACTCAAAGGGTACTTTATTTGGGAACACAAGGTATATTATTCTAACCCATAGAGTACATTTCCCAAAATCAAGACTGCAAGGATATATTTATTTAACAAATAGGGTACATTATTTTAGAGCACAAGGTAAATTATTATAACCCACTGAATACATGACCAAATCAGAAAATATTTTATTGATGCATAAAACCAAAAAATATGTTTTTTGAAACTATAAAAAGTAACATAAATTAAAAATTCAAATTTAAAAATTATTAAAATATGTTTTGAAAATATTAAATAAGAATTGTTCGTTTTACCAACGAACCCCTCTCCTAATTTCCCGTGGGTGCGTGGACGGGGTTGTGGTTGACGAGTACAACACCCGCCATCTCTAACTGGTGATCAATTCATGAACACGTGACCTTAACTAAGATACATTTTGATAATTCAAAGGGTACATTATTTGAGAGCACAAGTTACATTATTCTAACCCACAGAGTACATACCCAAAATCAAGACTGCAAGGATATATTTATTTAAAAAATAGGGTATATTATTTTAGGGCACAAGATACATTTTTATAACCCACTGAATACATTACCAAATCAAAAAAGATTTTATTGATGCATAAAACCAAAAAATATGTTTTTTGAAACTATAAAAATTAACATAAAATTAAAAACTCAAAATTAAAAATTATTGAAATATGTTTTGAAAATATAAAATAAGAATAGTTCGTTTTAGCAACGAACCCCTCCCCTTAATTTCCCGAGAGGGCGTGGACAGTGTTGCGGTTGACGATTATACCACCCGCCATCTCTAATTGGTGATCAATTCATGAACACGTGACCTTATCTAAAATACATTTTCATAACTCAAAGGGTACATTACTTGAGAGCACAAGTTACATTATTTTAACCCATAGAGTACATTACCCAAAATCAAGACAGCAAGGATACATTTTGTTAACAAATAGGTTACATTATTTTAGAGCACTAGATACATTATTATAACCCACTAAATACATTACTAAATCAGAAAAGATTTTATTGATGCATAAAACCAAAAAATATGTTTTTAGAAACTATAAAAAGTAACATAAAATTAAAAAGTCAAATTTAA
Source organism: Ipomoea nil (assembly GCF_001879475.1). Lineage (NCBI taxonomy): Eukaryota > Viridiplantae > Streptophyta > Magnoliopsida > Solanales > Convolvulaceae > Ipomoea > Ipomoea nil. The sequence goes on along the minus strand of NW_017619623.1, from coordinate 1,677,190 downwards.
AAATTATTAAAATATGTTTTGAAAATATAAAATAAGAATAGTTCGTTTTACCAACGAATCCCTCTCCTAATTTCCCGTGGGGGCGTGGACGGGGTTGGGGTTGACGAGTACACCACCCGCCATCTCTAGTTTGTTATCAATTCATGAACATGTGACCTTAACTAAGATACATTTTGATAATTCAAAGTGTACATTATTTGAGAGCACAAGTTACATTATTCTAACCCATAGAGTACATTACCCAAAATCAAGACTGCAAGGATACATTTTATTAACTAATAGGGTACATTATTTTAGAGCACAAGGTACATTATTATAACCCACTCAATACATTACCAAATCAGAAAATATTTTATTGATGCATAAAACCAAAAAATATGTTTTTAGAAACTATAAAAATTAACATAAAATTAAAAAGTCAAATTTAAAAATTATTAAAATATGTTTTGAAAATATAAAATAAGAATAGTTCGTTTTACCAACGAACCCCTCCCCTTAATTTCCCGAGGGGGCGTGGACGGGTTTGGGGTTGACGAGTATACCACCCGCCATCTCTAATTGGTGATCAATTCATGGACACGTGACCTTAACTAAGATACATTTTGATATCTCAAAGTGTATATTATTTGAGAGCACAAGGTACATTATTCTAACCCATAGTGTACATTACCCAAAATCAAGACTGCAAGGATACATTTTGCTAACAAATAGGATACATTATTTTAGAGCACAAGATACATTATTATAACCCTCTGAATACATTACCAAATCAGAAAAGATTTTATTGATGCATAATACCAAAAAATATGATTTTCGAAACTATAAAAAGTAACATAAAATTAAAAAGTCAAATTTAACAATTATTAAAATATGGTTTGAAAATATAAAATAAGAATAGTTCGTTTTACCAACGAACCCCTCCCCTAACATCCCGTGGGGGCGTGGACGGGGTTGTGGTTGACGAGTATACCACCCGCCATCTCTAAGTGGTGATCAATTCATGAACACGTGACCTTAACTAAGATGCATTTTGATAACTCAAAGGGTACATTATTTGGGAGCACAAGGTACATTATTCTAACCCATAGAGTACATTACCCAAAATCAAGACTGCAAGGATACATTTTGTTAACAAATAGGGTACATTATTTTAGAGCACAAGATACATTATTATAACCCACTGAATACATGACCAAATCAGAAAAGATTTTATCGATGCATAAAACAAAAAAATATGTTTTTAGAAACTATAAAAAGTAACATAAAATTAAAAAGTCAAATTTAAAAATTATTAAAATCTGTTTTGAAAATATAAAATAAGAATAGTTCGTTTTACCAACGAACTCCTCCCCTTAATTTCCTGTGGGTCGTGGACGGGGTTGGGGTTGACGAGTATACCACCCGCCATCTCTAATTGGTAATCAAATCATGAACACGAGACCTAAACTAAGATGCATTTTGATAACTCAAAGGGTACATTATTTGGGAGCACAAGGTATATTATTCTAACCCATAGAGTACATTTCCCAAAATTAAGACTGCAAGGATATATTTATTTAACAAATAGGGTATATTATTTTAGAGCACAAGGTAAATTATTATAACCCACTGAATACATGACCAAATCAGAAAATATTTTATTGATGCATAAAACAAAAAAATATGTTTTTCGAAACTATAAAAAGTAACAGAAATTAAAAAGTCAAATTTAAAAATTATTAAAATATGTTTTGAAAATATAAAATAAGAATAGTTCATTTTACCAACGAACCCCTCTCCTAATTTCCCGTGGGGGCGTGGACGGGGTTGGGGTTGACGAGTACACCACCCGCCATCTCTAATTGGTGATCAATTCATGAACACGTGACCATAACTAAGATACATTTTGATAATTCAAAGGGTACATTATTTGAGAGCACAAGTTACATTATTCTAACCCATAGAGTACATTACCCAAAATCAAGACTGCAAGGATACATTTATTTAACAAATAGGGTACATTGTTTTAGAGCACAAGATACACTATTATAACCCACTGAATACATTACCAAATCATAAAAGATTTTATTGATGCATAAAACAAAAAAATATGTTTTTAGAAACCATAAAAAGTAACATAAAATTAAAAAGTCAAAATTAAAAATTATTAAAATATGTTTTGAAAATATAATATAAGAATAGTTCGTTTGACCAACGAACCCCTCCCCTTAATTTCCCGTGGGTCGTGGACGGGTTTGGGGTTGATGAGTATACCACCCGCCATCTCTAATTGGTTATCAATTCATGGACACGTGACCTTAACTAAGATACATTTTGATATCTCAAAGGGTATATTATTTGAGAGCACAAGGTACATTATTCTAACCCATAGTGTACATTACCCAAAATCAAGACTGCAAGGATACATTTTGTTAACAAATAGGGTACATTATTTTAGAGCACAAGATACATTATTATAACCCACTGAATACATTACCAAATCAGAAAAGATTTTATTGATGCATAAAACCAAAAAATATGATTTTAGAAACTATAAAAAGTAACATAAAATTAAAAAGTCAAATTTAACAATTATTAAAATATGGTTTGAAAATATAAAATAAGAATAGTTCGTTTTACCAACGAACCCCTCCCCTAGCATCCCGTGGGGGCGTGGACGGGGTTGGGGTTGACGAGTATACCACCCGCCATCTCTAAGCGGTGATCAATTCATGAACACGTGACCTTAACTAAGATGCATTTTGATAACTCAAAGGGTACATTATTTGGGAGCACAAGGTACATTATTTTAACCCATAGAGTACATTACCCAAAATCAAGACTGCAAGGATACATTTTGTTAACAAATAGGGTACATTATTTTAGAGCACAAGATACATTATTATAACCCACTGAATACATTACCAAATCAGAAAAGATTTTATCGATGCATAAAACAAAAAAATATGTTTTTAGAAACTATAAAAATTATCATAAAATTAAAAAGTCAAATTTAAAAATTATTAAAATCTGTTTTGAAAATATAAAATAAGAATAGTTCGTTTTACCAACGAACCCCTACCCTAATTTCCCGTGGGGGCGTGGACGTGGTTGGGGTTGGGGTTGACGAGTATACCACCCGCCATCTCTAATTGGTGATCAATCCTAGGAACGCGGTGAGGTTGTGAGTTTTCCTTGCGTTTGCTTATCTGTTTATGTGCTTTATCAATATGTTTATAGTGCTTTTATCTATCTTTTGAAAGTAAAGTAGAGAAGTTATCAGTGAGAGGTTAAAGTGAAAGTTAGAAGATGAGACTTTGAAAGTTAAAGTTTGAAAGTGGAAGTTTTGTAAAAGTTGCTAATATGAAAAGTATAAGAGCTTATACTTGTTTCTTGCTTATGTGCCTTATTTGTTGTAAGTCTTGCTTTAAGAAAAGGAAAGTTAAAAACAGTGAGTTCTTGAGTATCTCGTTGTGTTATTTGTGACAATCTTCTATTCTAGATTCCTTGTTGTTGATGGCATGATAATCCTTGAAATTGTATCATCGAGTTTGAGCTTATGCTTTCTGGAATTTTCTCGTAGCTTGTTATTGATCCCTGAGTCATTCTAACTACTTCCCGTTTGCTTTCAATGTCTATCGAAGCTATCTAATGTCTAGAGTTGAGTATGAGAAGTTGTTCTGATTGAGTTGAGCCTTGAATTATTGTTAATGTCTATTCTTGACATTCCACGATTTATTGTTGAATCTGTATCTAAAATACTTATAAATTCTTTCTAAGTATTCTTGTGAACTTTCGTTGACATGCAATGCTAGTATAATTGAATCTTGAAGCTAGTATGATCTTGTTGAAAGCCTTATTCTTGGAATCTCGTTGAATTTGATTTGAGCTTATTATCCTTGAATCCCCATTGTGGGAATCCATTGAGTTGTTGAGTCAAGATCTATTCGTGGTCGTTATGCCATTGGAATTCGTATTTGTTGAGTAATTCCTATGAGCTTATATCTGTTGAGAATTCTTGAAAGTGTTTTATTTTTGAAGGGCTATTTTATTGTCTATGTGTCCTTTTTGTACTCTCAGATCCTGTTGATATTGTATTGAGATATTCCATTGTGGTATTCTTTCATTGTTATTGAGCTATTGAGCTAATGCTTCGAGATCATCTCTCTTTTATATCTTCCTTTGGAATCCACTAGTGTTGATCTATTGCTCGAGATTAAATCCCTATTGTATCTCTATTTGGAATCCGTTAGTATTGAGTTATTTTATTGAGACTATTCTTTGTTGTGTCCTTCTCTTGGAATCCGTTTTGCAGCCTTTGTTTCACGAGACTTCTTGGTTGAATCTCGAAAACCATGACTTTGATAATCATGACTTTGTTTGTAACCAATAATACTCTTGAGTTTCAAATTTAGAAACCTCCCACTTTCCTCTTTTGTGAAGTCAAATTTCTTCAAATCAAGTGTACACCTATCTGGTGAATTCAAGTTTGTTTGTTAAGAAGTGACTTTGTTTAGCCTTGTTATTATCCTTGAAAAGTGAAAGTTGAAAGTCGAGAGTTAAAAGTTGCGAGTTATGTGGAAGTTGTTAATGTGACAAGTATAAGAGTTATGCTTATATCCTGTTTGTGTGCTTTCCTTGTGTGATCTTTGCTGTTGAGAAAAGAAAGTTAGAAGTAGTGAGATCTTTTGTTGCGAAGAAGTGAAGTAGTAGCGTGCATATCTAGTCAACCGAAGAGCCTGATGAAGAAGGTTACTGCACGTGCGGCTTGGAGCCAGTTGTAACTGTTCTTGCTCGAATTGATCGGCATCATCGTCTACAAGACCCAAGCTAACCCCAAAATTTGAAGAGAATCTTCGTGCAACTAGAGGCAAATATGAAGAAAAGGAAGTGGTTAGAGCTTAGAGGCCACGGTTAAAGATCCACAATTGTGGAAGGAAGACAAGTGTAAACGTTGATGCAACAAGAAGAAGTCAACCCCACCTAAGTAGATGCTTTTGAGATCAATGGTGAAGAGAATTTTAAAGATTAAACTTGAAGGTTAAAAGTAAAAACTTGAAACTCTGAGAAATTGGACTTAAGGATGGATTAAACAAATGTGAACTTGGAAATGTTAAGTTGTGTGAGAGTTGAAAGAAAGAAACTTAGTGTTGAGATTGAAGAAGTAGTAAGAACGATAAGAATAAGAGGAGTAACAAAGAAACTTTGGGTTGGTGAGTTCTAGTAGTTAGATTAAGCTTAGCGTCTTAGTTATTTGGGTGCTTGATTGGGAAATCAGATATTCCATTTCTTCCTGGCATTCCAAGAGAACTTCTAAGCCAATTCTTGAAATTATTGCCATCTTTTCGAAAGCTACCGTTCTAAGAAAATCGACCCGTTCCTTCTAAGTTTCGGAACGAAACTTCTTTTAAGGGGATAGAATGTGACAACCCAAAATTTAATTTTATAAATCCAATTTTTAGAAATTCCAACATAGCCATTTTCACTCCATTAAAATTTTTTTGCGATAAATTGGTGTTTGAATAAATTATTTTGAGCACATTTTAAATCAATTCAACACCAAAACTTATTTTAATTCCAAAATCCTAAATTTTCGGGTACTTCGCGTACAAAGTTTTAAACTGAGAAACCAATCTGAGTGAGACCGGAAGAAATCTGAACCAAGTGTTTGTTTGGAAATCGTTTTTGGGAAATTCATTTTAACCCCAAACTATTTTAAATCTTGAATTCTAGTCCTTGGTTCATGATGCAAGGTGAACCCTACAATTTTATTTTACATTTTTGTCCTCAAAACCCTAACTATAAAGAATAATGTTTTTCCCTTACTTCACTATTCATTCCACCAAAATCAGCATCTATTCTCTCATATCTCTCGTGTCATCCTCTCTCTTTCTCCAACATCTTTATCTTCTTCATTTTTGAAGCTTTTTCTTCTTCCCAAGCTTAGGTTTCAAGACTATGTAAGTTATCTTCTCCCATTTCCCTTGGTTAGCTTATTTCTAAGATGAGATTATCTACGCTTAGGTGTGTTTTTGGGTATTGGGTTGGTTGTTGCTTGAGAAATGGAGATGGTAAAGAAGAAGACCTAGCTTGAGGTTGGAGATGGAATGATTCTTGAGGTTTGAAGCTTGAGGTATAACCCATGGATTCCCAAATCTAGTATTTTTCCCTAATTTATGTGATTTAGTTGTTCAAGTGTGTATATATATGTATTATATATGTTTTTGGGTATTTAGAATGATGAAATGTATGTTGTTTGATATTTAAAATGATGAAATTGATGTTGTGAAGCTATCTGGTTTTCTGTAAATTTGGAGTATGATCTTTGTTGTTTGGAGACGGACGGAAAGCAAGAGCACATAATCCGTTGACGGACGGCATAATCCATTATTGCTACATAATCCGTTGACGGACGGCATAATCCATTATTGCTATCTGGTTTCCTTGTTAAGTTTTAATTATTGATGTTAAATTTGGAGTATGATCTTTGTTGTTTGGAGACGGACGGAAAGCAAGAGCACATAATCCGTTGACGGACGGCATAATCCATTATTGCTATCTGGTTTATCTGGTATCCTTGTTAAGTTTTAATTATTGATGTTATGCTTTTGAAAATTGTTTAAGCTAGGATTTGAAATCCCAACCATTTGTTTAATAATCCAAGCCTTTTCCACTTGAACTACTTCAACCTTAGAGAAATTATCTTGGAATATATATTATATTACTTAGGCTTGAAGGTTTATTTATATTTAAAAGTATTTTTTTTTATAGAAAATCATAAATATGTTTGAGAAGGGTTTAAACTACCAAAAGCTTGATGTGCCAAGAAAACTCTATTTCAAGAATTATTTATATGAGTATATATGTTTTGGGGAAATGATATACTTGATTTTGAGAATATATACTTATATAATTATGTATGAGGTGTATATTTGATTATAAAGATATTTGAAACTTATTCTATTATTTCCCTAAAATTTCTTAGCTATTAACATCGTATATTTTGGGAAATACTATGTATCCCTAGAAAGTTTTTATTAAGAACTTTTGATCTATAAAGTGCATAACCCCTTGGAGCGTGAGTTGCTCCTGTGTAGTGGCCGGGCCCTTGTGGCTCAGCTACGTGTCGTTTCGGACCAGATGTCACGGTCCCTTGTGGCTCGGTACCTCGGGGCCGTCTTGATGCACGTTTTAGCTTTGATTTCGTTGAATTGGATTAGAAATGAGCTTGTTATGGTGGAATATGTGATGAAATGCTTCATAGTAATGATAATTGAGTTCACTGTTTTGGGAATTGCTTTGTTTTATCCTCCTGATGCTAATTGTGTATTGAATAGAGAAGCATGAACACTTTGTGAATAAGAATTGTTAGAAAAGCAAGAGTAGAATGTGTTGTATGTTCAATGGAATTCGAAGTCTATTTTGATGGTAGAATATACAGAGTTTGATATGTTACAAACCTAGCATGATTGTTTGTTCTTAAGAGTTCAATGTGATATATATATATATATATATATATATATATATATATATATATATATATATATATATATATATATATATATTTTGAAGCATGTTGATTCAGTAAATTGCATTCCAAGTGTTTCATATTTCAAAATGCATAAATGGGCAACGTGAGCCTAAGTACTATTTTCAAAAACTCATGAGCATGTGGTATATCATTACTTTGTTGCATTGAGAAGTTGTTGAGTTGTGGCATGCATAAGTTTGGTGTATGAGTGATATATATATATATAAGTGAGGTTTTGGAGGACCCGTTGGGACTATGTCCTTTCGGAGTAAAAGAGAAAGTAACGGACATTGCGATTCGACATATTTATCATGTAATGCGGTGCATTCCCACGTTACGAGGTTGGAGACTGCCCGCCAGGCTTGGAATCCTGGTTAGGGGGTGTGCACACTAAACGTACGATACTTGATTCCACAGAGAAAGCAAGCAAGAAAGAAAGATAAAGAACCAAGGGAGTGGTTCTGTGGGCGAGTTGAGTATGTGGCCGGCTAGATTGCCGAGCCGGTTAGGTCCATTCACGATTCGTGAAGACCTACATCTCCACGAGTTAGAGGTTCCGTAGTTACGGATGTGGCGGATGCACGAGATTGCACCGTACGCTAGGGCTTCGATGCGGCGGAGTACCTACCTCGCACAAGAAGAGAAACGAGAAGTATGAGAAAGTTTGAGAAAGAAAGAAATCAAGTCAAGAGACTCAAGAGAAAGAAAGCGAGTCATTGTGACTCTAAGAAACCTCTACAGAAAAGTATTCTATTTACAAACGAGTGTATAAGTATACTTATCCTATAGCATCTTATTGCATTCGAGTATAGTATTGCACAAGATTTCATATTGAGAATGTTTGCACAAGATTGCATAGTGAGAATATTTGCACTAGATTGCATATTGAGAATGATTACCCGAGAGTGTATTGTGAGTGTGATTGCCTTAGTTGCATATTGAAGTTGATATCTCTTAATTGCATGCTGAGAACTTGATTGCATGAGATTGTTATGGAGTTGTTCTATAGAGTTGAGTTTTGCTTAGTTGATTATGTGTTAGTATGATTATGTTGATAAGCTGTTTATTGATGAAGCATGGCTGTTGATATTATAGGTTGTGAGCATATAGAAAGTTTGTGGTTTATCTTAAAGTTTGTCTAAGTGATTGAATTGCTTGATTTGAGAATGTGAACAAATGTTTTTCAAAAGTATATATTGTAGTATTTTACAGGGTTGAGTTTGGTTATACTTAGCTTCGTGCTAACGGGTGTTTTCCTATTTGTCTATGTGTTGTTTTCAAAACCCCTTTCAGGTGGGCCCAGCGTTTGAGAGATGATCGAGTTAGACTAGTCTAGTAGATCTAGTAGTCTAAACTATCTTTATTAATATGTTGTTCTTTTGATGGATTGTAAACTTTGAAGTTATGTTTGATGTTAGAAATCGGGGTGTTTTTGCCCCCAAAATGACTTTTAATTTAAGTAATTCGAAAGTTAGTTTGGTTTAATGATTTAGTTCCATCCTTGGCCTGTGCAATCACCGTGGAGAGGTGGTTGTGGCGGTGACATTCCCACTAGTTTATTTATTAAGTTGTTTATCCGCTGCTTAGTTTATATTAATTTTGGTATTAGAACTGTAATTAAGTTTAAGAAAAGTGGGGTGTTACACATCTAGAGAATCATCACCACCAGAAATGGCCACATTCGCCTGAAGATCCGGGGAAGGCGTAAACCGCTGCCAACAAGCAACAACTATATAACCTTGCTTGTTGCAAATCTGACACCGAGGGCCCGAACCAGACCGACCCCGGCCACGACTGCGGTTACCTCTGCCGCGGCCTCCACCACCTCGCGGCAGTGAACCACCGCCACGGCCGCCGTGACCACCACGGCTGACAGCTATTGCGTCCGGTGCATCGAGAGGGACGCCATCGTCGGAGCAGTTCCATTCCTGAGACACTAAAAAGTCCGCTACCTTCGTTAGCGGAACAGGTGCACCCCGAGCCAACGTCGCCACCAACGGATGGAACTCAGATGGCAGGCCACGAAAAACGTATATGTTTTGAATTGATCGTCTAACTCGACCTGACGACCGACAAAGGCTAACTCATCAATCAACATCTGTCCACGGCTAAGGTAGTCCAAGATGGAAGAATCACCTTGACGCAAACCTTGAAGCTCGCCGAGCAGCCGTAAAGCTCGAGATCGAGTCGACGAGCTGAGGGTTTACTCGATAACCTGCCAAAGCTGCCGGGAAGTGCCACGACCGACGGCGAGACGGAGGGTTTCCTCGAATAAGGACGAGATAAGCATTGACAGTATTGCCTTGTCCTGTCGTCGCCACGAGATCTGTCGCGCCGAGAGATCCGTAGCCACCGCCGCGTCGCTGTCGGCAGTCGAAGAAGTCGCGGTGAAGCCGTCGGGAATGGCACAGTGCCGTCAATAAAACCAAGGAGTCCTTGGCCCTCAAGGAACGGGAGCATTTGCGTCCTCCATAATAGATAATTCCGGGAGGTTAAATTCAAGGAGACGAAGTGATGAGCCAACAAAAGGCTATTACCAGTGGGCATCGGAGGAACCTCGGTAACGGTCCGTTCAGAAAATCCAAGAATAGAGTCGTCATCATTAACACCGAGGGTTTCCATGAGAGAAAAAACCTGGATAACTGATACCAGATGCGAATATAGAATGTGTTGTATTGAATACCAAAGTCTTAGAATACAATATATAGGCACGAAATAGAGTTCTAGTCTAATACTAATAATATAGTCTTAATACCAACAATACAATAATAAGATTCGTATTCTATTCATTATCTATTGCATTATTACTCCTTTAAAATTCATTTTGTAAATAAAATGCGGCATAAAAGTGAGCCAAAATTTATTGTTCACGTGATTTTTAAATAGTATTTGGGTTGCACTTGTGTAAGATCGTCTCATGGATCTTTATCCATAAAATGGATCGGGTCAATATGAAAATGTAATACTTATACTAAAAAATGTAATACTAATTATGAATAAAGTGTTTGTTATTTCTAAAGGAAAACGTAATAGTTTTACATTTTTTTTAAAAACAATACTTTTACATTTTGATGTAAAAGTATTACATTTTTCATCAAAAGTATTACATTTTCCCTTATAAGTAATGTTGACAAGTGTTTGTTACTTATAAGCGAAAATGTAATACTTTTAAATCAAAATGCAAAAGTATTATATTCAAAAGTATTGCATTTTATCTACTATACTAATAAGAGCAAAAGAGAGTTAGGCCTATAATGGGTAGAAAAAACGACGGTCAAATTTTTTAATCAAATGAATGGCTTAGATTGATCAGATTTTAATTTTTCCTTGATATTTCCTAATTTATCCTTAATTATATGATTATCCGTTAACTTTACCGTTAAATATTATCTTCTCCATTAATTTATGTTAGTTCACCGTTAACTTACTCATTGATTTTAATAAGAAAGGTCTTAGGTTCGAACCTCATCCCAATCAAAGTTTGCATAATTAGTACTCTATTTTACTCTTATTAAATTAAATAATAATTTAGTAGCTACAACAAAAAATAATGCATATGCATTTCTTTAATTTAGAATTATGTGTCTACAATGCCTTTATTCAAAAAAAAAAATTTATTTATTATCAATAAATTAAATAAGAGAAATAATTTCATTAGTTATATTGTCTTTATTTTTCTCCAACATATAAATTCTTTACATTCAAATTCATCAATTGATTATATTTGCTACATTGTCCCTACAATGTCTTTATTCAAAAACAAAATTATTCATTATCAATAAATTAATTAAGAGAAGTATGTGGTCCAATGGTACCCGGGTTGCACTTCCATTTGGAAGATTGTGAGTTCGAGCTTTAGTGGAGGCGTTATTAGCTCTTTGTGTTTCAGTAGGTTGAGAAAGTATATGAACCGATACTACATTGTAGTAGAGCTAGTAGCATTCAAAAAAAAAAAATTAAGAGAAGTAATTTCATTAGTTATATTGTCTTTATTTTTCTCCAATGTAAAAAATATTCTTTACATTCAAATTCATCAATTGATTATGTTCACTATATTTTCTATTATCTTTTTTGTGCACTATTTTTTAATTAAATATCAAAGTTATAATACAAAATAATGTTATATATTTATTTACCAAGTATTTCATTAATACCATAAAAAAATTTAAAAAAATATAATTAACTCAATCATATTAACTATTTGACTGATTTGTTGATAAAGAGGGTATTCAAATCACACAAGAATTTGAAGTGGGAAACTACCACGTAATGTCATTGTTTGACAATCAGCACTTAGCGGCTAGCGTTAGCGGATTTGAGCAACGAATTATATCAACGATGGATAAAAAGATATTTGCAAAAATCAAATGTTTAAATTAAAATGTAAAATGACCTAAGGGTATAATAATAATAATAATAATAATAATAATAATAATAATAATAATAATAATAATAATAATAATAATAATAATAATAATTTTTTAAAAATAATAATAATAATAATAGTAATTTAATAAAATTAAAAAAATAAAAAATAAAATAAAAAACATATGGGGAGCCGCCACTTTGCCCACATCGGTGGGAAGAGTGGCATGGGAGCCTTGAGGCTCCTATAAAAGGAGCAAGGCTCCAATTTAAAAATTAACAAAAAACTGTTTACTAACAGAAAATTGTTCTCTGTTTTTTGTTTTCTAATTTTTCAGTTTCCATTCTCTGTTTTTTGTTTAGAAAACTTGTTTACTAACAAAAAACTATTCTCTGTTTTCTGTTTTCTAATTTTTCAGTTTTCACTTAAAATTTAGTTTAGATAATATTAATATTTTTGAGCTAATATTTAAAATATTTTTTTTGGATATATTCATTGAATGACATGTATATGAATATATAACTTTTACTTTGAATTCTAATATATATGAGATTTTAATATCCGATATCTGGACCGAAATTGTATTATGATGTAACATAATTAAAAATATTTGAATTAATAATCTATTGAGTTCAATCAAAATCTAAAATATTATATAGAGTTTAATTCTTAATTTTGATAATGTAAAATATGTCTAACTTTAAAGTGTAATCAAATAAATTATGTTTAAATAAGTAAAGTAAGTACAAAAGATAGAAGATACGGATAAGTAAAATAAGATGATAATGAATGTAATCATAGTAATGTGCAGTGGTTATAGTGACATATAACTAAATAGATGATAGATGATTCTGTTTTTCATTTAGAAAACAGTTTTTAAGTGTGTTCCAGTTTTTCAGAAGTTTTCAGAAATTATTTTCAGTTTTCAAAATGGAAAGCTGTGTTAGTAAACATATTTTCTGTTTTCTATTTTTCAGTTTCCGGAAATTTGCATAAATTTTCAGGTAGTAAACGACCCTGCCCATCCGTTGATGGGTAAGCAGTGAGCCAGCAAAACTGGCTCTTGTTATTCAAGGAGTCAAAACTCGAAATGGTTCTACAGCAAACTTTTTTTTTTTTTTTTAAATATAGAGGTGTTTTTGGGAAATCATTCTCAAAAACGCTAAGTGAAAAAATTGTAAATTGCAATGATTTTATTTTCAGTGGTTTGGAACAAATTGTTGCTTCAAAATGTTGAATAACCAAACACTTTCTTTACCATTTTGATCTTTGGGTTACATCAAATTTACCAATCGTCCAATATATTTAAATTTTTACTACATCTAAATTCTTTAAATTAGGAATTTCTTTATTCATAATAATTTATTAATTCAACAATAATGGTTGAACTAAATGAACATTGAGCAAAACACCTAAAGAACTGGTACCGTTGATTCATTCATTAATCTTATATATATGTGCATTCATTAAATATATTAGAACCCTTCGCAACAAAAATACTTAGTTACTATTTAAAAAAAGTTTAGTAACAATTATAATGAATCTCCTATATTACATTGTATTCATATACTATGACTTATATATTTAAATAAACAAATTCGTATTTTGGGTTACCCCCTTCCAATAAAAATAAACAAAAAATAAACAAATTCAACATTAACTTACTTATGTATGAACTTCTCATATATAATCTTGCATTCATATACTTTCAAATATTTATTTAATTATAAACATTGGTCATTAATTCGCGCGTGTAAAACTAGTATAAGTAAAAAGCATTTTATTCCTTATTATTACTATTACAATTTTCAGTATAAGTATTACTCCATCTGTCTTATTTTATCTGTTCTACTTACTATTCATTGGTCAAATCAACTCTTTATTCTTTGTTTATTTTAAAATTGATTTTTGCGTTTAATAGTACTTTAGTGTAATTTCTAAATATATAAACTTTGTATATTAATATTAAATTTCATATTATAAAAAATTGAATTAAAAAAAAAAATTCAGTCAAATCTCGATAACCGAATTAGACACATAAAATAAAATGAAGGAAGTATATTTTATTTTGACTGACCCATCTTATGAATAAAGATTAGGGAAATGATCTCACAAAAGTTTTTGTTGTAGCATTTTCAGATTCTAATCATAACGTCAAAATAGGAAACTCGTTTCCTACTTTGTATGGATTACATGTTAGATTAATTATACAATCATAATATTTGTTATAATCTAACCTCATAGTGGAAGGGATAGGATCAAGCATACCTCCAGCCATAGTTGATACCTTCCTTGTATTTCTTTGTGAATAGCATGATATTCTGTTGTAACTAGTATTCTTGTGTTGATGTCCAAATGGTAGTACCAACTTCAATAGAGTAACAATGAGACAATGTCTCCCACTTGATCTCCGGACAATATAGATGGTGTATTTCAGGTATTCCAGAGCAGTGGCAGGACCTAAACTTATATAGCCTTATGTGCCATCAATATAAGCTTTGTAACGGAAAGCGTTACATCCGTTTCAAATCACAACATAATGGTCATAAATGACCTATTAAATTTGCACCACTTAATGGTGACATATGGAAAATGTTACATTCTCCCACTTGGTGCAAGTATTAACTCTAAGAAGCAAAAAACATGAACCATAGAGATAGTTCCTCTTAATTTAGAGTAGTATCCACTTGTGATTATAATGTAACTTCTTCTCTAAGTACTTTATGTGGTATAAAACTTAATGGATAAACCTTATGTTCATTCTTGATTATAATTAGTTATCAAAAACTAATTATTGCCACAATAGCTAAATTTGGCCTAATAAACTTGCACAACTTCATTTGTACAATATTAATGGAAAATGTTACAATTTTCCACTTGGTGCAAGTATTGGCACAACCTTTGTTGAAGATCAAAAAACATGAATCATAGTGTTATGTCCTCTAAATTAAAGTGTGAGTAATACCATATATGCATCACATGCATTTTGATTCCCAACTCAGGTTCATTTTGAATAAACCCTACGTTTATTCTTGATCCAACCTTAGGGATGTTTCTCAAATATGCGCATAACCATGGGAGAAACCATCCAAATTATTACATAGAAGTGACAACATAAATGTACGTACAATATAGTCACATAATAAGTTCCATGTACCCCGTATGATCCCAAAACTTTTATAAGCATTCCTTAAGTAGGGATCCACAACTATTAGCATAATGCTAATATGTTGCATGACTAACTCATTATCTTTAATACTATCGCTGAGAGCTAAGTTTTCAGAGCCGACACGTCTATCACTCCCACTATCACTAATCTTAGCAAACGACAGTAATTGAGTAGTCTATATTCCAACGACTTAGATAACAAATTCTTGAGTCTAAGCCTACAAACGGAACTTTAAACATGCACCTTATAAATAATCTCCAAAACAAAAAAGGAAGCCCAACTTTCATGCCAGAGAGCAATAACGAGGACTTATTAATGTAACTTTATGAAACAATAAAATATTGTATCAACATAATCAAAAGTCCTCTAGATTCATCTATATGAACTAACATCATGAGTCTTTGCATGTTTTATGTCTCTGAACACTGAATTTTGAGCCTTTTCAATCTTAATGGCCTAGGATCAATTTGATGAGACGAAAGACTCCAATAAATGCTAAAGAATCTAACTCGTGATAGTTCACCATAAACTTAATGTCATTGTTATAATAAAACTATTAATGTTGTTACAACATTTTCATAAATATATTGCACAACTTGTAGTTCAACAATTTGAACTATTGATTTTATAATAACAAGGTAAGGTGTCTTATCCTTGAAGTGGAGCAATCTTGAGGTGGGACATTTTTAATGATCTTTCCAAATGATCACTCCCACTGATCAAACGGGGTATCTTTATTGGATCTTTTCTAATGATCACTCCCACTGATCAAACCATTACTCCCACTAATAAAGTTATTCTTGAGCATAAATGATATACACACTAATGATCCTCAAGTCCAACTAATTTAACAAGGATTATAATTTCCCACCATAGTTGGACATGTTAAATATGTACATGTAACAGACACAATTTCCAACTACTTAAACAAATTAAATTGCTTTAGTTGAAATTTAGCTAGATATGTGCAATTCCAATATAAGGATCCAAAGGGTATATCATGTCCAAATTCAAAGGCTCTACTGTGGTTGGGCTGAAAAACCAAGTAAGGCAGATATAGTAACAATTTCAAGTTACTAAAGTTTTGGAGTTTTAATAAAATACATGTGTTGCCAATGCAACTCATGTGACATAGAATTATAACTAGCCTTAAAGTTATAAATTCTAAAATTGGTATGATAAAATTTTATCTTGTTCATCAATTTAAACAGAAGAATCTAATGTCATAAAACTTGCATGTAGGCTAAAGATTTATTCAATTAGACTCAACTGAGACTTTATGAGAATCAAATAGAAGAATTTAGTGACACAAAACTTGCCTATGGGCTAAAGTTTTGTTCAATTAGACTCAACTAAAACTTTACGATAAAATTATTATCAAAGTGATAGAAGAATCTAATGACATAAAAGTTGTCTGTGGGCTAAAGTTTTATTCAATTAGATCCATCTACAACTTTATGATAAAACTATCAAACCATGTTCCTTTTCTTAATCCCTGTGGGTAAATTAAGAAATATGATTCGATATTTTAATCTGACTAATTACATAAATATATTTTATGTAATTAGTCACAAAGTGATCAAAAACTTAACAATTTTAGTTATGAAATTGTATTGATCACTTGATATTTGTACACAAAAGAGTATTAATGTACTAAGCTATTAATCCAATTTTAATTTCATGCATAATAAATACACATAAAAGAAACTAGACCAATACCACAAAATGTACACATAAAAATACTCTTTGAATATGTACATATATCATAACTTTATGATAGAAGACGCCAATTTATTTATATTATAACCATATGTTAAATAAATTGACTTTCCTATCTGTAATGATAAAACTCACCAAAACTATATTCCGATACGTAATTGCCTGTGGGCTAAATTACGATCATAGTTTGGTGTTTTTACCCTAATTAATTATATAAACATAACAAAATTGCCTGTGGGCTAAATTTTATTATATCATATAATTAATCACAATCAATACATCTATGACTGTATGTGATCTCCCAAAATTTCAATTAATCAAAGATATCGTAGCTACTACTGCTACTACTTAATTAATCAAAATTATAAGATCACTAGAAGATTTTCTTAATATCTTAGGCATCAACTTTAAAGCCTAAAAACAATTACGCCACAATATGATAAACAATTCCAAGTATACTCCCAGCAAAGTTGGTTGGGACAGAGCCTCATTAAAAATAACCAACTCCTTAGACAGAGTAATGTTTCAAGGGAACTAATAGCACATTGGCCCCTTCCCGAGAAACTTTTCACCGATTCATGTTTTCTCACACTAAAGGCATAATTGACGAGCAATCTTTCCAAATCTTTAATAGTCCGCCTATGGAAAGACTTTTAATCTCAAGTGAACATTCTAAACGGTCTAAAGGTGCTTAAACATAATGCACAACCGTTTATTATTCCACACACAAGGTTCACCTTAACAAGGAATTATTATAATTCCTAACTTATGCAATTCCAAAGGCTTAATTAAATTCACATAATTAGAAAATATATTGTTATGCTAGTGAACAATTATATGTGAAATTCAATATGCTCATATCGAAATAAATTGTACATCATAATAACAATTTAAAATGAGCTATAAAATTATTATTCCAAATAACAACATAAATCCAAAACTTGAAGGATTATAAAATTTGAATAATAATTTATAATAACCATATACTTTTCAATTATTGAAAAGTTTTAACTTGTAGGCTCAATACAAAAAAGATTCAATGCATATAGTAAACTTTATGAGAACTAGCTTAAAATTGTAAATTCTAACCATATCAAAACCATATGATATTGACATTTACGAATTAAATTCTCACAAAACTAAATTGCATAATTTAAACAATAATATTATGCACTTAATTTAATTATATGCATAAAACAAACTCAAAAAAAAATATGAATATAAAATCAAATATTCATAATTAATCAAAATGGGCATTACAATCCAAAAACAATAATGATAACAATATCATATTTAACACATATGTTTTGGATCAAGAATGAAATAGTTTCAAAATTATGATTTCAAATCATACTATCAAAATCCAAACCAAATGATGATAGTAACGGCACAAAACATTGATCCATCGGTTCAAAAACCAATAATCGTTATTACTATAATAATTCTAATAATTATTACATAACAGTAATAACGGCATAATCAATTTTCTTAATTGTAACCGAACAACATTTAATTATAATAATGATAATCATCATTATTATTAAATGTTACATAATATCATCATTATTACTATATAGGTTTTGGACAAGCTAAGCAAATTCAAATGAATTTCAAAATATGATTCTTAACATCATAATCTAAAACATTATGGCAAGACTAAAAAGGAAAAAAATATCCAATTGCCATAAACATATGCATTTTCCAAAATTGTGATTCAAAATCACACTCCATAATTAAAAATATTATTATTGAATTATGACAAAGTTGCAAAAATCTGAAATTGCAATGAATAATCATAATAATCACATAATATTATAACAATTAGGAGATATAATATGGAAAAACAATTGCTAACACCACAAACATTTAAAACATTTTTCGGGAAAATTTTAAAACTTAATAAATTTAAAATTCGAAAAACATTAATGTCGAAAAATATAATATCCAACATTTTCAACTTTAATAAACTGATAAAAAGGCATAAAAAAGGTTCTTGACAAACTTTATGACCTTACTAATTACCATAATAATGATTATAAAGGCAAACAATTGCAACAATCGCCAAACATCTCAATATATCATCCAATCATGGCAATTAGTCAGAAAGTATAGCAATTTATCTTTATCGCAAATAATATACCAATATATGATAACAATAGGCATTTAACCATCCACATTAAGTTAATTACCATTAATATTACCATTAAAATATCATTCAATAATGATGGAATCCATACTTTATTGACCCAAGATAGGTCCCAAATAGCTGGTTCAAAATAGGTTAAAAAACCCCAAATGAAAATAGGACTAAAATATGCTCAAAATTAAATGAGAAACCAAACAAGTTGTCTTAATAGGCTATAATATCCAAAATTAGCCTAAGGATCCAAAAATGAATAAAATCGAATATAAAAACTATGAGTTAATAATATGTTATATCCAATCTTAATATGTTTTTCTAAATGTACAATTATAGTCAAATAATTTATGAATATACAAAGCATGCTTGGATTTTGCATATTAATATAATATTAACTCATAAATCATGAAAAAAAAATTGCAAACACTTCAGACAATTTACTCTAATTCTCAATATTAAATTAAAATTCAAATAGCAAATTTAAATCTTAATATTTGCCCATAATTGAATAATAATTTAATTATGAACTTTAATGTCAAAATTAAGAGGAATTGAAATGCATCAATAATTCCAAAAACAAGCAATTACCAAACATTTACCATTTGCCAAAATAATATACAATATAATATAATATTAATTAAGGTAACATAATATGGTAATATTAACCTAAATTATTACCATTTACCAAAATTAATATATATATATATATATATATATATATATATATATATATATATATATATATAATATTTAATTAGGCAAATACTAATATGGTAAAATAACAAAATAATTGCGTATGGCAGTGCTCCGTCTTTTTCGTGATAGCAGTACGGCAGTGCTCCTTCGTCTTCTTCGTGATAGCCTTGTCGCCACCCATGATGTTGCTTACTCGGCGCTGCACTCCTGGAAACTGACGGTGACTGTCAGGACGTGAGAGACGACCGTCGTCACCACTGCCTCCCTTCATCGGAGCACGGTCACCGGTAGCATCAACATAAACTAGGAGCGCCGAAGGAGAGAGACGGTACTGGATGGAAAGGTAGAAAGCAAAACCGACCGGATCTGATGGAGCAGGAACAACACCGCTCGCCACCACCACCGGGAACCCAGTTTCCCCACCCCTCCTATGTCTTCTCTCAGCCGCACCTCCGCGACCACCTTTGTCTCTCCGAAGCTAGTGATCTTTCACCTTGATGTCACTCTGGGTTTCAAGAGACCAATCACAAGAAACGTAGCGCCCAAAGAGCTTATGGCAACCCTTATCGCCCCATCGCCTGATTCTAAATGCTACTCAACGTCCGGCCAACATGTTGGACGGCAGCTTAGCGACGATGGTGAGCAGTAAAATTATGCTACTCTTCATTGAATCCGGCAAAAATTCTGGCCAAAGGTAATAGTATTTCGACAATAGAGATGTATATTTTCTAAAGATTACCTTCTCAAAAATTGTCATGATAACAAACATAACATGCATACAATAACATGAATATATACATATGTACTATTAGGACTCTATGTATATGAGTCTGTTTAGAACTTCTTATCCTTGTCACACTGTGACTCTCTACTTCTTATCATTGTCACACTGTGACTCTCTATTCTATATATTCACATCATCTGATCTCATTGTAATTAAGTTCAGTAAATACAATACTATCAGTTCTCAATTGGTATCAGTAAGCTAGGGTTTTTTCTTTGTCTCTCGTCCTATGGCTGACGGATCTGTTAATTCCTCCGGACGGACCGTGTCTGATACTGCTATGTCATCAAGTTCGTCGTCAATTGTGTCGCTATCCACCGCACATCATTTCATCAGTACGAAGTTAACCTACAAGAATTATTTGTTCTGGCGTACGCAAGTCGTCCCGTTTCTTCACGGGCATGACCTAATGGGGTTTGTTGATGGTACGAAACCCTCACCGGCTGTTCTTCTTGCTGCCGACGCCAACACCGCCGACGCCATGCCACGGCCGAATCCCGCCTATGCCGTTTGGATGCGTCAAGATAAAGCATTGTTGTCCATGCTTGTCTCCTCCCTCTCCGACGAGGTCATGCCAATCGCCGTCTGACGTCGCACGAGTCGTGCCCTTTGGGAGGCCATTGTTCAGACGTTGTCGTATTCCTCCCGCGCCCGCGCGTTAAACCTTCTCAGCCAGTTGCAAGGACTGGACCAGGGTGATTCTTCGGTTGCGGATTACATCGGGCGAGCTCAGGTGATTGTTGAAGAGCTCACCCTCGCCGGCCGCGTCGTCTCCCTCGACGATCAGAATCTCTTTGTTTTTCGCGGTTTGAGACCGGAATTCTGTGCCCTCACTGCGTCTCTTGCCGTCCGTGGGCAGCCGGTCACGCTCCAGGAGTTGGCGGACTTCCTCGGTGCCCAGGAATTTATCGCCAGCCGTGATTACGGCGGTGCTCCGACGGCTCTTGCTGTTCAGCGCGGTGGCGGCCGATCAGGTCGCGGAGATCAGAACCGTGGCGGCGGTCAACGAGCAGGCGGTGGCAATGGCGGGTCCAATCGTGGTGGTGGCCGTAGACAGCAAGGTGGCCGTGGGCGTGGTGGTCGCGGTCGCGGACGCAACAGTGGTGGCAATCAGGTTCAGTGCCAGATATGTAGGCGGACTGGTCACGAGGCTCATGTATGCTATAACCGGTATAATTCCTCACCTCAGGCCAATCTAACATATCAAGATAATTCAGATGTTGGTACTCCTTAGACATGGATCCCGGATACAAGGGCAACTAATCATGTTACTCCGGACATTGCTGCTTTGACCACCTCAGAAGAATATGTTGGCAATGACACCTTGCGTGTCGGTGACGGTATGGGTTTATCTATTAGTCATGTTGGCCATGCTTCTTTTAATACCCCTTCTAGATCATTCACATTGTCTGATATACTTCACGTTCCACGTTTGTCTAATTCTTTATTATCTGTTCAGAAGTTTGCATCCGATAATAAAGTCTTTTTTGAGTTTCACCCCTATTTTTTTGTTGTGAAGGATATCAATACCAAGGAAATACTTCTTCGGGGCAATAGTTCTGGGGGACTATACACACTTCCATTACCTAGTTCGTCTCCGTCAGTGTTTCTTTCCGCTCGTGCCTCGGCTTCCACTTGGCACAATCGTTTGGGTCATCCTCATAACCGTGTTCTTAGCCATATACTTCGATCTTGTTTAGTTAGGGGATCTCGTGATAATATTCGTTGTACTAATTCTTTATGCAATGCGTGTCAATTAGGCAAACCTGCCCGTTTTCCCCTCCCTCGTGTTGCTTCCTCTAGTTCTCATGTACTGGATCTTATTTACACAGACATTTGGGGTCCTGCGCCCACTTTATCTACATCTGGCTTCCGTTACTTTGTGATCTTTGTGGATGACTATTCTCGTTATACATGGTTCTTCCCTATGAAATTAAAGTCTGATCTCTATGTCATCTTTGATAAATTTCGTACTCTTGTTGAACGGTCCTTTAATTGCAAAATAAAGGCCATTCAGTCTGATTTAGGTGCTGAGTACAAAAAGTTGCATTCTTCGTTTGTTCAATTAGGAATTCAACATAGACAATCATGTGCCTATACACATGAACAGAATGGTCGTGTTGAACAAAAACATCGTCACATTGTTGAAACTGGCCTGGCTCTTCTAGCTCATGCCTCTGTTCCTTTGAAATTTTGGGATTTTGCCTTTGAGACTGCTGTCTATTTAATTAACAGAATACCATCTTCTGTATTAAATAACTCCAGTCCTCATGTCCTGTTACATAAATCCCCTCCTTCCTATCTTTTTCTTCGTGTCTTTGGGTGTTTATGCTACCCTCATCTTCGACCATATAATCGTCATAAGATGTCATACAGGTCTTCTCCATGTGTCTTCCTAGGTTATCCTGAGTCATTTAGGGGGTACAGATGCATGGACTTACATACTAATAAGATTTACACATGCAGGCATGTCAGATTTGATGAAGAAGTTTTTCCCTTTGCTATTAAAACTTCTTTGCAGGATCTATCTACTCCGTTTTCTGGACCTTGGGCGGAATCTGTTCTTAGTCACAGCACACCTATTCCTGCCGTGTCCAATGATGAGCCGCCAGAACCGCCGCTACCTGCTTCATTCGAACCAGCCGTGGATCCAGGACAGGCTGCCTCGTCGGGTGATCCTGTGGAGCCTGTTGCTCGCCGGCGAGGCCGTCCACGTGGGCGGTCCATCAGGCCCAATGTCCGTACTCACTCTATGGCCACTCGCAGCAACGCAGATGCTCCTCTTTTTGCTCTAGTAGCTCAGGTGCATCCCACGGAACCCACATGTCACTCTCAAGCTGTCAAATATCCTGAGTGGCGTGAAGCCATGGACCAAGAATTCAATGCTCTCCTGCATAACCACACATGGTCTCTAGTTCCACCCACTGCAGGTATGAATATTATTGGCTATAAATGGGTGTTTCGTACGAAGAGAAAGGCTGATGGTGCTATTGAAAGGCATAAAGCCAGGCTGGTTGCGAAAGGTTTTAATCAGGTTCCAGGTCAGGACTTCTTCGACACTTTTAGTCCAGTGGTAAAACCTACGACTGTAAGACTCCTTCTATCTCTAGCTTTATCATCTGGGTGGTCTATCAAACAGCTAGATGTTCATAATGCTTTTCTGAATGGTAATTTGGCTGAAACAGTTTATATGTAGCAACCCCTTGGTTATATTGATGCTAACTTCCCGAATCATGTTTGTTTGTTAAAAAGATCTCTGTATGGGTTAAAACAAGCTCCCAGAGCTTGGTTTAATCGACTACATACGTTCTTACTATCGGTTGGCTTTCAAGCATCCAAGACAGATGTCTCTCTGTTCTATTACTCTAAAGACTCTGCTTTGGTTTATCTATTGGTGTACGTGGATGACATTCTTGTAATGGGAAGTGATCAGGGTATTATGTCTCTGCTCTTGTCCAAACTGTTTGCTACATTCAAAATCAGAGATCTTGGTGAACCAAATTTCTTTCTGGGTATTGAAACAGTTAAGAGTAACAATGGGATTATTTTATTTCAACAACGGTATATGAATGATATTTTAAAACGGGCTGGAATGTCTGCATGCAAACCCCTTTCTACACCTATCTCTGTCTCGAAAACTGTCCCCTTTAATTCAAATCTATATGATGACCCCACACAGTACAGGAGTCTAGCTGGAGCACTGCAATATCTCACTGTCACACGACCTGACCTATCCTTTGCAGTTAATCAGTTATGCCAGCATATGCATGCTCCCACCATATCACACTGGGAGCAGCTCAAACGGGTACTCAGGTATGTTAAGGGAATAGTTTATCATGGTTTACGCATACGACGGTGCTCATCTAGAGACATTCATACTTTCTCTGATTCTGATTGGGCTGGTTGTCCTGACGATCGAAAATCCACGAGTGGTTTTGCTGTTTTCTTGGGGAGTAATCTTATATCATGGGTTTGCAAGAAACAGAGAACTGTTGCCAGGTCATCCACTGAGGCTGAATACAAAGCTCTTGCAGATGTTTGTGCTGAGGTTCTATGGATTATGTCATTACTGCGTGAGATACAGATTCCGGCTATTTCCATTCCAAAATTATGGTGTGATAATCTAGGAGCTACATATATGAGTGCCAATCCAATCTTTCATGCGCGCACCAAGCATGTAGAGATTGATTATCATTTTGTTCGTGATCGAGTAGCTTCGGGCGATATCCAAGTCAACTTCATCTCCACAAAGGATCAACTTGCTGATATCTTCACCAAAGCTCTGCATGGACCTAGATTTTCTTCCTTAAGGGACAAGCTACAGGTTACTAGTATACACTGTGCTTGAGGGGGAGTATTAGGACTCTATGTATATGAGTCTGTTTAGAACTTCTTATTCTTGTCACACTGTGACTCTCTACTTCTTATCATTGTCACACTGTGACTCTCTATTCTATATATTCACATCATCTGATCGCATTGTAATTAAGTTCAGTAAATACAATACTATCAGTTCTAATCTGTACTTCTGTATCATAAATATATCATTCCAACTGATATTCATACTGCAAACATATTCTCGAGGAGAAAAAAAAAACAAAACAGCAGTAAAACATATATATTGCATAATATATAATTCAAATATATATCATATGCAAATTTATCAACTAGGCAGAGATTAAACATGCGCTGATACCAAATGTTAGATTAATTATATAACCATAATATTTGTCATAATCTAACCTCATAGCGGAAGCGATAGGATCAAGCATACCTCCAGCCATAGTTGATACCTTCCTTGTATTTCTTTGTGAATAGCATGATATTCTGTTGTAACTAGTATTCTTGTGTTGATGTCCAAATGGTAGTACCAACTTCAATAGAGTAACAATGTGACAATGTCTCCCACTTGATCTCCGGACAATATAGATGGTGTATTTCAGGTATTCCGGAGCAGTGGCAGGACCTAAACTTATATAGCCTTATATGCCATCAATATAGGCTTTGTAACGGAAAGCGTTACATCCGTTTCAAACCACAACATAATGGTCATAAATGACCTATTAAATTTGCACCACTTAATGGTGACATAATGGAAAATGTTACATTACGATAATAAGAAGAAAAAAAATATTTTTGAAGCCATTGCATCACCGGTTCTTCCGAAGAAAGGAAATCATTATTGTGTGGATCGTGGTTCACACTGTTATGTGAAACTAGTAATTCACCCGCGCGATGCACGGAAAAAAATTACGTTATTATAAATATAAATAAAAAATAGAAAAACTAAAATATTTTAATTATTTAATATAATAATATTTTTGAGCTTCCATTGGTCAAATATTTATTATTTTTATAGAATACAAAATTACAATTAAAATTAAAATTATAATTATAATTATAATTTTGTATGGTTAATATAATCTCTAATTATGTGCATATTCAAATAAACTTATAGAGATAATTTACATAATTACATTGATTTATTCTTAATTGTATTTCATCTATATTATAATTTTCACAATACAAATAATAACTAAGATAATTACATTTGGAAAGCAAATTTCAAATTTTGTATGTGTAAATTTAAACTCTAATTGAACATATTTTTTATATGATTATATAATTTATAGCTATTTTATTTTTCAAAAGTATATTTTTTATATAATTATATAATATATAGCTATTTTATTTTTTAAATGTTGTGCTTTTTTTTTTTTTATAATAATAAAGGATGTTGTGGCATTAATTGTAACATTAATTATTTCCCAAACCATATAGCTTTATTATATAAAGGATATGGTCTAAAAATAAAAATTATATTATTTTAAATCATAAAGTACACGCATTATTCTAACACATAAAATACATTATTTTAATTCATAAAATACATTATCTTATCTAAGAAATTTCATTTTTCTAACACATAAAGTACATTATACATTATTTTAACTCATAAAATATATTATTCTAACACATAAAATATATTATTCTAACTCATAAAATATATTATTTTATTTATGAACGCATATAAAGTACATTATTCTAACACATAAAATATATTATTCTAACTTATAAAATATATATCATCTTACTCTAAAATATTTATTATTCTAATACGCTTGCGCTGCAAAGAATTTTGGTTTTAACATTAAAATTTCATCGTTTTGGACCAAGTAGTGTAATTAGCAAGATATGTACGTATAAGGCGGTGCATATCTGGAATAGAGTTTATTTCTTTTTTCTTTGAGATATTATAATCAGATATTTGTTAATTTATTTTATTTGTTTTATCTGTATGCCACGTTCAGTGCATTCAGAGTTGTATTTTTGAGCTGTCAGCTTATAATCCGATATGGCCATCCAGTTACACATGACCTCATGTCTCCCAATAACAACGTTATTTTGTAATGTATATGTACATAGTATATGTACCAATAGTCCAATATGTATATGCTTTTTCTTATTTAATTCTTTTCTCTTTTGTTAATTAATTATTAGATTGGATAAGGACAATGTGCATTCATGTGGTCAGCAGTATGCCAGTATGAGTCTTTGCATTTGTAAAAATGTCACAATTTACATAGATCAAACTTTTATTGTACCTATTATAACATATTAATTATAGTAAAATCATTGTAACTTTATAATGGAAGTTAACCTGTTGCGCACAGAGACTGCAATGGACCACTACACTATTCGTAACGAACACAAATTGCCTATCAAGCAAGCTAAGTTGTAAGGGACGTTTTTTTCAACCAAATGATGTTCCATTATATTGCCTATCATATTAAAAAGGAATAAATGTGTGCCCCCATTTCATAATACTCTAGCTCTTTGATCTTATTCTTCAAAAAGATAGACACAAATTTCAAGTTTGAATACAGTTCTACATCACCACCAACATACTTAACTTCACCAATCCTATTTATTATCCAATTATGAAAGAAGCTAAGTCAAATTGTAAATGGGACAGCTTCATTTCCTGTCGAGTAACATACAACATTTATAATAGAACAGTCAAAGCATAATATGCAAAGTAATAGACCAATGCTCTCCAATAGTATTCCTAACTCCACTTTATGCACATGAGATATCAACATAAAGATAAACAAAGTACACTGGTCCCACTGTACATAGCCATGTATTTAACTATATACACAATACAATAATCAACAGATTGATCCCCACACAACATAACACAATAATAATACACACTGTTTTGGTTGCTAAAAATTGCACCCCCAACATTAAGTGAAGGAAAGCAACCTTAAGTCGCAGTTGAACACCAGGCAGAATCGCAAGTGAACGTTGAAGATAGCGCACCAGGCAGAATCGCAAGTGAACGTTGAGGATAGCGATTTTGTGACGTCAGCTATGGAATTTCTTCATAGGCTTCATTTAAACATATTAAGGTTTTAATTTAGTTACTTTTTACCTTAGTTCACCATTTTTATCCAACTATCAATGACTTTGTTTACTCAACAATCACATGCACACGTCGTTATATTATAGTGCATTTTCATTACAAACAAGTGTCTATCTATGCTTTGCCCACACATGCACACTCCATTCTGCTTATATGCACAAAATATACTTATCACAAGTACAAACACGTAACAACTAATGTGCTCACTATATTTCGCAATTGCAAACAATTAACAAATACGCATTATACTACAATTTCAATTGGATGTGTTCGATTAAAATTTAGACACCGGTCACTAACCCCTCTCACTCACCCCCCCCCCCCCCCTATATGTTCCACTAGCACGCTAGAGCATATGCGTCCAGAATTGTAAGACGTACATTCACACAGTATTTAACTAAAGTGCATACGGCGTCGATTCGTCCCAAATTACAACCACATCATAGTCCTTCCATAATAACAACTCTTAAAATCAAGGATTAAATCAGTAACAAATCTTTCCTTTTATTTTACTAATGGCAAGATTACAATAACGTCCCTGTTAATTAAATGCTCATAACGTCCCTGTTAATTAAATGCTCATAAGCCCATTCATTATTATTTATTTGATCTCAACCATTGAAAACCATATATGATGGATGCACCAAATTAGTTCCTAGTTCCTACCTAAGGAAGGGTTCTCACTTGAATCCAACACATATTAGGTGTTATATAATTACTAGCATTTTGTACGCGCGATGCGCGAAAACTTATGCCCAATATTAAAATATTGTTAAGTAACAAAATTTAAAAAATTAGTTAAAATTATGTTTCACAATTCCTTAAAGTGATCAAAACAATATATATATATATATATATATATATATATATATATATATATATATATATATTATAATAATTTACAAATAATACTAAGCTAACACCCACATATATGATATATTGATATGTATACACAAATAATATATATACATATTATTTATAATTAAAATGTAATATTCATATAAATATTTAATTAAAATATAATTTATAATTAAATTAATTGTTACTCCGTATATGATAATTTTAATAAAATGATAACTAAAAATAGGAAAAAGATATAATAGATGTAGGTGTATGATAAGATTGGTGGACATATTAAATACTAACGGTGTTATAACGGTGTAAGGGTAATTTTGCCCAATACAAATCAAATGTACAACAATTAAAGCAAGATGTATATATTTATTAGCATATAAAAAAGGGACAAAAATCAAGGACATAACTTGTATTGACACTTATTATGTTTTTAGATATTACTATATAATGTTTGTGAATGATTTCAATTAATATAGTTATACAAAAAAGTTCAATAAATACATTCAGCATTTAATTAATCTTTCTAGGTTAAGATTAAATGACAGATTAAGAGTTAAATTCTTACTATTAGTAATATTTTTAAATTCTAATACATATCACATTTAAATTTAAGAAAAATATTTAAATAAACTTGGGTTCGATGTATGGGTAGGGCTGACGGGTTATACAGGTTGGCCCGTAGGTTACATAGACCATGAGGTCAACCCGTATAACACGAGTATCCTTTTGGGGCTAAACAGGATGGCCCGTTCGGATCGGTCAGAGAAATATACAACCCAGTCTACCTACAAAGGTGTTAAACGGGCTCAACGTGATGAATTGGGCCCGTTTTTATAGCTCTAAATGTGGGTACTCACTTTGAGTTTCCAATTTTAGCTTAGATGGTTCAACCAACCCGATAAGCCTGACAACTTGAGGTTTAAGGTTAGGGACAACCGGAGTTCGAAAATAAAATAATAAAATAATCAATTAGCCCGACAGCCAGAGATGGCAAATTATGCTATAAACCCGTGTTCACCATGTGCATGGTGGACACACTATACATTCATAATTTCTATACTGTAATTTCATAATTTATATACTGTAGATTCATAATTTCTAAACAGTAGATTCATAAAATTTATAATGTAGATTCATAATTTCTATACTGCACATTCATAATATCTGTACTGTAGATTCATAATTTCTGTAATATAGATTCATAATTTCTAAATTGTATAGTTATCAAATTATGAACATATAGTTATCAAATTATGAATTATTAATCTACAGTACAGAAATTATGAATATGCAGTATAGAAATTATGAATCTAGCTACAGTACAGAAATTATGAATGTGCAATATAGAAATTATGAATCTACATTATAAATTTTATAAATCTACAGAATAAAAATTATGAATCTACAATATATAAATTATGCATCTACAGTATAGAAATTATGAATGTACAGTGTGTCCACCATACATATGGTGAACACGGGTCCCGGGCATAATGCTTTGCCAGAGAGGACTTTCTTGAAACCAAGCAGATTGGCCCGATTGACATTCATATTTACAAGGTTTGGAACAAATAATAATTAAGTCAAGTAGTCCAAAAATCCAGGCCAATTGAATAGTTGGTTTGCCAAACACTATTTTCAAACAAGGGAGGGGAAGAGGGGAAGACTAGAAACCATTAGACTTGTGTTCTAAGAGTGAAGGTAGTGTTTAAAGGAGACCCTGACCCCCTATTCATAATAATTTCTAGTTTCAAAAGGACCCCCATCCTTGGCTACACTTGGTTAGGAATGACATAGTTCAGTTCAAATCGATCGATTTGAATCGA
>NW_017619623.1:1619196-1641696 GCF_001879475.1 Ipomoea nil | reverse complement strand
ATGGAGTTTGGCGGCAGTTTATGAGGGTAAGGGTCCGCATCGATATCTCCTCTCCTCTCAAAAGAAAGATGAAAATCAAACCGAGCAAAGGTGAAATCTTCTACGTTGAATTCGAGTACGAGAGACTCCCGACCTTCTGCTTCTTATGTGGTTTGATCGGCCATAGCGAGAGGTACTGCAGCAACCACCTTGAAAGATTAACTAAGGACACAGTTAGACCTTTCACGGCTGAACTCAGAGCTGCCGGCCGGCGAACTCAACCGAACCGCGGGCTTCGCTGGTTGTTGGAGGAGCTTCCCAGACGGTCGCCAAAAGTGGAAAATCCTGAAATCCCTTTACCTCACGCAAACCAAGCTCAGGGACAGATGGGAGGTTTAGGTGAAAGTTCTACTGGAGATGGGTTTTACCCAGCAGGTCATACGCAGATGGACAATGCTCAAGAGGCAGGTTCATTTAATGGAGAGCAGAGTCAACCGGTTGCACATTTAATGCTCACGGTTCCCATGACCAACCCGGAACAGGCTCTTATTCAGTATGGGTCGTCTGTTGTGGATCAAAGGAAAAGAAAATTGGGCCGGACCGAAGGTGAGTCCATTGTTGAAGATCACATGAGTATGGACTTCTCTATTCAGCCCAACGTGTCAAAAAACATGCTGGAGGCGGGACCTGGAGCCCAGGCCCGCCTAGATCAATGAGTTTCTTATCGTGGAACTGTCGGGGTGTGGGCAATCCTTCGACAGTTCAAGTGTTAGTGGACTTAGTCCACCAGAGGAAGCCCGTTCTGATTTTTCTTATGGAAACTTTAGTCAATAAAAATAAAATGGATGCTATTAAGAGGAAGCTGGGATGGCAAGGATGCTTCACTGTTGATCCGGTGGACCGTGGAGGTGGGCTGGCTCTTCTTTGGAAAGACAACATTAATGTTACAGTATTATCTTATTCCCAAAATCATATAGATTCCCAAATTACTCTGGAAGGCAGCAATCTTTGTTGGAGATTTACCGGCTACTACGGGATGCCGAAACGAACGCGCAGATCAGACTCCTGGAATCTAATCACGGATCTTGCGGCGAGAAGTGATCTTCCATGGCTTCTAATGGGAGATTTCAACGACTTGCTTAGCCAAGAGGAGAAACGAGGTACTCACCCCCATCCTGAATATCTAATTAGGGGTTTCAGTAGTACTATCGAGAGGTGTGGTCTGAGCAATTTCCCCTTCAATGGCTATCAATTTACTTGGGAGAAAGGGAGGGGGACTCCAAACTGGGTAGAAGAAAAGCTTGATCGAATTTTGGTCTCTGTTACTTGGCTGGAAAATTTTGAGAGAGCTAAGGCTTGGTCGACTATTGTTCCCTCTAGTGACCATATTCCCCTAATTCTTTTGCCTACCCCCACGCCAAAAATTGAAAAGAGAAAGCGGTTTAGATTTGAGAACACCTGGATTAAAGAAGATTTTTGCCGCGAAGTTGTGTGGAATGCATGGGACTATTCTAGGGGGGAAAATATCTTGCAGCGGCTGGACAGGTCTAGTAAATCACTCTGGGAATGGGGCAGGGGGCTCACAAAGGATTTTAATAAGAGATTGGAACTTAGTCGCAGGAGAATGGAGGTGCTCAAAAACAAATCTGACCCGGATAGTCTCATGGCCTTCGGGGAAGCCCAAAAACAATACCTCAATATCCTCAACACTCAAAGTGATTATTGGAGACAAAGAGCTAAGGTGGCGTGGTACAAACACGGGGATGCTAACACAAAGTTCTTTCATAATGTTGTGAAAACAAGGAGGAATCTGAACAGAGTGGAAAAGCTTAAGGATGAAAATGGAGTTTGGAGACCTAAGGGCCCAGAGCTGAACAATCTAATTTGTAACTATTTCCAATCCTTGTTCAAAACTTCTCCTGGAGACATGGAGGATATTCTGGACTGCATTGATAACAAGATCACGGATGAGCAGAATGCCACTCTCACCAAAAGGGTTTCTTATGAGGAGGTTAAATGTGCAGTATTTAGTATGCAACCGGATAAATCCCCAGGGCCCGACGGTTTAAATCCTGGTTTCTACCAAGCATATTGGGATATACTAGGGAACAATCTCGTCCAGTTCTGTAACTCTGTTATTGAGACTGGAAAGCTGCCGGGAATGGTTAACTTCACGCATCTAGTTTTAATTCCCAAAAAGAAGGATCCTGAGGTGATGGGAGATCTGAGACCAATAGCTCTATGCAATGTACTCTATAAGATCATCTCCAAGGTTATAGCAAACAGACTGAAACCCCTTCTCAATAATCTTGTGTCCGAAAACCAATGTGCGTTTGTCCCTCGCAGGTTGATCACTGATAACATAATGCTGGCCTTCGAATGTCAACATTTCTTGAAGAGAAAAGCCCAAGGCAAGGACGGTTACGCTGCCATCAAGTTGGACATAAGCAAGGCATACGATAGGGTGGAGTGGAAGCTTGTTCAGGCACTGCTGGACAGAATGGGATTTGGAACTCATTGGACTAACCTCATTTATCATTGTGTTTCAACTGTTTCATATTGTGTCTTACAGGAGAATAAGGAGATAGGTCCTATTTTTCCAAGTAGGGGCCTAAGGCAGGGAGACCCTTTATCACCATACCTGTTCATCTTGTTAGCAGAAGGTCTAAGTGCTTTAATAAGGAGGTTGGAGTCAAGAGGGCTACTTCATGGTATATCTATTGCTAGGGGAGCACCGAGGATTTCACACCTATTTTTTGCGGATGACAGCCTCATCTTCATTAAGGCCAATCAACAGGAAAGTGCAATCATAAAAGATACTCTGGAGATCTATGGCAAGGCTTCTGGGCAGTTGATTAACTACGACAAATCTGCTGTGTCTTTCAGTACCAATGTCAATATAGCCATAAGAGATCAGGTCAAAAACATCCTACATATTCAAAGAGAAGGAGCAGAAGGAAATTACCTGGGCCTACCCGCAATCATTGGGAGGAACAAAAGGGGAATCCTGGGTTACATCAAGGGCAGGATTTTGGACAGAATGCAGAGCTGGACTAACAAGTTTCTTACCAAAGCAGGAAGAGAGGTTCTCCTAAAAAATGTGATCCAAGCCATACCTCTGCATGCAATGAGTTTATTTCTGCTGCCTAAGACGCTGGTTAGTGAGATTGAAAGATCCATGAACTCATTTTGGTGGAAAGGTGTCTGCACAAGTAGGCGTGGAATTAACTGGAAAGAATGGAGTCATTTGACTAAACCAAAACCGTTTGGGGGACTTGGCTTCAGGAATTTAAGAGAGTTCAACCTGGCAATGATCGCAAAACAAACATGGAGGATCCTGCAGAACCCAGACTCCTTAGTTGCAAAGGTCTACAAAGCAAAATATTTCCCAGATTGCTCAATTTTGGTAGCAAGGAAAGGGGGCAGTCCATCCTTCATCTGGAGCAGTTTGATTGAGACACATGAGTTAATTAGAAGGCAAAGCAGATGGAGGATAGGCGACGGCAACTCGGTTAGAATTTGGGACGACAAGTGGCTACCATGTCGTGATAATGCAAGGGTCACTACTCCACCGTTCCCTCTCCTTCAAGACGCCCCAGTTTCTGCTCTTATAAAAGAAGATTTTTCGGGTTGGGATGAAGAGGTGGTCCGTGACATATTTGTGGAAAGGGATGTAAACTTAATTCTGAGTATACCCCTACCCTTAGTGAAGAGACAAGATAAGTTAATATGGAACGATAACAGGAATGGATCTTTCACTGTTAAGGGCTGTTATAAAGACATCTCACCTCAGCTGGATCAAGCTCATCGAAAATCATGGTCGGTTATGTGGAAGCTCAATATCCCTCGCAAAATTAAATCCTTTGTGTGGCAAGCCTGCTCGGGTTGTTTACCGACAACAGACAGCTTGAGGAAGAGACGTGTCCAGTGTCCTGCGGAGTGTCAGATGTGCCAAAGAGATGATGAATCCACATTACATTTGTTGACAGCATGTGACTATGCCAAAGTGGTTTGGAGTATGACTGGGCTGCCATTGAGTTTGAATGGTTACAATTCTTTTGCAGATTGGGCTGACTTCCACTTGCAGAAACTCAATAGTGACATGAGCTGCCTACTCTTGATGGTTTGTTGGAATTTGTGGTTAGCCAGGAACGAGAAAGTTTGGAACGGAAAGCTGATGAGCCCTGTGTGTTTGGTTGAAGGATCTAAACGCTACCTTGCAGATTGGAGAAATGTGGTGGGGAATGCTGATGCGATTTCATCGTCCAGATTCAAGCCGGAACAAAAATGGGAAAAGCCCCACCCAGGATACTTCAAGCTGAACACAGATGCTGCGGTGGACTCTCATCATAATCGGGTGGGCTATGGTTGGGTGCTCAGAGATGATACTGGTCAGTTTCTTGCTGCTGCATGCATCCCCGGAAATGGTCTCTTCACCCCAAAAGAAGCCGAAGCTATGGCTCTCAGGGAGGCGCTCATGTGGACCAAAACGCATGGTGTTAGCAGAATCCAAGTGGAATCAGACGCACTTCAGATTGTTCAAAGCTTAAAACACTGTGCCAATGATTCATCATTCGATCTTGTAGTTTTGGATATCAAAGATATGCTACGTTCACTACCTCACGTACATATCTCTCATGTTAGTCGTACTGCGAATATGATTGCCCATAGTCTTGCTAGGGAAGCTTGTTCTATGTCTGTACGACAGGAGTGGAACTCTACCCCTCCTTCGTTTATTGTCAACTATCTGTATTTTGATTTGAATTAATGAAGTTTCTTTTTCTCAAAAAAAAAAAAAAAAAAAAAAAAGAAGGTGAGTGGAGAGAATGGCTGGCTTGATTCGTGTTGGGGGAGGTGGGTTATACTTATGGGCTGAATCTTTTTTGGGCTTGACCCATTATTATTATTATTATGATTATTATAATTTGTTTTTTTTTTTTGAATAATTATGAATTCATGATTATAATTGTTATTATGAGTTAATACCATCTAGAATCTTTTTGAATATAGTGGTTTGCCACATTTAGTCCTAAACTTTCTAATTGACTACTTATGCTCTTTTGACATTTTTACCTAAAGATGGACTTTTCGTATAAAATATATACATACGTTATTGTATGTTGTATGTTGCAACTTCAAGAGTTAGCCATCTAAATTGTTTAAAATGTTTTAAGTCAACCACTAATGTGATTTACAAATAAGCTTTTAATTAATTTTTTTGTTCTATTATTATCCATTAATAATAACGATTTTGTTCTATTATTATCAATTAATAATAACGATTGATATAAGACCATAATATTTATGCTTATATTTCTATACCGTGCATCGCACTGGAAAAATACTAGTATATATATATATATATATATATATATATATATATATATATATATATATATATATATATATATATATATATATATATATATAGGTTTAGGATCAGGTGCGAAGGCCTCCCTAGGTAAAAAATGCGCACAAATCTCAGCCATTAAATCCATCCAGATCTGATGCTCTTCAAAAACAAAAATTCTCTTCGAATTAATAAAAATTGTGCACTTGAAAGCACAAAAACATACACTTGAAGGCAAAAAAAAAAAGTGGTCTTGAAGGCAAAGTTGCACTCGAAGGTAAATAGATGTGCAATTGAGGCAATTTATGGTACCAAAAAAAGGAGTTTATGCAACTTAAGTGTTATTAAACCAATTACCCATACAAATCATTTGTAAATATCACAAATTTTATTTGAAATTTAGTTATATGTTATTGAAAGGAGTGGACAAGATATAACAAATATTGTCTAGAATTGTGCACTTGAAGGCAAATAAATATGCATTTGAAGGCATAAAAATGTCCAGTTGAAGGCAAAAAATCTGTACTAAATGAAAAAATGGTTCACTTGAATGCTGATTTTTAAATTTTTTTTTTTTTTACACAATAGTAAGACACACATATATACTTGTACGCATTAAAGTGAGACAAAAAAAAAAGGACACTAAAAGAGAAAATTCGAAGGAAATTAATTATGCAGTCTTAGAATGAAAAACATGCACTTGAAGTCTTCAAAATGTGCACTTGAATGCCAAAGTTTTACACTCGAAGGCACAAAGATGTGCACTCACAGGAAAACCTAAGTACTGAAAAAAATCAGATGCACTCGTAGAAGAGAAATATGCATTTGAAGAAAGAAAAATGTGCACTCGAATACAAAAGACAATCTGACCAACTTATTTAAAATTACAAATATACCACCGCACGTTTTTTAATTAGTAATCAATCTGAGCTGTTGATTTGGACTGCATCTACGATCAGAATTTGTGCACATTATATATATATATATATATATATATATATATATATATATATATATATATATATATATATATATGATCCAGTGAAATAAAAGCCTTTTTGTAAAAAAAAAAAAGGATGTATTCTTAGCCATTGATTCACATCAGATCAACGTCGTCCATAGTGAAGCTAATTTTTTAAAAAAATGCGGTGGCATTTTGGTAATTTTGTGTAAATTAGTTAATTTTTTTTAGAGTTCCAGTGCACATTGTTCCTTCATACATAGGCCATTGTTGTGCCTTTAACCTTAAGTTCGTACGTGTTATATATATACATATATATATATATATATATATATATATATATATATATATATATAATTTTAAAGAACATTTGGTATTGAATGAATCACTAATTACTAATTTTAGTGTAATATTGTGATTGTTTATGTTTTGTGTTGAAGATCATGCATTAATTTAGTCTTTTCAATAATTATTTCATATTTTCTACCTTACCAAGCACATTTTTGCATTTCAGGTGTTCAAGTGCACATTTTTCATTCTTTCAGAACACATTTTTGTGTCGTATAGTGTACATTGTTGTGCCTTTAAACTTTAAGATCATAGGTGTGCGACCCCATAATACTTTTTACCCAAACTCCTATTTTATTCAAATATTTCGAACCATCTATTCCAAAATTTTAAAATAAATTTGTAACACCCCAAAATTTGACTTCCAAAACTTTTGTTAAATGACATTACAATTCAAAACTTAGTATAAATAGAATTATTAAAAGTAAATTTTCTTGTAAATTGTACTTCAATTCAAGTCTCAAATAAATCGTAATTCAAATTCTAACACTTATAGGGTGCTACCGCCACATCTAACCTATCAAGACTAGATGCAAGGCTAATCACGAAACCGTCAAATACTTCAATTACATCTATTACATTTATTCGTTTCTTCTTCTAACGCGCTCTTTCACTTCAAGCTTCATAAATCCCTGTTTACATTTTTTTTTTCAAGAAACACATAACAAACAGTGGAGATTAGCAAAACATGCTAAGTAAGGGTTACTTTGCCCGGAAACAAAATTTAAAATAATAAAATAAAATAAGGTACATTACTTTCAAAAATAACTTTTCTTTTAAAATAACTTACAAAATCTTCTCCACTTCTTCACAACCAATCACCATATCTAAATGCACCTTTAAATATTTAATTTCTTTTCCACATACAAATAATCATTTTGGAAGAACATCACCACAATAATAATTAGCCACAAGGCTTACTTAAAAACTGATATGTGCATTTTAAAATATTTGATTTCTCTCTTCAAGTCAACACAAATTTTTATGGAAGATCACCAATCACATAAATGGGCACGAAATCCCATATCCGATAACATAAATGGGCACAAAATCCCATAGCCAACATAAATGGGCATAAAGTCCCATAGCCAATATAAATAGGTATAAAATCTCATAGCCAATATAAATGGGCATAAAGTCCCATAACCAATATAAATGGGTATAAAATCCCATAGCCAATATAAATGCACATACATAGACTCCATAAATAATAAATATATATGTGTTGTTTTGTTTTTATATATGTATACTGAAAAAGATAATAATAATAATAAAAAGATATATCATTCTTTTAGAAAAATATACAGCTTATTTATACATGCACTTATTTATATAAATCAATATTAAAATCAATAAATATATTCTTTATATAAAAGAACATACTAACCGTACCATACATAAATAAAATAATTTTTTTCTTTATCAGTATGCATACGAGAACTACATATATATTTTTAAATTTTAAAATTTCATTTCTATGCCTATATCACAATAAACTATAATCAGTACATTATACAAAACATATTTTCAGGTACCTACATGAATATTTTCAAATAATCAATTGAGTCAATTCTTCCACCAAATAGTTTAATTAAATAATTATCAACCATGACATTCATCATTTTAGAAAAATAATTTGGGCAAAGTAAAAGGAAGAACAACCACTTACTTTTTAACTTCTTTACTAAATCTTTCTCTAGACCAATTATGCACTCAAAGGCTCCTCTTCTACCATCCAAGAACACCAGAAAATAGTTTTGAAGACTTCTTGACTATTGAAGAGAATGAAAGAATTTTTTTTTTAAAGGCAAATGCCGACATGAGGAAGAGAAATGATTGGGAGAGAGGGAAGAATTTTTTTTCTTTTCTTGTTGCGTGTTGTTCGGCCAAGTCAAAGGAAAAGAAGGGGAGAAGATCTTTTTATCTCAATCTCTAGTGATGATAGACTAAAATTGAGATTGTAACTGCCAATCACAAATTTATAACCCCAATCCATATTATTACTCCCAATCAGTATAATATATTATACATATATATACCTCACGCCACACACCCATACTATAAATATATTTACATAACATACTCATTAAATATATATATATATATATATATATATATATATATATACACATATACATATATATATACTATACGTACCAAAGTTATATTTATATAATATGTTATAAATACATTTTTATATCCAAACATATATAAAATCGTATGGTTTAAAAATAATTATTTTATAGTTCAAAATACATACATCCTCATAACCAAATTATTATATATTACATTCTTATTTATAAGAACACAAAATAGTAGATATGAGATTTTCTAATGGCTCAATTGGAATGGCTCAATCAGAAAAGAAGTGATAATTAATAAAGGTAAGAATTTCTAATTTTAGAAAGTCTAGAAAAGTCAGGTATCACAATCCACCCCCCTTAAAGAATGTTTCGTCCCCGACGCACTCCCAAACTTAAAATAAAGGTCAAGTAGGAAATTATAATCTTACAACTCTAGGCTACAGCGCCTAAGGGTGAAGTGTTAAAACCTACCCCCCTTAAAGAAAAGTTACGTCCCCGTAACTTAAAACCAACAAGTAACCACACATCTTAAGGGTATTCCTACCCTACAACTTACGAACATCAAAAAGCACAAATAAGAAACAAGGTGCATATAGTCCTTTACATTTTATCTCTTTAACGAATAATCGATTGAAATATGCAATCACATACTTGAAAGATGCACACCCTCGAGGTGCAATAGCCACAGTTCATATAAAATACTCAACAAATCTTCAAATCAGCACACCTGTTTAAAACTTGCACTTTCACACACTATTTCATCAAGGAAACATATTCCAGAAGAATGACTTGCTTTCACTCGCAAGTATTACTCAAAATACAAATAATTACAACAAAACAGATATAATGAAACTCATATCACCACCATTTCATAAGTCTCATCATTTTGATTTACCTTGTCACTTGAGAAATCTTAAAATCTTAATGCTTTGACCTTAGGCTCGAATACCATTTTGTAAATAACTTAGTCAAACTTATTTCCTTAATTCAAATCTTTATATTCAAAAGTTCCAAAAGGGATTGGGTTTACCCAATGATTGATCCCAATAGGCTCGAACCATAGTCAAACTTCCATAATTCAAATTTAAAGACTTAAATCCAACAAAATTTGCCAAAAACCATTTAGCAAATTAAATACTATAATACTAATAATTTATCCTTCTCAAAGTTATCATCCCTCACATTCAATCTCTGAAATTTAAACATGATTATCCTTTTGACTATTACTTGAGTCAAACTTCCAACCCAATAGTTAACACATATCAAGTCCAAAATCTACTATAAGCACATCTCTTAACTATCTTCATGCAAGTTCCTGCTTAGGCTATTTAGGAAGCAATTTCTAAAATCATCTTTCTTTCATCATCAATACTTGAGTAATTCAACCATAAAATCATCAAGAAAATTAATTTTCAATTAATCCAATTTTTTTACCAGGGATTTCAATATCCCAATAAAATACCAAGTTCAAGTATTCCCCTCAAAACATTGATTACCACTAGAAACTTATACCAAATATTCAACAACACATATCCTTACCTTGACTTTAAAAGTTTTAATTCCTTAGTAAACTCCATGAGCTATATTCTCAAATTTCATAACTTAGGCTCTTATATCCAAAATTCCATAACCAATTCCAAATGCTTTATCAAAATATAGTTCCTCAATTGAAACGACATTAAACCATAAATTCCAATTATTTTCTCAAAACCTAAATTCTCAAAACAAATAAATAATAAGCAATCTATTTTTAATAACACCACCATGTACAAATCTTCTCCTTTTCAATGAAAAAAATGATCAAATCCGAAATAAGCCGCTAACCGAAATATTTCCTTCAAATATAGAATCTCATCTCATAATCATAATCATAATCATAATAATAATAACCAAATAATATATTAATACTGTCAACTCTAAATATCTTCCCCATAATTAATAAGAAATCAAATCCTTAAGTACAATCATCATTAAACTCAATATATTCCTCTAGTCACAAACTCCAGAATAAACAATTAAGCTCTAATAAGGTCACCAAGTCCAAATATTTTTATCATATTCTACCAAAATATAAAGCACCACTTCTAAATATCTCAATAAATATAAAAACTTTACCTCCAAATATTCTTCTTTTCATAAAAATATATAACACCACCTGCAAGTATTAGCGATCAAAGAAAATAAATGTATAACAATTATGAAATGCCACATATCCTCACCACGAATTTTCCAAAATCCCAAATTTCTTGCAATTCCTCTATTTTTGTATCCTAATTTTTTTTTTCATAACCTAGGCTCTTTTACTTTCTATGTCCAAGATTTCACAACCTAGGCCCCCAAAGGGTCGAACTGCTCTGATACCAATTTGTAACACCCCAAAATTTGACTTCCAAAACTTTTTGTTAAATGACATTACAATTCAAAACTTAGTATAAATAAAATTACTAAAAATAAATTTTCTTGTAAATTGTACTTCAATTCAAGTCTCAAATAATTCGTAATTCAAATTCTAACACTTATAGAGTGCTACCGCCACATCTAACCTATCAAGACTAGATGCAAGGCTAATCACGAAACCGTCAAATACTTCAATTACATCTATTACATTTATTCGTTTCTTCTTCTAACGCGCTCTTTCACTTCAAGCTCCATAAATCCCTGTTTACATTTTTTTTTTCAAGAAACACATAACAAACAGTGGAGATTAGCAAAACATGCTAACTAAGGGTTACTTTGCCCGGAAACAAAATTTAAAATAAAATAAGGTACATTACTTTCAAAAATAACTTTTCTTTTAAAATAACTTACAAAATCTTCTCCACTTCTTCAACAACCAATCACCATATCTAAATGCACCTTTAAATATTTAATTTCTTTTCCACATACAAATAATCATTTTGGAAGAACATCACCACAATAATAATTAGCCACAAGGCTTACTTAAAAACTGATATGTGCATTTCAAAATATTTGATTTCTCTCTTCAAGTCAACACAAATTTTTATGGAAGATCACCAATCACATAAATGGGCACGAAATCCCATATCCGGTAACATAAATAGGCACAGAATCCCATAGCCAACATAAATGGGCATAAAGTCCCATAGCCAATATAAATAAGTATAAAATCCAATAGCCAATATAAATGGGCATAAAGT
Organism: Ipomoea nil; assembly: GCF_001879475.1. NCBI lineage: Eukaryota > Viridiplantae > Streptophyta > Magnoliopsida > Solanales > Convolvulaceae > Ipomoea > Ipomoea nil. Next base: position 1,629,816 of record NW_017619623.1, on the reverse strand, counting down.
CCCATAACCAATATAAATGGGCATAAAGTCCCATAACCAATATAAATGCACATACATAGACTCCATAAATAATAAATATATATATGTGTTGTTTTGTTTTTAAATATGTATACTGAAAAAGATAATAATAATAATAAAAAGATATATCATTCTTTTAGAAAATTATACAGCTTATTTATACATGCACTTATTTATATAAATCAATAATAAAATAAATAAATATATTCTTTATATAAAAGAACATACTAACCGTACAATACATAAATAAAGTAATTTTTTTCTTTATCAGTATGCATACGAGAACTACATATATATTATTAAATTTAAAAATTTCATTTCTATGCCTATATCACAATAAACTATAATCAGTACATTATACAAAACATATTTTCAGGTACCTACATGAATATTTTCAAATAATCAATTGAGTCAATTCTTCCACCAAATAGTTTAATTAAATAATTATCAACCATGACATTCATCATTTTAGAAAAATAATTTGGGCAAAGTAAAAGGAAGAACAACCACTTACTTTTTAACTTCTTTACTAAATCTTTCTCTAGACCAATTATGCACTCAAAGGCTCCTCTTCTACCATCCAAGAACACCAGAAAATAGTTTTGAAGACTTCTTGACTCTTGAAGAGAATGAAAGAATTTTTTTTTTTTTTTTTAAAGGCAAATGCCGACATGAGGAAGAGAAATGATTGGGAGAGAGGGAAGAATTTTTTTTTTTTCTTGTTGTGTGTTGTTCGGCCAAGTCAAAGGAAAAGAAGGGGAGGGGATCTTTTTATTTCAATCTCTAGTGATGATAGACTAAAATTGAGATTGTAACTCCCAATCACAAATTTATAACCCCAATCCATATTATTAGTCCCAATCAATATAATATATTATACATATATATACCTCACGCCACACACCCATACTATAAATATATTTACATAACTTACTCATTAAATATATATATACATACATACATACATATATATATATATATATATATATATATATATATATATATACTATACGTACCAAAGTTATATTTATATAATATGTTATAAAATACATTTTTATATCCAAACATATATAAAATCGTATGGTTTAAAAATAATTATTTTATAGTTCAAAATACATACATCCTCATAACCAAATTATTATATATTATATTCTTATTTATAAGAACACAAAATAGTAGATATGAGATTTTCTAAAAAAAGCTATAACCGTCTCTCCCTCTACGTTAGGGTTCTCTCTCGTTTTTCTCCCGTAACTAGGGTTTTGTATGCGTAGCAGGCTACGGCGGAGGTCGCGCACGATCGGCAAGCTTCACGTCTTGTGAACAGCAGGCGTCTAGACGACGGGCATGGCAGCAACGGAGGCGGAGATAGCGGGGCTATCGAGCAGATGGGCCGAAATCGAGTTGGAAGACGAGGACGCCGGTGTTGAGGCGCCGGCGGTCGATAGTGGCGCAGCGGCGGTAGCGGAATCTTGGGTGGTGGTTGGCCGGTTTCTGACTCAACGGTTAATCAAGGTTGAGTACATGCGACAGGTTATGGCCTCGGCATGGAAACCGGTAAGTGGTGTGCATATCACGGAGCTCCAACCGAATCTGTTTCAATTTGTTTTCCATCACATAACGGATGTCCGGAGGGTTATGGATGAGGGACCGTGGTCCTACGAGAATTGTACGCTGCTCTGTAGGGAGGTGAAGGATGGTCAATTGCCGGAGGATATGGTGCTTGATACAGTGGATTTATGGGTGCAGGTGTACAACCTGCCGGTTGGTTATAATACGGTGCCGGTACTTGAACAGACAGGGAATTTTCTGGGAAAATTCTTAAAGATTGATGAGAGGCAGATGAAGGGGCCACCCAAAACTTTCTACCGAATTAGGGTTTGTATGTCTGTGGATAAGCCCCTGAAGAGGAGGATGAAATTGATTCGCCGGGGCAAGACTTGGGGGTGGGTGAATTTCAAATATGAGAGACTACATACTTTTTGCTTTTTCTGTGGACTTTTGGGGCACTCGGAAAAGTTCTGCTTGAAAGCTAGAAACTCGACGTTGACTGCTGAACAATATCCTTATGGGGTGTGGATGCGAGCTGGGCATGCAAGAGGACCACGGCCAGTCGGTGAATCATGGCTACTAACCGAGGATGAGCCACCGATCCGCCTGGAACCTGTGAGGGTGGCGCCGGAAAAACCGGTAGGGGTACAGGGCCGTGAGGAGGAGGAGGAGGAGGGGGTAACGACATTGGCTAAGCGTCGCAGGCAGGATAGTAGACAGCTGGCAGATACGGATACTAGTATGGCAGATAGCTCAAAAAACTTGCATCAGGCGGGCTCTGGTTCCCAGACCCGCCCACACAATGAGTACTCTGAGTTGGAACTATCGTGGCTTGGGCAATCCACGGACAGTTCGTGCAGTTGTGGACATGGTGTCCAAGAAGAAGCCGGATTTTGTATTTTTGATGGAAACGAAAGTAGCACGAATACATGCAGAACGAGTTCGCGTTAAAATTGGTTACGAGGGTCTGTTTTATGTTAATAATACAGGCCGCAGTGGTGGATTGGCATTACTTTGGAGGAAGAACAATACTGCAAGATTACTGGGTTACTCGAAGACACACATTGATGTGGAGGTGAGTATAAGTGGTTTTCCAAACTGGAGAATGACTTTTTACTACGGCTATCCAGAACGAACACGGAGGACTGAGTCATGGGATCTATTGAAACAGTTGGCAACACAATCTGAGCTACCCTGGGTTGTGATTGGCGACTTTAATGATCTCTTGTACCAGTATGAGAAGAGGGGAGGAAATCCACACCCGAACAGTCTGTTACGTGGCTTTGGAGAGACTATGGATCAGTGTGGTTTGGCACAGTTACCAATGAGTGGTAATCAGTTCACATGGCAAACGAGCAAAGGTACTTCTGGATGGATTCAGGAAAAATTGGATAAGGTACTGGTCACTAACCGCTGGAGGGATATTGTGAATGGGGCCACAGTTGCAAATCAATGGACTAGACGGTCTGACCACTCAGCTATCTTCATGGGGATTCGGCAATATGGGGGTAGGAGGGCTGGGGGCCGAAGGTTTCGTTTTGAGATGGCGTGGCTCTATGATGAGGGATGTAGAGCGGTAGTGGCTGAGTCATGGGAGGAGGGAAGAGATAGGGGAGCACAAGGCTGTATTGCACATTGTGGGAACCGGTTAACCCGATGGGGGGGGGGGGGGGACCGGTACCATAAGTTCGGGGAAAAGATTGAGCAGCTCCGGAGGAGGCAGGATCAACTCAAGGGATGTATTGATCATGCATCTCTGGAGGAGTATAACCAATTGGAAGCGGATCTATGCCGAGTGGAGATGCAGGAGGATGCATACTGGAAGCAGAGAGCCAAACAACACTGGCTCAAGGATGCGGATGCCAACACGAAGTTTTATCACAGGTATGCCTCGAACCGAAGGAATAAGAATACTCTAGTTAAAATTATGAATGATAGTGGTGAATGGATGGAAGGGGATGATATGGCGGGTGTAGTTCTGGATTATTTTAAACGCATTTTTACAACTAATAATCCTGTAAGCGGTGATCTGATCTATAACAATGTTACGCCACGAGTCACTTGGGCACAGAATGAGGTATTAATGCGACCCTTTGAGGTTGGTGAGGTGAAAGATGCTCTGTTTGAAATGTATCCCGATAAGGCGCCAGGGCCGGATGGGATGAACCCGGGCTTTTATCAAAGTTTTTGGGATATTGTAGGAGGGGATATCTCGGCTTTTGTTGTAGACTGTCTGAATACAAACTCATTGCCACCAGGTTTGAATAATACCGATGTTGTATTAATTCCTAAGAAAGATGTCCCTGAACAGGTCACTGATTTGAGACCAATAGCGCTTAGTAATGTCATTTATAGAATTATGGCCAAAATGATAACCCGGAGGATGAAACCCCTAATGGATAGTATTATATCTGAATCCCAGAGTGCTTTTATACCAGGCAGGTTGATAACGGATAATATTTTGATTGCCTCAGAGGTAGGCCATTATTTGAACAGGAAACAGTGTGGTGTGGTTGGTTGGGGTGCCTTAAAATTAGATATGGCAAAAGCTTATGATCGGATGGAATGGCCATTTTTAAAAGGCATGATGATGGCACTCGGGTTTAATGACAAGTGGATTGAACTTATTATGACGTGTGTTACGACGGTGTCCTATAATTTCCTGGTGAATGGGACACGGAGTGACCCACTAATACCAACCAGGGGTTTAAGACATGGGGATCCATTATCGCCCTACCTGTTTATAATCTGTGCTGAAGGTCTCTCTATGTTATTACAACAGGCACAAGAAAGGAGTTTAATACATGGATGCAGAGTAGCAAGGGGTGCTCCGCCTATCTCCCATCTTTTCTTTGCTGATGATAGCTTATTATTTTTTAAAGCAACTGTGCAGGAGGCAAATGAAATTAAAGGATGTCTGGCTCTATATGAAAGTATGTCTGGGCAAGCTGTTAATTACCATAAATCCAGTATATGCTACAGTAAGAATACAACAGAGGAGATCAAGGAAAATGTGGCACAAGTTTTGGGTGTGGTTCAGGCTCCTAACTTTGGAAAGTACCTTGGATTTCCATCATTCATTGGAAGGAATAAGAAAGCTGCATTTGCTTATATAGAGGACAAAATCAGACAGAGAATAGGATCTTGGAACAAGAAACTATTATCGCAGGCAGGAAAAGAAATCTTATTGAAAAGTGTGGCTCAGGCTATGCCTACCTTCTCAATGAGTGTTTTCTTGTTACCTACTAATATCTGTATGGCTATTGAGCGGTTGATGAATAGATATTGGTGGGGCTCAGGGACTGACCAGAAAATCCATTGGAAAGCCTGGGATAAGTTATGTATACCCAAGAAGTATGGTGGATTGGGTTTTAAAGACCTAAGAGCGTTCAATGTGGCACTGTTGGGAAAGCAAGCTTGGAGGCTATTGACCAATACAGACTCTTTGGTTTCTAAAGTTTATAAGGCCAGATATTATCCTAACCAGTCTTTTACTGATGCAATTCTAGGAAACAATCCAAGTCACTGTTGGCGGAGCATTATGACGGCGAAGAGTTTAATTTGCAGTGGGGTGAGAAGACGAATTGGGAACGGAGATTCTACCTTTGTGTGGGGACACCCGTGGTTGCAAGATAAAGATGACCCCATGATCCAGACAGAAATGCCACCTCAACTGAGTAATGCCAGAGTAATCAACTTAATTAACCAAGATACAGGCACTTGCGATTATGATTTACTTATTGATATTTTTGAGCCTGGTGATGTGAGTAGGATTCTAAAAATACCAGTATCCCCAAGCTATGATGACATGTGGTATTGGCATGGAGACCCCAAAGGCAATTACACGGTTAAACATGGGTATAGGTGTATGGTGGGAAATTATGAAAATATTGCAAATGTGGGATTTGCAAAGTGGCTCACATTGTGGAAACAGAAAATACCACCCAAATGGAAAACCTTGCTATGGAGGGCTTTGAGTGATATTCTTCATACTACCCAAAACTTGCTTATAAGGAGAGTGGAGATTGATCCGGTGTGTGCCATGTGTGGAGTTGTAAATGAAGATATTATGCATACATTGGTTTCGTGTGACTATACAAAGACCATTTGGGCACTATCTAACCTTCCATCTACAAATATTGTGACAAATATTTTTTATGAATGGTTTAGTGAAATGTTAAATGTTCTAGATTCTGATGGTATTGCCTACGCAGCTGCAATTATTTATCATGTATGGAGAGCTCGGAATGGTGCGATTTGGGATGCATGTTTGCCCAGACCACGACGAGTGCTCGCCGCGGCCCAGGCCGAAGTTACGGCATGGCGTCATGCCCATGCACCAAGAACGGACCCGAGTCCCGTGATGCCAGCCACGGCAGCCCGCAGAACCGAAACCGGAACAACCCAGCATGCCGCACCCAGTCACACTCCAACGCAGCCACCACCATCCAAGTGCTATGTCGATGCTGGATATCGACACACGGACAACACAGCAACGGTTGGAGTGGTAATACTGGGACCGGGTGGTCAATTTATCTCAGCATACTCCGCACCTTTGCCACATTGTTTTTCACCACTCATGGCGGAGGCTTATGCTTTTAAGGAGGCTCTTTCTTGGCTACGCGAGCGTGGAGAGCAAAATATGGAGCTTTATACAGATTGCCAGGTACTGCAGACTTACTTAACGACAACACAGCTGCTGACAAGATCGTATGTTGGCTATGCAATTGATGGATGCAGGAATCATTTATCTACTTTTAATTATTGTTATGTTAACTTCATACCTAGATCGCAGAATATTTTAGCACATAGTTTAGCTACTACAGCTTTCCAGTATGACACAACTATGTATTGGGATACTATCCCACCGGACGCTATATCAGCTTATCTATGAATACAACCCATTGGTTGACCTTCAAAAAAAAGATATGAGATTTTCTAATGGCTCAATCAGAAAAGAAGTGATAATTAATAAAGGTAAGAATTTCTAATTTTAGAAAGTCTAGAAAAGTCGGGTATCACAATCTACCCCCTTAAAGAATGCTTCGTCCCCGAAGCACTCCCAAACTTAAAATAAAGGTCAAGTAGGAAATTATAATCTTACAACTCTAGGCTACTGCGCCTAAGCGTGAAGTGTTAAAAAATTATTCCTATAATTATTTATGGTTTTGGATCCTTACATGAGGGATATAATTATTTGCCAAAATTTCTACCTAAAAGTCTATCTTAGAGGAATCTGTGAATCTGATAGAATTGTTTTTAACGCAAAAATGATTTCAAAATGAACCTAGCCTTATTTTATAATTTTTATGTTATATTTATCTCGGACTTGGCCCAACTTTTGACTCAAAATCATAACCCTGAATTTTAATCCGCGAAATGACTCATTTACCCTCTCCTAGCCGTGAAGCACTCATCAGCCTAGGGTTTTGTGCCTATTTAAAGGCCACAATTTCATTGCCAAACTTGTTCCTCCATGTGCCTCATTCTCTTCATTTCTTCTCCTGCAAACAGAAGCAACCACCAAGGAAGATCACCAAGTTGTGAGATATCTTCTCTTCCCTAGCTCAATCTCTGGTTTTCTTATCTTCATCTTTCCATCTCTTCTACCTTTCCTATGTTTGTATGAATAAATGTTGTGTACGTGTATGATATATATGTGTTGTATGATTTTGGTTGGGATACTCGGAGGTGAAGGCGGAAGTGGTCTTGGTTGAAGAAGAGGGGGAACACAAGCCAGAGGATAATGAGCCTAAGGTATAAGCCATGGGAACCAAAAATTATATTTTCTCCTGATGTGTTTATTTTATCTGCCTGTGTGTTGTTGTTGATGAGAAAATGTGATTTTGGTTGGTGTAAGTTGTCTATATTGATGCTATGCTTGTGTATTTATTGTCGGGTGATTATGTTTGAGTGTTGAAGATGCTATGTTGTCGGAAATGGTAGATTTTTGGCAACGTAGAAGAAGAACAGGAGAGCAGAAGCATTCTGTCTCTGCCACCCCATCAGAGCGTGTAGGACTTGCCCGCAGAACGTCGGCAGTCCCGCACGCGCCATGGTAGGGCATGACAGCAGGGCCTTGAGCCCTGCCAGTCATGCCCAAGGCTACCGCTGGACGCGTGACAAGGCTTGCAGCCCTGCCGCCTAGTCCTGCGCAGTCTGGGCTTGTGGTCTGGGACTTGTGTACTACCACTTGAGATCCGGGTGACTCATGCGGCTCGAGACTTGATGTGTTCGGGCCAAAAATATTAAGCATGATTATTTGTAAAACTATTTTCTAAAACAAAGTTTGATTCATTATATTTACCAAGTATGCTTCAAGTATGATAATGAAAAGTGTTGAATATGCTTACATAAGTATAAGTCTTTATTTGATGAGTCCCCATTGATGATATGTTATGGCTGAAGTTGTCTTATGAAAGTTGTGATCATGAATTTCAAGTATTCCTTGTATTTAAAGTATGTGAGCATCCATTCATTCTGTTAGGCCATTCTTGAATTATTACTTACCTATTTTCAAACCTATGATTTTTATGCCATTAAATACCTATTGTTATGAAATTCTACCCTTATATAATTATTTCCTTTTCATATATATATATATATATATATATATATATATATATATATATATATATATATATATAGTTATGGTATTGCATACATACATGATTGCCCATCTTTTATCAAATGTAACTTATATTTCCATCGCCTATTCCTTTCCCTATTTTCAAATGATATATCTATATCCTATTTATGATTAAGTATCAAGTATGAAACCCATTTTTAGAAATAACGGTTTTAAAGTGCTACGCTACTTATTTTTTAAATGTGTGAGGAAATGTATATTTTGGAGGTCCCGTTGGAGCTTTTGCTCCCTCGGAAGAAAATAGAAGTTGGTCCGGTCGAAAAATCCTGAACAATATGAAGTAGCTTGGTCGAAAAATCATAGGCTGCTAGGGCTTAGATACTACTCGCTGGGCTTGGAATCCTAGTTAGGGGTGTGCATACTTAAGGTACGGTCCTGATTCCACAGATGTATGTTTTGTGGGCGAGATTGAGATTAGGCCGGTTATGTATAATCGTGCCCGGATATAGGTTTGTTCACGTATGGTGAATTTCCTACCTCCCCACTATTATGATGATTCAGATGTGATTGATGATACAATTATGATCAATGAGATCGATTTATTTACCTCCGGTATTATTATTAAAAGAAATGATATTTTCTTGAGGGTGAGAGTATCTATATTAAATGATATCTACTTATATCTTTGGGGGCGTTTGGTTTGGGTCATCTTAGAGCCTGGTAATGTTATATTAACTTGTTTGGTTCAAGTTATGAGATTACCTGGAAATGTTATATTACTTGAAAGCTAATGTGGCGGTAATGTTTCAAGGTAATGTGATTACCCCCATTTTCTTTGATAATCTTACATTACCTTGAATTATTCTAACTTTGGGCTTGTTAACTAATCCTTATATAATAATAATAATAATAATAATAATAATAATAATAATAATAATAATAATAATAATAATAATAAATATATGTTTATTATATTTATAGATTTAGTGTTTTTTTTAATATTTAAGCATTGATATACATACATACATATAAATAAATAAATATACACACACCACACGCATATATATATATATATATATATATATATATATATATATATATATATATATATATATATATATATATATATATATATATGTGGTTGAGTTCAAATGAGGACAACAATATATAGAGGACTGTGAGGACAAATAATGGGCACACAACAAATTACTATCAGGCACACAATTTAATACATAATGGCACACAAGAATATATGTAAGCATCAGGTTTCGAACCTAGGCTCTATTAATTAACATATGTATGCACGCGACATACAAACTGTGGCACACGACTACATTCGACAATGCACACAACATACATGCTAATGACATACACTACATCTGTCCTCACAGTCCTCTATAATATACTTGTCCTCATTTGAACGCAAGTCTATATATATATATATATATATATATATATATAGGGTGCAGATCCAATGAGACCCCCTTATTAAATGAGATGGTGAGATGAGATCCCATCCATTTATAAATTTGTAATGGATGGATGAGATTGAATGATGAATATAATGTAAATAAGGGCATATTTTAAATAGGGGGGTTTAAAAGTAATTGTATTAATGTGTTAATTTTGGTTAGAATTAGATTGGAATCTTTGCCATAATCAAAGATTACAAATATTATGGAAATAAGTTGTAGTCAATTGTAGACAATGTCTGTAGGAGTTTAACCGTGAGCTTTTGATTTGTGATTGTGACGAATTTTCAGAGGTTGAAGATGGCGAGTAGCGCAGGTATGAGAGTTGCTGACTTAAGTATGTAATTAACTTTGTACGTTGGTCTGTGCATCCAGGTCCTACGGCGTGTGCGTGTGAAAGGAATTTGTATGTTCATTTTGAATGAATTACACGGTATGACTGTTTTTGTGGTTAGTGCATGAAATGCGGTGTGTGCATTTGTTTATGACGGAGTGTGCGTCATGGGCCGTAGCAGTTTTGTGCGTGCGTTTGTTCACGTCGGCCTGTGCGTGTGTGTATTATTTGTGGTCTGTGCGTGATGACAAATAAAATGTTCTATGTATTACAATGATCTAATGTAATGGTTGTGATTATTTATGGAAGATAATATTATATTATTCAAAACATCTTATGGACTACTGTATTGGTTTGTGACTTACAGACAACTGACAACTTTGAAAAGAATGATGAGGGGGTGGATTGTGTTATGGAGGTACCCCGGGTAGCACGATGGTTTGGATACCGGAGTGTGATCAATGTCTGAAACCATTTGAAGGACAAGAATTTGAGTCATTAGACGCTGGAATTGATTTTTTATATAAAGTTAAGAAAAAACGAACGTGCAAAACATGTGGTTTAGCGACAAGGCACAATAGTCGAAGCTACCCACAAAAGTAGTGATGTTTTTATTTTGTTAGAATTGCACGCACCAAAAACAAAAAAGAGCATAA